>NC_133328.1:280131209-280489964 GCF_042186555.1 Aquarana catesbeiana
AGACAAGCCAAAATGTCAGGGAGCCAGAGATGAGCAGCAAGCAGTTGAGAAGGAAGGGCTGAGCCCAGCCCTGACAGTACCCCCTCTTCAATGACCCCTGCACTTGGAGGACCACCAGGTTTGAGGGGAAAGCATCTATGGAAATCACAGAGGAGGACAGGGTCATGTACGCCCAAGGATGAGACCCAAGAGTGTCCCCCAGGACCGTACCCTTTCCAATGCACCAGGTACTGTATGCACCCATGGAACGGGAGTCAACAATGTACTGTACTTCATACTCCTCATGGTTCTCAACCTGTACAGGGTGAGGACAAGGCACTGAGGTGGTAAAGTGGTTGCAGACCAAAGGTTTTAATAAGGAGACATGAAATACATTCAAGATACGCATATTAGAAGGAAGGTCTAATGCGTAAGCCACTGGGTTAATCCTACAAAAAATACGGCCCAAAAAACCGAGGTGTGAACTTCAGAGAGGGAACACGAAGTTGGAGGGTAAGAGATGACAGCCAGACTCTGTCCCCAACATGGTAGGAAGGCGCAGGCAGGTGTCTGCGGTCAGCACGGAGTCTGTACCTATCATTAGCATGTCGCAAAGCCTCCTGGACTTGTGCCCAAGTGGAACAAAGACCATGGAGATGCTCCTCTAATGCAGGAATATTCTGCGGAACAAATGAGTCAGGCTACATGGAAGATTGGAAACCATAGTTCGCCATAAACGGGGACAATCGGGAAGCAGAATTCAAGGCACTATTGTGAGCAAACTCTGCCCATGGTAAATGGTCTGACCAGTTGTTATGATGGTCAGAAATATAGCAACGTAGGAATTGCTCAAAGAACTGACTGGCTCGTTCTGCGGTCCCATTAGACTGTGGGTGATACGCAGAGGAGAAAGCAAGCTGAATTCCCAACAGTGCACAAAAGGCTCGCCAGAACCGGGACACAAACTGACTACCCCGAGACAATCACCTTGGGTAGCCATGTAAGGGAAAGATCTCCAGAGCAAAAATGGAAGCCAGTTCTTTAGAAGTGGGCAAATTCTTAAGTGGAATACAATGGGACATTTTCGAGAACCGGTCAACCACCATAAGGATAACTGTGTTGCCCTGGGAGTTAGGTAACTCCACAATGAAATCCATAGACTAGTGCGTCCAGGGCCTCTCTCCATTGGGTATGGGTTGTAGGAGGCCCACTGGAAGGTGTCATGGAGTCTTACTCTGAGCACACATGGAACAGGCAGCTACAAAGGCGGTTACATCAGCACATAGACTAGGCCACCAGAATTGTTGGGAAATGGTCCAAAAGAGTTGATTCTTCCCAGGGTGGCCAGCAGCCTTGGGAGAATGGTAAGTCTGGAGCACGGCAGTACGGAGACTCTCTGGGACAAAGCAGCAGTCACAAGCTTTCTCAGAAGGAGCATGGACCTGAGCTGCAAGAATTTTGTCACCCAAAGGAGAAGTGAGACTGGTGCGAACCATAGCCAGAATACGATCAGGAGGAATCACAGGAACCGGAACCGACTTTTACCGGGTAAGAATGAGACAATGTAATTAAAACTCGACAAGAAAAGAGCCCATCGCGCCCCTCTGGGAGAGAGGCGTTTAGCCTCAGACAAGAATGTGAGATTCTTATGGTCAGTAAGAACGAGAACCGGCACAGTGGTACCTTCGAGGAGCTGTCTCCATTCTTTCAGGGCTAAAATGATCGCTAACAGCTCTCTGTCACCGTTCTCGTATTTGTACGCCGCAGGTGACAATATCTTGAAAAAGTAGCCACAAGAATGCATAGCGCACACATATGGTGGACTTGATGGACTTGTGTCTTTTTTCAACCTCACCTACAATGTAGCGTAGGATCAGGATATGCCAACACAGGAGCAGAAACAAAGGCAGCCTTGAGACTCTCAAAGGCCCTAATGGACTCTGGAGACCAACTCTGTGGGTTACTGTCCTTTCTGGTCATATCAGTCAGGGGCTTGACCAGAGACGAGAAGTTACGAATAAACTTCCGATAATAGTTGGCAAAGCCAAGAAAATGCTGCAGAGGACGTAAACCCACGGGTTGGGGCCACTGTATGACTGCTGAAAGTTTCTCTGGGTCCATCGGAAAAACCAGCAGTGGAAATGACATGAAATTTAACCCGTTCACGATGGAATTCGCACTTCTCCAATTTACAATAGAGATTGTTCTCTCTTAGTTTCTGAAGCATACAACAGACATCTGTGTGGTGGCTCTCCAGGGAACTTGGAAAATATGAGGATATCATCAAGATAAACCACCACACATAACTGCAACAAATCTCGGAGGAAATCATTAATAAATTCCTGGAAAACTGCCGGGGGGGTTACAAAGGCCAAGAGGCATTACGAGGTATTCATAATGGCCTGTTCTAGTATTAAATGCAGTTTTCCACTCGTCGCACTCCTTAATCCTCACGAGATTGTATGCCTCTCTCAAATCAAGCTTCATGAAAACCATTGCTCCCTTGAGGCGGTCAAAAAACTCCGTAATCAATAGAATCGGATAGGCATTCTTAATCGTGAAATGATTGAGACCCCTAAAATCAATACAAGGTCCCAGATCACCACTCTTCTTCTTCACAAAAAAGAAACCAGCAACAGCAGGAGACAAGGATTTTCGGATGAAACCTTGAGAAAGTGCGTCTGCAACATACTCCTCCATTGCCCTATCCTCCAAGATCAACAAAGGGTAAACCTGGCCATGAGGGGGTATGGCACCAGGTTTAAGGTCAATTGCACAATCATACAACAGGTATGAAGGCAAACTACTGGCTTGACATTTGTCAAAGACATCACTAAAATGGCAGTACTCCACCGGGAGGGAGGAGAGTGAAGAAGTGCACAGGACCTTGGCTACCTTCTGGAAGCATGACTTACTGCATTGTGACGACCAGGAGAGAACCTCAGCACAGAGCCAATCAAAAAAAAGGTTGTGCCTCTGTAACAGAGGATAACCAATAACCAGCGGAAACTTAGGTGAGGAAATAACTTGGAATTGGATTATCTCATGGTGAAGAGCCCCTGCGGCCATGGACAATGGAACAGTCTCATGAGTCACATAGGCAGGCTGTAGAGGTCTCCCGTTAAGAGCCTCAATGGCAAGTGGAGTGTCACACAGCTGCAGCAAAATCGAGTGCTTCGATACAAAGGCAGCATCAATGAATGGGCCTGCAGAACCAGAGTCGATTAGAGCCTGTATCTCTACGGACGACTCAGCCCAAGAAAGGGTAACTGAAACCAGGGGCTTATCCTTCTGGATAACTGGGGACGAAACAACGCCCCAGTTATCCAGAAGGACCTGCCTGGCCACAATAAAGGCACAATCTCTCCCTCCTCCTAATGGTTCTCTCATCTGCAGAGAGCCACGTGAAGCCCGCGTGCATGAGTTCATCTTCACAGACCAACTCGGTACCAGGAGGCATGGGAGGTGAGGGAGGCAAGGGTGGGGCTGCAAAGTACAGAGACAAATGTACAGGAGGTTTCCGCAAGCACTCCTTAAAAGGAAGTCTTTCTCTGAGTCTGGAGTCAATGAGGATGACAAAAGTGATCAACTTCTCCAGCTCAGTGGGTATATCTTGGGCTGCTATCTCATCCTTGACCATGAGAAAAAGCCACAAGGGCCTCATTGTTCCAAGCAACCTTCAATGACGTAATTGGCAACAGTTCTCGTACTCTGTTTGATGGCAGCAGAAGCAGAATGTGCGGGAACGTCAAATAACCTCTGGGTAAGTCAAGACAACAGGTTTTTTCATCTCCTATAGAGGGCTTGCCCAGGCCAAGGCTCTCTCAGAAAGCAAAGATATCACAAAACCTACTTTGCTTTTGTCCGTGGGAAACACCTGGGGCAGCATCTCAAAGTATAGCTCAATCTGGTTGAGAAACCCTCTGCATTGGACTGGATCACCCCCAAATCACTGGGGAAGCAGAACCAGACCTACCTCTTATAGAGGTAATGCACGAGGCAGGTTCTGCACAGAGACTGGAGCAGCAGCAGGGATTCCACACAGGTTGTCCCGGAGCAGCCACAGTGGGAGATTCCAGGTGAGCCGTGCGACTCAGGAGCATTTGTAACGCCATGGCAAACTGATCCATGCGGTGATCCTGCTCATCCAATCTGAAAAAAAATATTACCAATAAGTGGATTGACTGCATCTTCTGAATTCATGGCCTTTGCCTACTGTCAGAAACCATGAATCAGACTGAGACAGAAGTACAGTTAAATCACACTTGTTTATTAATAATAATAATAATAATAATAAAAAGGTAAACAGAGTACATGTAGTCAAAACATAGCCAGAGTTCAGGAACCGTATTGGATAGTCAGACAAGCCAAAACGTCAGGGAGCCAGGGATGAGCTTAGTAGAACAGCAAGCAGGATTTGGAGCCAGAAGGAATGTCAGTCAAGCAAGTCTTTAACAGGAACACAGGAGAGCGTCTCTAGAAATGTGACCAAGGTGAAGGCAGAGATCATCTGGGCTGGACGGCTTAAGTAGGCAGGACTGATTAGCAGGATATCATCAACAGTAAGCCACTGTGGAGAGAAAGAAGCTGGCAATTAGCTGACAGCTGAGCAGCCAGCTTTGAGAAGGAAGGACTGAGCCCAGCCCTGACAGGCAAGAAATTATTTTAATTGTAGGTATCAATTTTATTTGCAAGTCCAAGGCGTAGCACCAACCTATACAAATTCATATTTGGGAGGATAGGAAAGAACAATTTTGAACCTTCAGAGAAACTGTAACGAGGAAGGTGAGTTTCTCCAACAGGTGTCGGTGTTAAGGAAACACCTTCTGGCGAGAGGCTATACACGTACCATCCTCAAGAAGGCTTTTAATAAAGTCCTGAAATGTACCTGGGTCTCTTTATTTTACAATCCTCAAAAAAAAGGCAACACAATGCAGTCAAAGTCATCACCAGGTTCTCTGCACAACATATTCAACTTCTGTCTATTTTATCAACCCACGGGCATTTATTTACAGATCACCATATACTAACTAAATATGTTGAATCTACACCAGAAATGGTGTTTCTCCAATTGATTTCTCTCAGAGACCGTATAACCTCTAGTCATTACAGGGCCTATGTGATGGTATCCATTGCCCCCCCAAGGTACATTTCACTGTGTCAAATGTCCTCGGTGTCCCTGGATTCATGGGGGTACCCATTATTTTATTTTCTCCACATGTTTGACAGCTGTAGAACCAGAGAAGTGAGCTACTTAATGACCTGCATCTGCAAAGTCTTTTATGTAGGAAAAACGATTTACTGCTCTTGAAATGGCAAACTGACTATGGTAGGGTAACATATTGGTCTATGCCACCGCTATGATTTTTCAGTGGCACATTTTTTAGTCTTGGAGGTGATCCCCGAAGACACACGAGTGCAATTATACCCCCTGGCCTTAATGAAGCTATTTTGTATAAGCCTGTTTTGTAGAGTTATTCTTCTTATTATGATTCTTCTTATTATTATGATTATGCTGTGCCTTTGTCCCCCCTATTCCTTTTCTGTAGTGTTCTGGTTCCTGTGTATGCCATCTGTCTTTTCCCTGCTCTATTGGACTCATTTAAGATGGGTTTATCAACTTCTATTGTATTGCTTATTCCTTATTAACTTGTTTAATTTTTATATTTCTAATTTGGTGGTGTCTTGAGGGGGTCTGGCATGATATCCATATTTTGTTTCCCCTCAGCAGGCATGAGCTTTCCTAGATGGGGTAGGGCTTGGACTAGTTTTTGCCGTGTTGTGGTCGTCTTTGGAGTTTCCGGCTATAGTTTGTGGCAGTGCATACAGTATGTGCACTCGGGGGGAAGATGTCAGTCGGTGATGTCAGTTGGTGGCTGAGCACGCTGGGTTGGGGGGAAAAAAGGCTGGGCTCTGCCAACTTCTCAGTGACTGGGTTAACACCAGAGGGAAGAAACTTATTGTGATTATTAGTGATGGGCCAAACACCCCTGGGTTCGGTTGGCATCAGAACTCCCGAACATGTCAACTCTATTAAAATCTATGGGACCCGAACTTGAAAAATCCCCATTTTGAAGTATTATATGCAACTTATTGACTATAAAAAGGGTATAGGGGCCCAGGTACTGCCCTTGGGGACATGTATCAATGCAAATTATTTTGTTTTAAAAAGATTGTTTTTACAGAAGCAATGATTTTAAGGATGTTTAAAGTGAAACAATAAAAATGAAAAATTCCCTTAAATATAGTGCCTGGGGGTCCCCTTAGTCTGCCTATAAAGTGATGCATCTGCACCGTGTATAGAAAATGCTGCAGCATGACATATATAAAGAAAAAAAAATACAATGAAATTGATTTACCTGACTGTAAGCCATTGCCGGCAACATAAATATGCTTAAAAAAAATGCATGGAGGTCCCACTCCAATCTATACCAGGCCCTTTGGGTTTGATATGGATTTTAAGGGGAACCCCACGCCAAAATGTAAAATAAAAATGGTGTGGGGTCCCCCCAAAATCCATATTGATGGGGACAAGGGCCTCTTCCCAACAACCCTGGGCTGTGGTTGTGGGGGTCAGTGGGCAGGGGGCTTATCAGAATCTGGAATATGTGAATGAGTATGGGGTACATAGAACCCCTACCTATTCACCAAAAAAGTGTCAAAAGAAATAAAAACACACACCATTTTTATCAATTCCTTTATTAAAAATAAAAAAGAATGTCCCCGGTGTAGATCCATCATCAATCATGACGCCCGCCACACCACCAGACCCGAAAAAAAATCTCTACCCGCAACGAAGGCTAACCACAGTTTCCCTGTTCTGCCATCTGACAGTTCTTAAATAGGTAAAGGGCTGAGCCACCTGGTGATGTCACCTGGTGACACTGCCCCATGTGACATCACCAATCTGTGCATGCTGGGTCAGTCATGTCACATGGGGGCGATTTCCAGATGACATCAACAGGTGACCCTGCCCCTTACCTATTTAAGAACTGTCAAATGGTGGAGCAGGCAGATGGTGGTTAGCCTTCATCGCAAGCTGAGCTTTTTTTTTTTTTTTAAGTTCAAAATGTTTATTAAAGAGCAGTAGCATACAAATCAAAGACAAGTATCCATAGCATAGTGGAAAATAACAAAAACTGTAACATTCAGATGTCACTGCTATGCAGTGGGCTAACCACTTATACACTATATATGAACAAGATTTGCCGAAGTTAACAACAGAAAATTAAAGACATGTCACACAACAATGACACTCAAGTAGAGGGTCAGGACCACCAGGGAGTGCCCCCCTCGGAAAATGGTTACTGAGAGAGGAAAATTGTCGCGCCCCAGGGCGTTATCATCTGCATCCTCCTAGGTACCCAAGCGCCCCACCCCTATGGGTTCTTACTGTGGGAATGTCTGGAGAGCTCCCAGGGGCTCAAAACAGAAACACAGCCTCCCTGGACTTTAAGGGTCTGATTTCTCCGAGGGGGAGAGCACTATCCCGATAGTCCAGCCCAGGCATAGGAGAAAGTCCTCAACAGGGCTATTTCAGGAATGTCAACTTGTCAACTGAGGTACGGGCAGGATGCCCAAAAGAGAGGAGAGGAAACGTGTGAAAAAGAAGGGGGAGTTCGAAAAAGAAGAGATCACTGGGGAGGGAAGAGGTTCCAAGATGTAGTCTCCACACCAGGGAGAAATGGAATATCACAAAGCATGGCCCATGGTTCCCAGGTGGCATTAAATCTCTCAATTTTATCATTTAGTTTAGCTACTATGCGTTCTTGTGCCATAATCCATGAAACTTTCCTTTTGCAAGCCTGGAAGGAGACCGAGGGCCTCTTCCAGGCTTTTGCTATAGTAATTTTAGCTCCCACCAGTATGAAGAAAGAGAGCACTTGTGAGTACTTAGTCAGATTAGGTATGTATTGATTAAGTAGCGCTATATTTGGATTAGGAGTAACCATTTCTCCCGTTAAGGAGCTAATGGTGCGGAAAATCTTCTTCCAGAAGGATCTGATGCGAGGGCATGACCACCAAATATGAATCATAGAACCTTCTAGTTCACATCCTCGAAAGCAAAGCGAGGACGTTCCTGGGTATATTAACGCTAATCTGGAAGGAACATAATACCACCTAGTCATAACTTTCAGGCTAGCTTCAATTAGCGATACATTGCAGATACCTTTAGAGGAGCGTGTCGAGACCCGAAAACCAATCAAAGGCATTCCAGGCATTGCCCGTGTCCTCCTCCCAGGCCCGAGCGTAGGATGGTTTATCCAAATTCGTTTGAAGTGCTGCATAAATCAGGGAGATACCTCCCCTCTGGTCCATGGTATTCGAGCACCACTGCTCATAAGGTGTTATAGAGGGAGGGTCCTTCTGGTTGGTCCAGATGGTGTGCAAAAAATGAGAAATTTGAGAGTATCTGAACCTTTCCGTATCCGGCTTGTCCAGAGTTTTCCTACAATGAGCCAGGGTAAGTGGGGCGGCCCGCTGGTGACAGGAAGTGACCTATGCGATAGAGGCCCTTGTCCGTCCCCCAGTGGAACAATGTTATATTGAGTCCCAGAGGGAAATTCGGGTTCTGGAATAGATGGGCCAATGGTTTCAGAGGGGAAATCAGGGAGTGATTTGTGTAAAGTTTGGAGCATAGGGCAACCGAGTGGGATAGGGTGGGGGCCATTATTGCCGGCCTACTCTTGGGGTCTGACCATAAGAGGTAATCAATAGTATTAAGGGGGGCAGCTTTCCTTTCCATAGAAAGCCAGTCAGGTTTGGAGTTCCTAGAGTAGACTATCGAAATTTGTGATAATTGTGCTGCCTAATAGTAACCCCATAAATCTGGTAACCCCAGACCTCCCTGTGACTTTAGGCGTAATAAAGTTTGAGAAGGACACCTATAACCCTTATTACCCCAAACAAAGCGTATTATTTCTAAATGAAATTTACTGAGAAATTGCTTTCTGATTAGGACTGGAAGGGAGCAAAAAAGGTGGAGGAGGCGTGGGAGGAGCGTAATTTTTCCCGCATGCACCCTGCCTAGCCAGGATAGACCACATCTAGACCACTTGACCAGCTCTTCTTTACATTTGATAATCATAGGAGGTTAATTAGCTTTAAAAAGATTATTTATGTCTGGTGTTAGTTTTATCCCTAGATAAGGGAGTGCGACCGGGGCCCACGAAAAGTCAAAATTATTAGAGAGGTATGTAAGTAAATTACTAGGTACCGTTATATTTAAAGCCAATGATTTATTCATATTGACCTCTAGACCAGATATCTCAGTGAACTCCTTCAGTGTCCTGTAGATCATAGGCGTAGAGATTAATAGGGAAGTAATGTAAAGGAGGAGGTCGTCGGCGTAGAGCGCACACTTGTGTTCCTGGTCCCCGCACATGACCCCCCTAATGTCAGGATTCGATCTAATCGCTATGGCCAGCGTTTTGATGGCCATAGCAAAAAGTAGGGGGGAGAGGGGGCATCCCTGTCTGATGCCCCTACTGATATTAAAAGAGGATGAGTATCTGCCCATCAGGCGCACCTGTGCTGAGGGGTTAGAGTAGAGCGAATTGATTAAGTTCAAAAAATGAGCACCAAAACCCGACCTCCATAGGATATTAGACAGGTACGCCCAATCTACAGAGTCAAAGGCTTTGTTTAGGTCAATCGAAAGGAGAAAGCCTTTCTGGGGAGGTCCCCCATCCCATTGGGACTTCAGGAGAGAAATTACATTGATGGTCCGACAGATATGATCTGGGCCCTGTCTCCCAGGGATAAACCCCACCTGATCTCTATGTATATATAAAGGGATGAAACTCGCGACTCTATTTGCCAGTATCTTTGTCATAATTTTGATGTCGTTATTTATCAGTGAAATGGGACAGTAATTGCCCACCTCGCTTGTATCTTTGCCCGGTTTTGGTATAACCGATATGTATGCTGAATTAAGGTCTGTACCAAGGTGAGACCCCTCCCTAAGTGCATTAAAGATTCTCGTAAAATGGGGGGCCAGACAAGGGCCAAACTTTTTATAGTATCCATTTGAGAAGCTGTCTGGACCGCGAGGAACCCACTTTTAATATTTTGATTGTGTCTAGTACTTCCGAGTGTGTGAAGGGATCCTCCAGGAGGTCCCTGTGTTCAGGTGACAAAGTAGGTAGTGTAAGGGAGTCCAGTAAGGAATGCTTAGTCTGTCAGTTGGAAGAAATGTTCGGTTTGTAAAGGTCGGAATAAAATTGATGGAAAGCATTCATGATCTTGTCGGGATTCTGGGTCAGATCCCCTGAGGGTAGCCTAATTTTCGGGAATGCCAAAGAGCGGGGTTTGGGGCTCAGTTTGACTGCCAGTTTTGACCCTATTTTGTCCTTTTGGGAGTAAAGTTTTGCCCTCATCCACCTAAGGTGCCTTTCCGCTGCTGTAGACAGGTTTAGATTTAGTAGGGTTCTGGCCTTATCTAAATTTGCCAGGGATTCGGGTGTGGGGTGTTGTTTATGTGCCTTCGCGGAATTATGGAATTACTCCGTCAGTCTGATTGTGTCTGCTCTGTGTTCTGCTTTAAGTTTGGACGACAGTTGGATCAATTTCACCCTAAATATGGTCTTATGGGCTGCCCAGACAGTTACTGGAGGTGAAGCCTCACATGTCACGTTAATTTGGAAGTATTCCTTGATGGCCTCTTCTAGTAAGGAACATTGCACTGGGTCACTCAGTAAGGATTCCTGCAGGCACCAGCGAGGTGGGCCTCTGGAGCCCCCAGTCCTCTGTGTGGTCAGAGTCACCATCGAGTGGTCAGACAAGGGAGTATCAACTATCCTGGACTTCCTGACTATGGGGATCGATGACGAACGCGTGAAAATGTGGTCTATCCTGGCATAGGAATTATGAGGGGCAGAAAAGTGGGTGTAATCCTTGACATGCGGATTAATCTCTCTCCAGATATCAATCAGTCCTGCCTCATGAAGCAACCTTGCAATTTTAACACTCTGTCTGGAGGGGCATCTAGGTATTGGTTTACCCTCAGCAGATTTATCAAGAGAAAAGTCAAAGGCCGTGTTGGAGTCCCCGCCTACAAAAATTGTGCCTTGTAGGTGGGGCTGTAAATTGTGTATTAGGGATTCAAAAAAGGTTTTCTGTCCCTTGTTAGGGGAG
The DNA here is from genome assembly GCF_042186555.1 of Aquarana catesbeiana. Taxonomy (NCBI): domain Eukaryota; kingdom Metazoa; phylum Chordata; class Amphibia; order Anura; family Ranidae; genus Aquarana; species Aquarana catesbeiana. Next base: position 280,142,325 of record NC_133328.1, read on the forward strand.
TAGTAGGAAACAAAGGTGTAGAGTTTGCCGTCTATATGGCCCGACACCAGTAAATACCGGCCCTGTGGTTCAATTATTACCTCTGATTGTGATATATTAATGTGTTTGGCAAAGCAGATAGCTACCCCTTTAGTTTTGTTGTCTGCGGATGCTAGGAAAAATTGGGGGAAGCGTTGGTGGAGGAAGGTGGGCTTATATGAAGAAGGAAAATGGGTCTCCTGGATGAGAACGTCTGCATTTATGGAGTGGTACAATTGGAATAGTTTCCCGCATTTTGAGTTGAGACCCTGAGCGTTGTGGGATATGATTTTGAGGGGGGGGGGAGCAGTGTGTATCAACCATTTACCAGAGGGGGTATACCTATAATGGGAAACTGTGTCTTACCGCTGTTGACCAGAGAGATCGAGTCAGGCAGCCCGATGAACCATTGAGCCAGATAATTTGGACCTGCGGTGGGAGGCCATGAACGCGCCCGGAACCTGGGAATACTCAGATGAGCATAGAGAAAGGGAGAGGAGGGAGGAATGAAGGAAGAGAAGAAAAGAGACAAAGACATTACAGTAGTCTTAAATGAATGCTTGTCAGTCAGATATATTTCATGGTAACAATAAACTTTGGGGTCCCCGACCCCCTTCCCACCCCCGATTTGAAGTGAACTCGCCACTTCAAACCCCTACTCCTGAGAGGACCAGAAACCCCAGCTAGGGGGAATCTGGGAAGGAAACCAAGTGCACCTGTTGTGGTCCTGGTTTCCACTAGAGGCGTGCTGGGTCCACCACAGCCCCGATGCCTGGATAAAAATTATAACTAAAGGCTATCCCAAAGCCTATGATGATTAATATGCAGAACGACTCAAAAAAAAAATTGCAACTGTAAACCTTGAATGTCACCGCTTGTACCAAACCTTGCCCGCCCAGCGCCCGGTACCCCAGTCAATGAGGCTAGAAGCCTGGGAGAGCCAACAGGCACCAATCAGGGGGAGTTCCTGGGCTCTGAATACAAAGCCAGGGAAGACCCCCCGAGATCCCGTGAGGCCTACCCCTCAAGCCACCCGCGATGCGACCATCACCAACCGCGTGGAGGGGCAAGCTAGAGCCACAAGCATGCAGGGAAGATAAAAAAATAAAAAAACAACTTAGAACTCTTGTAACCTATTTACGAGTCCCACAAGGTGTGAGACTTCAAGACCTGCCCTTAAGGATTAAGGCGAGTAAGATAAATACAAATGTATAAACAAATTAACTAATCATTAAAGAACTCCAAAAAGCTCGTATGAGTGAACTATCCCTCCCCCACCCCCACGGCAAGGATCAGAACTGCCGTGTTTAGGAGACTTCCAGTCCGATATGAATTGGGACTAATCCCCCCTCCTGGACAGAGCTGGTAAAGAGATAATCTCAAAAATTGGGCCAGCTAGTGAGGGGTGATGTACAGAAGTCCTAAAAGTCATCTGGGAATGGAAAGGGAAAAAAACTGAAAAGTCCCAGTTTATGGCCTAAAGCCCTGTGCAAGGCCTGTATGTCATGGTGAAACGTTCTCCTTAGATCGCTTGTTGTATGGTTGGAGCCAGGTGGGTTGCAGCGGGCTAGCTGGTGGCGGTCTTTTTGAGGATGGTATGGAGCCCCTGGCGGGCTTAGAGTTGGGGGGTTCCTGCACAATTAGGCCCAAGTGCAGAAACAGGCGTTCCCCTTCGGCAAATGATGAGAATGCGTAATTCTTGTTTCTATAAGAGAAATTCAAACGGAGAGAGAAGGACCACCTGTATGTAATTTCTTTTTCCATCAGAATCTGCAGGAGCGGTCTAAGCGCACGTCTCTTCTGCACTGTGTACGGTGATAAGTCTGCAAACACCTGAATTTTATGGCCCATTAGCTTTAGATCTTCGGAGAGCCTGGACTTTTTCATGACCTCCTCCTTCACCGAATAGAAATGTGGTTTCACAATTATATCCCTAGGAAGGCCATCCGAGCGGGGGGGTTGCAAAGCTCTGTGGGCCCTATCCAATTCCATACGATGATCAGGGATGCCTGGGATGAGTCCCTTGATCAGAGATTTTACAGCAGCATTTACATCCTTTTCAGACTCAGGGAGCCACCTGATTCTAAAGTTATAACGTCTAGACCTGTTCTCAAGGTCATCGATCTTTGCAAATGCAGCCTCTAACTGATCCTGGACATCCTGAATTCTGGCTGAGTTCTGGTTAATCCTCGCAACTGATTGATCTGCTCTTTTTTCTATAGCATCCATTCTCATCCCTAATTGCTGCAGGTCAGCATGGATTGATGAAGTAATTTGGGCTGCATTTAATGCCAAGCTTTTAGAAAGTAATTGGGAGAATGTCATCATGGAGGGGAAGTCATTAGGAGTGGGGGTATCATCAGTTTCTGCACTCACTGACAGAAGCATGCCTGTGTGTGGATCTAGCATGGATGTGGAGGGGAGACTGGCATTCACTCTGCCCAGCAGTGATTCCGTCGAGGCAGGAGAGACAGCCAAGTCCTGGGGTGGAGAGGAGGTACCTGGAGATTTTGGAGGTAGCAGGTCTTGGTCCGCAATGGATTCCTCAGCATCCTCCATGCTGTGAGTGCCTCGTGGGGCCGCCGTCATCTTGGCATAGCTGAGGGGAACGGCCTGCCGCTGTCATCTGGCTGCTGAGGTTTCTCCTTGCCTGTGCAGATGACATCGGAGGGCTCCTGAGTGTCTCCCCTACCCGACCTACCCGGTGACAGGCTGGCGGGTATGTTCTGCGGGCTCCAGCGGCTATCGTGAGGCTGTGGTGGAGCGGAGCTCTAGAAGCCTGCAGCCATCTGTTCTTTTTACTTTTATTATTAAACAAGTGTGATTTTTGCTGAGCTTTTTTTTTCATTGGTTTGGGTGTGGCAGGCGTCGTAATTAGGGATGGGTTATCTGTTCGAGTCGAACATGAGTTCGATTCAAACATTGGCTGTTCGCCGAACAGCGAACAATTTGGGGTCTTTTGCGGCAAATTCGAAAAGCCACGGAACACCCTTTAAAATCTATGGGAGAAATCTAAAGTGCTAATTTTAAAGGTTAATATGCAAGTTATTGTCATAAAAAGTGTTTGGGGACCCGGGTCCTGCCCCAGGGGACATGTATCAATGCAAAAAAAGTTTTAAAAACTGACATTTTAAAAGTACTAGCGCTAGTGCCGGCTATTAATGAATTGTCGGTCCCGACAATACACATAAAAGTAATTGAAAGTCATTGAAAGATTAAAAAAAAAATGCGTGGGGGTCCCCCAAAATTCAATTACCAGGCCCTTCAAGTCTGGTATGGATATTAAGGGGGACTCTGCACCAAAATTAAAAAAAAAAAATGGTGTGGAGTTCCCCCAAAAATCATCACCAGACCCTTATCCGAGCACGCAACCTGGCAGGCCTCAGGAAAATAGAGGGGGATGATCCCGGCCCCCCTATGTGAATTGGTAAGGGGTACTTTGTAAAAAAAAAAACACAGGAGATGGCTTGGGACATGTCCTTTATTAAAAATTAAAAAATAAAACAGATTCCAGCGATGTAATCCAATAAATCCATTCTCGATCTCCAGCGAAGGATGATCTCCAGCGACTGAAGAACACGCACAGGATCCTGCCTCCGTTGGAGGCACCCAGCCAATGACACAGCGCCAGCTTGACAGCTCTTATGTAGCTGAGGGCAGGGTCACGCGTCACGTGACCCCGCCCCCCTCTGACAAGGGGAAACGCCGGGGTTTCCCAGTGATGTGTACGGGTGACCCCCTCCCCCTCTGATGCAACGCAGGATTCCCGTTGGACATCCTTCCCATGTTGAGGGCATGTGGCCTGGTACAGATCAGCAGAGGGGGCGCTCTCTTGTCCCCCCTCTTTTCCTGCGGCCTGCCAAGTTGCATGCTTAGATAAGGGTCTGGTGTGGATTTTTGGGGGGAACCCCACACCATTTTTTTTTATTTTGGCGCGGATTACCCCTAATATTCATACCAGACCTGAAGGGCCTGGTAATGGAATTTTGGAGGACCCCCACGCATTTTTTACATTATTTTTCAATGACTTTTATGTGTATTGTCGGAACCGACAATTCATTAATAGCCGGCACTAGCGATAGTACTTTTAAATGACTGTTTTATCCTTTAGCAATGTCATTTTGCTCTCAGACTGTTATAAACACGGGAAACATGCGCTACTTTACAGACATACTATAGACATCCCCCAGGTATGAAATTTAAAGGAATATTTCACTTTTATTGTTTCACTTTAAGCATTATTAAACTCACTGCTCCCGAAAAAACGTCCATTTTGACACTTTTTTGGTGAATGGGTGGGGTACTATTGTTAAAGGGGCTTCCAGAGTCCAATAAGCCCCCTGCCCACAGACCCCCACAACCACAGCCAGGGTTGTGGGGAAGAGGCCCTTGTCCCCATCAACGTGGGGACAAGATGCTTTGGGGTGGGGGGCATAGCCTCTCTGTCCCAAAGAACCCCCTCATGTTGAGAGCACATGGTCTGTTATGGTTCGGGGGGCGTTGCTCATCCTCTCATTCCTGGTTTGCCAGGCTGCATACTTGGATAAGGGTCTGGTATGGATTTTGGGGGGACCCCACTCCATTAATAAAAAAAAAATTGCCGTGGGGGTTCCGCTCAAAATCTATACTAGACCTAAAGGTCTGGTATGGATTTTGGGGGGGATCAACGCCATTTTGTTTTTCATTTTGGCGTGGAGTTCCCCTTAAAATCCATACCAGACCCAAAAAGCCTAGTGTGGAACCCCAACGCCAAACATTTTTTTTTCACATTTTTCTATTGCAAGCAATGTTTTTTTTTAAATTCAGCTGTCAGCGGGAAAGCCTGTTGACAGTTGATGACTCATCCGTTGTTAAGGATGCAGAGGACGGCTTCCCAGGCCACTCCATATCAACCAGCTATTTACTGTGCCCTGATTGGGCAAAGCCTTGCACCCGACCAGCGGTTAGGTGCATTGCTTCAGTCAATCATGGCTTAGAATGCACTGTTTAGTGTGCAGTGCATTGTGGGGTGCCGAGCACCCCACAAATGTGGGCGTTTGCCAAACAGGCGACCGGCCGATGTTCAGAGCAAACTATGCTCAGTCTGAACCGCTTGCCCAACAATAGTGATTATATGACTCAAGTGAGCAATTGTGGAGCATTGGCTTTTCAACTTTTGAGGGGCGGTTTGTGTGGCATTTTTACTACTTTGTTTATGTCCCCTAATTTTATTTACATAGGTTGTTTTGCTACCTTTTTGTCTATTATTTGTATCTCCACCGACCCCTGAATTTTATATTCTCTTTGGCTGTGGTCTCCAAATTTTCCCCTTTTTGGGGATAGATATTCCCAAAGTCAACCTCACAAGTGACACCTTAAAGGTGCAGAGTGATATTTTTGAAGTGTCAATTACCTATCTGGCCTTATTTCCCTCTGGCAAACTTAGTATTTTTATTTTCTACCAGGGTTAGTATATATAGTATAATTTCCATTCCCCTCCCCACTTACTTTCCCTATCCCCCCCACCAACTCCATTTCTCCTTTTCTTTTGTTCCCCTCCTTTTCCCTCAACCCCACCCTCCTCCCTTTGTTTCCTTTTTCTCCTCCCTTTTTGCCTTCTTTCCATTTCTCCCCCCCCCATTTTCTTCTACTCCCCCTCCCCTTTTCTTTTCCCTCTTTTTCTTTCCTCCTTTGCTTATCCTGTTTCCATCTTTCCTTACATTTCTTTCCATTCTCCCGCCCTTCCCCCTCTCTCTTTTTCCCTTCCCCTTTCTCCCCTTTCTGTGATGATTGTATAAATATAATTATTATATATTTGTGTTCTATTATAGACAGCTCTCAGCTCGTTCTTCCACCTGAGGATGGGACGAATGTCATGAAACATGTACAAGCTTGGTCGCATATTGCAAACCTTCCATCACCATTTGGTATCTGTTTCTCTGACCCTTAGTGGTTATTGATCAGTCCCGCGGGAACGTGTGCAACCTCTTATGAGCTCTTATTTGCTTAGACTGTCAATTGTTTTATACTTCTTTTTTTGTACTCCATGTTTTAAAGGAATGTAGTAAAACATTGTTTATTTTATATATACAGTGTGAACTCTATGTTCTGTTGGTACCGAGTTAGTCCATATTTTTTGAACCCCTATGCTTCCTTGTGCTTTATTCTATGGTATGGATTGCTGAAATATGCAATACCATACTGATTTAGCTTACTAGATCCAGCTCTTTTGGACCAGGTGCTTGGAACAAAACCAAAAAATAAAAACAAAAAAAACATATTGACTGCATATATTTTTAGTTGATTCCAGACTGTCTATACCAAAATGGATCTTAAAATGACTGTTGATATAAATATCAACATAACTAACAATAATATGATACAGCTATGATCAAAACTGAAGAATTACCCAGTTGGAAATGTTTTATGCTTCTGAATTTCTGAGTGTAGATTTGTCTACTTGGCATAAACTTACCAGTACAGGGATCTAGACAATAATAATTAATGAATTGTATGATTCTCTGCAGTCTGCATGCATATATTCATGGCTGATTCAAATCAATTTGCTCATCACTAATTATGAATATGCAGCAATGTACAGTATGTTACATTTAATACAGAACAAGTTCTGTTATTTTGATAGATGTAAATAAAGACTTCTTTTTTATTCTCCAGTCACTGCTTTTTTTTCTCTTTTCATTTAGATGATAAAAATATTCTTGTGTGCGCTCACACATCAAATAATATACTCTAGCAGTTGGTCATGCTGTAAGCTACTACAAGAAAGTTAAGCTTCCATGTTGGCTAGCTGAGATATCAGCTATAAGCTGACAAGTAATTAAACCAGCATATCTATAACAACTGTCATCTCTTATTCCTGTGAAACTTGGATGTAAACCAAAGGCACAAAAGCCAAAAAGGAAAAAAAGCAGCTTCACATTACTGGGCAACTGCTGAGATTCTCCTGCTGAACAGTTTAGCAGACTTGGGCATTTAGAGGATTCTAGCTGAGATCAAAACGGTCAAAGATCTCTTTACCAATTAACAGCAGGGAGAAGAATATCAAATAAGGTGTAAATTTTAGCACTGCAGTTTTGAGTTAGCCAAGCATGAAATGCATTCTAATACTCTTGAGTAGCTGCAGCTTTCAGCTTTCAGTGATGTCATCACAGCTTTAAAAGATCTTAGAGTGGAAGTCATAATCCTCCCTTGCTAGGAGGTAAAGCCTGCTGCTGCTTGTCTCTTTTGATAATATGGACAGACAGACATCTTTCATGCATAGACAAAACATTGGTCCTTATTTATGAAACTGTCTTAGAAGAACTCTCTCAGACAGCTCATGATAACCACTTACCACTTAAACTTTTTTCTTGTTTTGATTTGCATGAGACACTTCTACCCTCATGTATGTATAAATAAATACCAAAACATAATTTGTGTTGCTTTTTTAACCTACCGGCACAGCTTGAAGGTAGCAATACCTTATCAACCACGAACAACACCAATACACTAGGTGTATTTAGGAGCCCATCCACCAACACTAGGTTGTAAGGGCAGCTAGGAGGCAGCAACAGTTCTACTACCATTCGGCAGGTAAAGGGTGCAACACCCCACTGTAAGGTAAACAAACCTGTCTGTTATCATGCACACAGATTTTTAACTTTGTTTTGCATACAGTAGTAATGTGTATTTCATATATATATATATATATATATATATATAGAGAGAGAGAGAGAGAGAGAGAGAGAGAGAGAGAGAGAGAGAGAGAGAGAGAGAGAGAGAGCAATGTACACACATATTCCATAAACTGTAGCAGTGAGGATAATTGACAGCCAAATTGCAAGATCAGTTCCATAACAGGCTCAAAAGACAAGAAAGATGTGCAATTGGCAGACAGTGAACAACAATGGGAAGGACACAAATAGGAGAGACATGGAGGCTGCACAACCCGAAAATGAATAAACAGGCAAGGAAAATTCCCCCATGGGGCTTTTTAGCAGCAATATAACAAGATTCAAGATGGAATGAATATAGAAAATTCTTTATTAATAATTCAAAGGATTCAAATGTCATGTTACAATTAAAATATAAAGATACCGGCTATAGCATACATACAATATTCCATGGTACAATAATGCAAATATAAATGTACACAGTATTCCATTGTTTAATATTTGACTGTGTAGAGAACCCTGACGTGTTTCAACCTGTGCATTTATGGTCTTCTTCAGGGGGATGATTTGCTAAAAAGACACATTTAGAAATCTCAATTTTTACATAATAAGTTATGCACCAAAACAATTATCTGTAGTAGTGCTATATTTACCGCTTAGGAATGGAATAAGTGATCACATAGCCGGGGATATTTCTAAAAGACAGGTGAATGATCCAGAAGGCCCTGTGGATCTGCTCGTTGCCCACAAGGGAGAGGGACCCAGCAACCAAAAGGGGCTTACAAGGAGACAAACTTTGGACACCACCCTCATTATATTTCTTCAATGGTTAACACTTTCACTTTCACTTACATCATCACACCAATTTCACCAATTAATATATAATAATCTTCACCTATATAATAATATTTATTAATTTTCATTTATATTATGACTTCTGAATCAGGAGTCTACATAATATTAACTAACGTTAATAGTGAGTCTACACACTGAAAACTATTATATAATACTTACTCAGCCCATTTATATTTTAAATATGTGTTATTTTGATTATTCCTTTTTATCTAACATATTACTGTTGCATGGGAATTTCACCGCAGGTGTCATCTCTTCAGCCCCTCTGAGGGTGATGTCCAAAGTTTGGCTCCTTGTAAGCCCCTTTTGGTTGCTGGGTCCCTCTCCCTTGTGGGCAACAAGCAGAACCACAGGGCCTTCTGGATCATTCACCTGTCTTTTAGAAATATCCCTGGCTATGTGATCATCTATTCCATTCCTGAACGGTAAATATAGCACTACTATGGATAATTGTTTTGGTGCATAACTTATTATGTCAAAATTGAGATTTCTAAATGTATCTTTTTAGCAAATCATCCCCCTGAAGAAGACCATAAATGCACAGGTCGAAACACATTGGGGTTCTCTACATAGTTAAACATTAAACAATGGAATACTGTGTACATTTGTATTTACATTATTGTACCACGGAATATTGTATGTATCCTATAGCCAGTATCTTTATATTTTAATTGTAACATGACATTTGAATACTTTGAATTTTTAATAAAGAATTTTATATATTCATTACATCTTGAATCTTGTTATATTGCTGCTAAAAAGCCCCATGGGGGAATTTTCCTTGCCTGTTTATTGGCAGACAGTGTCACCAAATACACCACAATTTAAGCATGCATTTGTACATGCATCCTACTTTCAAAAATTGCAGTATTACATAAAGCCTTTACCAAATAGGATGTGGGGAGTAGCTGGACTGGGTAAAGGGCAGAGCAATCCCTGGCCATATATGTCAGTTTATAAAGAAGGAGAGATTTGGAGGATCAATTTGATTCACAAGGCTGCACCCAATAGGATATGGGAAGTGAGAGGAGTGGATTGGTCTATATAGAGCTGGATGGTGATGTCACCCACCCTGACTCTAATGTGTACATTTTTTTTATGGGCAACCTCAGACCAAAAAGAATTTGTGGGCACCCCCAGATCATATGAAGAAGGTCTCCTGTCTCAATATTACACCTAGTACACAATGGAGTGAGTACATTTCCCTAGTAGATAATGGGCAAATACAGTGATTAATTACTCACTAAGAATATAAACCCAGCCCTCTACAACTATGAACTAAATATCAATTTGTCAATTTGCTCTAATTTTCTATACTCTGGAAAAATCTGTATAGGGATGAAAAAGGTAGTAGTGGAAAATCCGCATCCACATCCGTGTACATCCACATGGAAGAAAACCATCAGGCCTTCAGGAAAAAACTCAAGACCTACCTCTTCTAAGAAGATGGACAACACAAGATGGATCCAGCACCTTGAGGCAATTTAGTTTGGATTTGCAGCGCTATACAAATCATTCATTCATTCAAATCTATTTAACATAATAATTACTGGCTAAAAGAGGTTCTATTTAGGAGTAGACATGTGCAATTTGTTTCGTTCCTAATTATTTTTTCAACAAAATTCTACAAATTTGTTAATTCAGAAATATTCTAATTAACAAAAACTTGTTTAACAAATTTTTACCTAAACGAAAATTCTAAAATTTGAAAAGTCAAAAATTTGAAACTAACTAATAATAACTATTATTGACTATTAAATTATAGGTTTTTGAACTTCCTTTCAAATTTGGCTGTTAGTGAACGTAACGCATAAACATTTATCCAAAGTTAAGAATAACGAATGCCGCATCCAAATTAATACCTAGTACCTAACAAATTAATAAAAAAATAATAATAATAATAAAAACTTTTTTATTATTCTTTATTATTATTAATTTGTTACGTTACATTCGTTTATATGCGGCATTCGTTATTTTGGAAAATTTGTAACGTTGGATAAATTTGTATTCCTTACGTTCACTAACAGCCAAATTTGAAAGGAAATTCCAATACCAATAATTTAATAGTTAGTTATTATTAGTTAGTTATTATTTTGGATTTTAGAATTTTTGGATTTAGTTATTTTCGGATTTTCGTTCTCTCGAATTTTCAGATTTTCACATTTTCGGATTTCCTGAATTTTAGAATTTTCAGATTTCCGAATTTTAGAATTTTCAGATTTCCGAATTTTAGAATTTGCCGACTTCAAATCAAAGTCACAAATTTTTTCAAAATAACGGATTTCGATCATAACGAATGACCCAAAAAAAAAAAAAGAATGAACCGAAAACTAACACACTTTTCGGCAGTGCACATGTCTATTTAGGAAGTTTACATGACCACCCCCTGTAGACCAAATTGTGTAGTGATGACGTGTCTAAGTTGCAAGTATGCAAAGAAATAAAGATTTGGTTAAATAAATTCCATTTTCATTTCCTGAAAAGTTTTAAATTGACCCTGGCTAAAAATTTTTAAAAATCTAATTAAAAAAAAATGAATGACAGCTTCAAAATAGAAAATCCGGTTGTGGGCAGCAGTTTCTTCCTACGTAGGAGATTATTCAGTGCTTCATAAAATCTCATAGGAGTTGATTTTGCCACTGCAACATTATTTAAGCTTCAAAATAGCCGCCAATGTATATGGGTCAACTGGGCAGAAAAGTAATATAGCTGATTTGGGAAAAACAAATCTTCACTCTGTATGGGTACTTGGAGGGTCTCAAGGGAGTTTCTAGGGAAGTTTGGATCCAAAAAAAAGGAGGCTAGCGTTAATTTGTAAACATTCTTTGGGTCAATAAACTGGCACATTTAATAGTATATATAGCAAGCATAATATAAAGAGCATTTTAACCCCTTGCTGACTGCACTATAGCCGACTGACGGCTACAGTGAGGTGCATCGTGCATCGACAGGGATCTGTGATTGCTGTGTGCCTTAGACACAGAGCATCACAGATCATGGTAAAGGGCAAATAACACAGCAATCTTTTACCATGTGATCGCTGTGTCCAATGACAAGTGATCACAAATATAAAAAAAGCAGGTCATCAAGGGTTGACACCTCTCCTTCCCTCACACAGAGACTAAGTGTGAGATAAGGAGTGAGATTTGTGCTAGACAGTGAGTTTACTGTTATTTGTGAGTGCTTTACTGCGCCCATCAGTGTCACACAGTGCCCATCAGTGCTGTCTCTTCACTGCTGCCTCATCAGTGCATTATCAGTGCTGCTTTTTAGTGCCCATCATTGCCATTTATCAGTGCTGACTCATCAGTGGAGCCTCATCAGTACACATCAGTGTAGCTGATCAGTTCTACCTCGCCAGTGCTGCTTATCAGTTCACATCAGTGCTGCTTATCAGTGCCCATCAGTGCCGCTTATCAGTGCTACCTCTTCAGTGGAACCTCATCAGCACTTGTACATCAATGGAGCTGAACAGTGCCACCTTATCAGTACTGCCCCATCTGCACCTATCTGTGCAGTGCATTAGTGCACATCAGTGTAGCCTCATCAGTTCATATAAGTGCCCACCAGTGCAACCTCATCAGCACCCATCAGTGCATCCTCATCAGCACCCATCAGTGCCATCTCATCAGCACCCATCAGTGCAGCCTCAATAGTGCACCACAGTGCACATCAGAGCAGCCATATTTGTACCAATGTCCCCATCACAACAGTGTGTCAACCGCAGCCCACAATTTATCATCAACAACCCAACTTCATATTATGCCCATCCCTATAAATGGAAACTGTTAACAGTGGAAGAATTTAAAATCTTTTTGGACTTCACATTTAATCTGGGACTCACAAAATAAAATGAGTTACGCACTTACTGGTGCACCCACCCCATCCATCACATGCCAATTTACTCATCCATTATGCCAAGAACAAGATATTTAATGATCATGCAGTTCCTTCATTACAATGATAACACCCTCCCCAAAATGACCCAGCATATGAAAAACTTTATAAATTCATCAACTTCTTAATTTTTTTTTTCAGAAATATATATCCTGGTCAAAAATATCTACATGGATAAGTCACTGGTCCACTTCACTGACAGGCTGGGCTGCAAGTAGTTCATTCCTCAGCAAAAGGGTCCAATATGGGGTGAAACTCTACAAGTTATGCGACAGAGCCACAGGGTACACCTATTCCTTCCATGTGTACAAAAGAAAGGACAGCAAGTTGCATCCCCCTGACTGCCCAGGCTATATTGGATCAAGTGGAAAAGTCATTTGGGACCTTATATTCCCACACCTTGAAAAGGGTTATCATCTCTACATTGATAACTATTATATCAGCTTGCCCCTTTTCCGCAATCTTCACCAGAAGAAAACACTAGCATGTGGCACCGTGATAGCTAGTAGGAAGGGCTTCCAACTACGGACATTCAAAGAGGAGAGTTGGTGAGTTTGCGAAACAAAGAAATATTGGCTATGAAGTGGAGGGACAAAAGAGACATCTACATGCTATCCTCAATCCACACGACAGCTGCGTGCAAATCCCTGAAAGAAATGGCCCAGTTCAGAAACCAAAATGTGTGCATGAATGCAATGGGGGTTATTCAGGAAAGGCAAATCCACTTTGCACTGCAAGTGCACTTGAAAGTGCATTGAAAGTGCACTTGGAAGTGCAGTCACTCTAAATCTAAGGGGTAGATCTGAAATGAGTGGAAGCTCTGCTGATTTTATCATCTAATCATGTGCAAGCTAAAATGCAGTTTTATATTTTCCTTGCATGTCCCCCTCGGATCTGCAGCGACTTTACTTCCAAGTGCACTTTCAGTGCACTTTCAAGTGCACTTGCAGTGCAAAGTGGATTTGCCTTTAGTAAATAACCCTCAATATGTTCATGGGGGGAGATAACTTCAACGATCAGATGATTCAACTCTACCTTGCTACAAGAAAAACGTAACATTGCTACAAGAAAGTACCTATTTGGCAACATACAACTCATATGTGATCTACCGCAAATCCACTGAGAGACCCGTATCCTTTCTTATGCCCCGTACATACGAGCGGAATTTACTTAAGATTGCACACTTATGCCCTGTACACACGGGCGGACTTTACGACGGAAAATATGCGATCGGAGCTTGTTGTTGGAAATTCCAATCGTGTGTGGGCTCCATTGGACTTTTTCCATCGGAATTTACGACACACAAAGTTTGAGAGCTGGCTATAAAATTTTCTGACAACAAAATCCGTTTGTGTAACTTCCGACCATGTGTGGACAATTCCAACACACCAAGTGCCATGCATGCTCAGAATAAATTCCGAGACGGAACTGCTCGGTCTGGTAAAATTAGCCTACGTAATGGATATAGCACTTTTGTCATGCTGCAATTTTTTAAATTGTTTAACGCAGCGCACTCTCTTCTTCTTTATAATGCTAGAAGAATGAAGTTGTTTTGCTGCTCATATTCACACAGACTTCTCACAGCCTTCTTTCTTTATTATTTTTCGTGATTTCATGAATATAATATTTTTACGTGTCACATCTACTGAAAAAGAAATTATTTTTTATTTTTTTTTGTATTATTTGTTGTTGTTTTTTTTTAAATCCAGATCTCCTGTTTTTTTTTTGTTTTGTTTTGTTTTTTAGTGATCTCCAGAATTGGTTTGGGTGTGTTTTGTGTGTCAAGTTACCACAACACCATTATTATCTTGTCTTTTTTAATCTCAAGGCGATTGGTTAATGTTGTTGTCCATTGTTAATTTCACATTGTATTTTTGAAATGTACCTGCCTCCTCATAAACAAACTGTCTTTTCTAAACTGTCCTAACCAAATAAAGAGGGAGGCAGCGCTGGAGAAACAGCAGAAATTGGCGAAGCCGTTGGCCCCTAGGTCACACATCCACTATTTTCAGGCAAAATTAGTGGCCTGAGGAGTCCTTATCTAAGGGAGTTCAGTCTGGTCCAGAAGTCCAAGAGATCATGAACACCAGCGGATGACATCTATGTCCCCAGGCTGTGGTCATACAAGAGCCTGCATCTTTTGTCAGACCAGACTAAACCCAGGCTATCACTTTCTTGTCTTCCTTCCACTCTTTCTTCCAGGCTGTGTCTGTGGTATTGGATGTGTGGCAGGAGGAGGAGGATGCAACTCACACAGGTGGGTATTGGGTGTGATTTGGGCTCTCAACCCCTTATTTAATGTTTTATAAATGTTTTCCTCACACGTGAGGCATTGACCCTCCTCCATGTCCTGCAGTTTGGTGGCAGCCATGGAGGCAAAAGACCTCTTCATGAGTGGGGGTGGCTCTGAGGGACGCAGAAGCCCTCCTGAATCAGCCTGAGTGCCGACTCCTCCATGTTACTCCTCTTCCTAGGTCTTTTGTTTGGAAGGCGAAGGGGAGGAACCTGTGACTCTGTCAGGCTCCTACTGGGCCTGGCCTCCTCCTGGCCGCCACTATGCCCGGCCTCCTCCTGGCTGCCACATTCCACAGCCTCCTCCTGTGTGCCACATTCCACAGCCTCCTCCTGGCTGAGGTCTTCCTGTGCATGAAAAAGGGACATAGTTTTAGTTTTTTGGTCATCAATCACACACAATTTTCATCTCATGACTGTTGCAAATTAAATGTTAATAAATAGAAAAGACTATCATTCTGTGCCCAGCATTTTTCATTCTTGCCACAATTATTTTGCCTACTACTGTCTATTGATATGTAAACGCCTTTATTAAATCAGCAATTAGTGATCAATAATAACATCTAGTAAACATCATTTATGTTTTGCCAAGAAATATGTAGAACAATGCTATACCTGGCTCAACCTGGGCTCCTCCACTTCTTCCTGGCTGGAAGTCCCAGGTTGGACATCAGAAGCCTCAGCTGGGGTGGAAGATAGGGTGGAAGGAAGAGTGGAAGGTAGGGTTGAGAGTGATTCCCTGACTTCAGTCTGGTCTGACAGAAATCGCAGTCTCTCATAGTACCACAGCCTGGGGACATAAATGTCATCTGCTGCAGCTCCTGATCTCTGGTAATCCTGGACCTTCTTGCGCTCCCTAAGATATGTGCTCCTCAGGCCACCAATTTTGGCTTTTAAATAGGGGATGGTTGCTGCGGGGACCACCGGCTTCACCAACTCCAGCAGTTTCTCCAGCGCTGCCTGCCTCTTTTGTTTATGATAATAATGCGGGTGTTTAACCTGCCACAGACAGGGCAGCTCCCTGTATTTGTCTATGAACAGGGGGTGAAAGTTCATTGAAGCCATCCATTTTCTCTGCAAGACACAACACAAGACAAACCCTAATGTCAGGCTGAACTCTCCTAATTTTGTCCCAACATAGGCCTCAATCTATAAGCAGTATCATGATCGGTGCTTCCGATACTCCTTCCTCCGCTCACAGATCATACATACAACGCACGCGTGTTACACTTTATATACACTGCACATGTGTGAAACTCCGCCCACCCATCACGTTCTTTCTAGTCTATTCTACACTCCTTCTCTTTTGACACAGTGGGGGAGAGCACATGGCGGAGACAGAGCAGGTGCATGATAATAGCAGCAATGAGGAGGGGGAAAGCCCGGAGCCAGAAAAGTCACAATCCCAGAGGTGATTTAAGGCCTCAAATATGGCCTTTGTAGAGATGGTGGAGATGGTGGACATATTGAAAAGGGCTGACTATGATGGGAAGTATGGACCTTACCCCAACCCAAATGTGAGAAAGGTCAAGATCAAGGCTAAAGTTGTGATGAGTCTGCACAGGAATTTTGGGTTACAACGATCTAAGGATCAACTGAGGAAATGGTGGTCGGACCTCAAATTAAGGGAGCACAATCAGTATAGAAGGATCAGGAGAGTACTGCAAAAAAGTAAGTAGTTATCCTGTGTTCCTAATCTTTATTTTCATTATGTTCATGTTGCTCCATGTGCCATTCTTTACTGTTGCACAGCTTAAAAATGGCATCTTTCATGTTCATGGGCACATTAATCGTTCGTAGGAAACATTGTTCGTTCGGCCACTAAAATACAATGTTTTGGCCAGATGCAGTTCAATACCGTTTTTCTGGCCTACTTCTATTAAAAAGGGTTTGTTGTCTAGATGGGTTTGTAACTAGAATGAAATGCAAACTAGAGTCTGTGTAAGGAGAGGACACTCAGCAGCTATTTACACATCTGGACGCTGGAGCACTAGTGTGGGACACCAGAACACCCTTTTTATTAGGGGGCCCCACACAGGTGCTCCAGTGTATACTGTAGGGGTGTCTCCATCTGTGAAGCTTGCACAAAACAGGTAAGTATTCAAATATCAAAAACACAATAAATTTCAGCGGAAGTCATATTAGCCAAGTCTTTAGATATATGTCTTGAGGACTGTCTATGGACTTTTACTTCATCTTTGAACATATTTTTACCTTAAGTTGTGGTAGCAACATTACCAGCATGAATGTTTTTTCACTCTCTTTTGTTATAGAGTCGCACATATTGACTCAGGGTTTATACACTATTATGTTTCCTGTTATGGGTAATTAGATATTCTATAGAGGAATAGATACACAGACCTTTCCATGAATGTATTATATGTTCGTTCACATTTTTTGAGTTTTACACTTTTGACTTTTTAGTTCATGTTTTATTGGGTTTCTGTTTATGTATAAATAGATATCCCATAGATGTGATCATACAGGTGATCATCTCACAGATACACATATCTTGTTTTAGATCATACACAGGATCAGTAAAATTCCTGTGTCACCAAATACCTTATTGTGCAAAACTTGACCCCCAGATTGCCATTTTGGTGGGTCTTGCCCGATAATGAACAAGTTTTTTCTAGCGCCACACTTTATTTGCATTAGGTAAGTATTCAAGCTTTACAAAGGACAAAACAAATTCTTCAGCTTGGAACTCTGCCAAAACAGACAATTGTACTCCACTTCCAAGCAATGTTTCATATTCCTATTTCTGCGATCAAATATCTGTGTGCTAAGTATACCTATTTTTGTTCACATAGGGGAGAAAAGACTTGGAGGACACCACTCATCAGAGGACGCCAGGGAACCCCACCTCAGGAAGAAGGGGATATCCCCCAAACCCAACCAGAGGAGGAGGAGGGAGATGTAGAAATAGTCACCACAACAGGGGAGTGTCTGCAAGCACAGCCTCAGGTAATAGATGGATGCCTGCATATTTATAATACATGTTTTTTTGGGGGGGGGGTTTGATCGGGATGTTGTGGAAGAGGAATGTCATTTCACCAGTGAAAGTGCCCAGATCCTCATCGGGGAGATAATGGGGTATAATAGAGATTTAGAAAACCTAAAGGAAAACATCAATGATGTTCAAAACAAAATGAAGAACATCATTGATGTTTTAGGGAGAGTCTAAAACACCCAGAAATCCAGAAATTTCTTCTGTTTTTATTTTTTTTATTTTAAAATATTTTTATTGTTTTTATATGATAAACAGTGTATAAACAAATATACAAGAAAAATGAACGTACAGAAATCAAATATCAGAACAATACCATTGTGTGTACCGTAATATGAGTAGTTAGACAAAGAAACATTCTAAGATATACTCTAAATGAGTGAAGATAAACTTTTTGCAGTGTAGGCTTGCATCCTTGACAGGACTGCCAGGGGGGGCCAACAGTCACCTCCGGGATATGGGCTCCGGATGGACTGGGAAGCCCCACACACACCACCCCAATGGGATCCTCCTGTAGGCGTGTGCAGTGACCCCCCAGAATCCGTCTCGACTCCCTTAGGGTAGGTCGCCGTGGAGGAAATGGAAAGCCATAAAAGTGGAGTCCTCCACTCTAAAGTACATCCATGAGGGCGGGAGAGTAACGAAAGTGAGGGAGTAGCGATGTCCCCCCGAAAGTCCTGAACTTAATCTTCGCAGCTACCCCTCAGAGGGTAACTACAGGTCAATACTCGTTTCAGGGATGGAAGAAACTAGATAGTCCCAGAGGAGAGAGAGCGAAAACATGGGAAATGAAGAGGAGGAAGGAAGAGAAGAACCCATTTGGGTCAGGGAGAGGAGAGGGTAAAACCAGAACCCGATGTTATTCATGGAATGAGAGATATGGTACAGAATGTGGCCAACGGTTCCCAGGTGGTCATGAACCTCCCCAGTTTAGCTACTATATGCTCCTTGAACATAATCCACAAAATTTTCCTAATACAACTCCGGAAGGGTACAGTGGGCTTCTTCCAACATTTAGAAATGGTAATTTTAGCTCCCAACAGGATGAAGAAGGATAGAGCTTATGAGTGTTTAGGTAAACTAGAGACGTTATGATTAAGAAGAGCTATGTGGATGTTGGGGGCTACTGTTGTTTTAGTTACTGTACTACTAGTTCGGAAAATTTTCTGCCAAAGTGTTCTAATACAGGGGCAGGTCCACCAGGTATGAATCATTGTGCCCTCGAGCAAGCAGCCTCTAAAGCATAGAGGGGATGTTCCAGGGAAAATCAATGCCAATCTAGAGGGTACATAATGCCACCTTGACATAACTTTTAGACTAGCTTCTATAAGAGAGACGTTGCAAATACCTTTATAGGAGCGGGTCCAGGATCTGGACCATTCCGTTGGAGTTCTGCCAGTGTCCTCCTCCCAGGTCCTAGCGTATACTGGTTTGTCTGGTTTTGTCAGAAGCGCCACATAAATCAGGGATATGCCCCCTTTCTGATCCGGGGCATTGGAGCACCAATGTTCATAAGGGGTTATTGACGGAGGTTCCGGTTTGTTAGACCAAATAGAGTGTAGGAAATGTGAGATTTTGGCGAATCTAAACCTTTCCGAGTCTGGCATGTCCAGTTTATTTTTACAGTAGGATAGGTGACCAATGCGGTAGAGACCTTTATCTGTCCACCATCTAAATGCTTGTATGTTTACTCCCGGGGGGAAATCAGCATTATGAAAAATGTGCCATAGAGGTTTTAGAGGAGAGGTCAGGGCTGTTTGTCTAAATAGCTTGGTGCTTAATGATATGGAGTGTGATAGGGTGGGAGCCATTATGGCTGGCCTGATCTTTTGATCACACCACAGAAGAAAGTCAATGGTGTTGAGGGGGGTTGCCCTCCTTTCTATGGATAGCCATTCAGGCTTTGGGCCCTTAGAGAAGATCATTGAGATTTGTGCCATTTGTGTGGCCTGATAGTATCCCCAGAGATCTGGTAGTCCCAAACCACCCTGGGATTTAAGGCGGAGAAGAACGCTGGACAGGCAACTATATCCCTTCTTTCCCCAGACAAAGCATGTAATCTCAGACTGAAATTTGTGAAGGAAACTTTTTGTGAGTGAGATTGGTAGGGAGCGGAATAAATATAGGAGGCAAGGGAGGAGTGTCATTTTCACCGCGTGTACCCTTCCCAGCTAGTACAGACCCCATCTTGACCATTTTTCAAGTTCTCCCTTACATTTGTGAATAATAGGGGGGTAATTGGCTTTGAAGAGGCCACTTATATCCGACGTTAGGTTAATTCCGAGATATGGATTGCCCCGGGGGCCCAGGGGAAGTTAAAGTTGCTAGTGAGTTGTAAAAGAAGGTCAGGTGGTACCATAACATTCAATGCAGTTGATTTGTTCATGTTTACCGTCAGGCCTGAAACTGTACCGAATGCTCTCAGCACTTTGTATATTCCTGGAATGGAGATTAGGGGGGAAGTACCGTATTTATCGGCGTATAACACGCACTTTTTTCCCCTTAAAACCAGGGGAAAATCGCAGGTGCGTGTTATACGCCGATCCCCTGCGATCCCGACCTGTCACATTTTCAAAATCGCCGACCGCGATTTGAAAATGGCGCCGCCGGCGCTGAAATACACAGAGCCGGTCCTCGGCTCTTTCCGGCGGCTGTCGTACATTTTCGGCTCCACTCGTAGTCCCGAGCGGAGCTATCCGAACCTACTCGGCTAGGTTCGGATAGCTCCGCTCGGGACTACGAGTGGAGCCGAAAGTGAACGACAGCCGCCGGAAAGAGCCGAGGACCGGCTCTGTGTATTTCAGCGCCGGCGGCGCCATTTTCAAATCGCGATCGGCGATTTTGAAGCCCAGAATGGCTGGGATCACTGGGGAAGGCTGCACTGGGGAAGGCTGCACTGGGGAAGGCTGCACTGGGGAAAGCTGCACTGGGGAAGTCTGCACTGACAAGGCTGCACTGGGGAAGTCTGCACTGGGGAAGTCTGCACTGGGGAAGTCTGCACTGACAAGGCTGCACTGGGGAAGGCTGCACTGGGGAAGGCTGCACTGACATGGCTGCACTGACAAGGCTGCACTGACAAGGCTGCACTGGGGAAGTCTGCACTGACAAGGCTGCACTGGGGAAGGCTGCATTGGGGAAGGCTGCACTGACATGGCTGCACTGACAAGGCTGCACTGACAAGGCTGCACTGACATGGCTGCACTGAGAAGGCTGCAATGATGGGCGTTTAAATGTAAGTTTTTTTTTCCTTCAACTTCCCTCCTAAAAGTTTCTTTTTCCTTAAAATTCCCTCCTAAATTGGGGTGCGTGTTATACGCCGATGCGTGTTATACGCCGATAAATACGGTAATATACAGAATGAGGTCATCTTCATAAAGTGCACATTTATGTTCCTGGTCCCCGCACGTCACCTCTTTAATGTCTGGGTTCATTTTTATAGCTATGGCCAGAGTTTCTATAGCTATTGCGAATAGGAGTGGGGATAGTTGGCACCCCTGTCTGGTGCTGCTGCCTATAGGGAATGAGGCCGAGTATCTACCCATCAGGCGGACTTGGGCTGATGGGTTAGAGTATAAGGAGTGAATTAGATTTAGGCAGTACGGGCCAAATCCCCATCTTCGCAGGATGTCAGAGAGGTATGTCCAGTCTATAGAATCGAAAGCCTTGTGTAGGTCAATCGATAAAAGGAAACCCTTTTGAGGGCGGCTACCATCCCAACGGGATTGTAGTAGGGATATAATATTTATGGTCCATCTAATCTGGTCCGTACCTTGCCGTCCGGGGATAAAACCCACCTGGTCTCTATGGATATATGACGGGATAAAGCTTGCCACCCTATTTGCCAGAATTTTGGTTAAAATCTTAATATCGTTGTTGATTAATGATATCGGGCGATAATTTCCAACCTCGCTGGGGTCTTTCCCTGGTTTGGGGATCATTGAAATATAAGTTGCATTCAGGTCTGTTCCTAAGGGAGAACCCTCTCTAAGGAAGTTAAAAAATTTTGATAGGTATGGGGCTAGTGTGGGGGCAAATTTCTTATAGTACCCAGTGGAAAACCCATCCGGTCCTAGTGCCGAGCTGAGTTTTAGGGATTTAATTGTATCTAGGACCTCTGACTGGGAGAAAGGACTTTCAAGTAGGTCACTATGTTCTTTAGATAGGGAGGGCAATGAGAGGGAGTCTAAAAACTCTTGCTGTGATTTTCCTATCTAAGGGGGCCATGGTTTGTAGAGTTCCTCGTAGTACTGGAGGAAAGCGTCCATGATCTTAGTGGAATTATGAGAAAGATCCCCTGATTGTAGCCTAACTTTCGGGAAAACCAAGGATCGAGGTTTGTGACTGAGCTTAACCGCTAATTTTGAGCCAATCCTATCCTTTTGGGAGTAGAATTTCGCCCCGTCCATCTGAGGTGTTTTTCAATGGTTGTAGTGAGATTCAGATTTAGAAGTGCTCAGGCTTTGTCTAATTTATCTAGCGAATCCGGGGAAGGTTTTAGCTTGTGTGCCCCGTGCTAGGGACCGGAATTCTGCTGTTAGTTTAATCGTATCCGCTTTGTGTTCCGCCCTAAGTTTGGCTGTTATTTGGATTAGCTTCCCCCTGATTACTGATTTATGTGCCCACATGATCTCAGGTGAGACATCATTTGTAAAATTGATATTAAAGTATTCCTTAATGAAGCCTTCTATAATGGTACACTGTATTGGGTCACTTAGTAAAGATTCCTGTAGATGCCAGCGAGGAGGATCAGTACATCCCAAGGTTCTTAGAGTTACCAGAGTGACCATCGAGTGGTCAGATAGGGAGGAATCAACTATCTTAGAGCTCACAACTAAATGATCGTAGAGGACCTAGTGAAGATGTGGGCTATCCTGGAATAGGAGCTGGGGGGGTTGAATAATGCATGTAGTCTTTAGAGTGATGATTAGTCTCCCTCCTGATGTCTATTAATCCCATTTCATGTAGGAGTTTCGCTATCTTAGCGCTCTGTCTGGTAGGGCGTTTAGGTTTAGGATTTCCCGAACCCGTCTTATCCATGGAGAAATCAAAATCTGTGTTGGAGTCCCCGCCAAAGAAAATCGTGCACTTAAGGGGTGGCTGAAGTTTATGCATTAGGGATTCGAAAAAGGCTTTCTGACCCTTATTGGGAGAGTAGTAAGAAACGAAAGTATATACTTCTCCATCGAAGTTCCCTGAGACTAAGATGAAACATCCCTGGGGATCCAACACATTTTCTGATTGCAAGATATTAATGTGTTTGGCAAAGCAAATGGCAACACCCTTAATTTCGGGAAAATTTCCCTTCGGGAAATGAGTCTCTTGGAGGAAGAGGACATCCGTATACATAGACTGGTAGAGTTGGAAAAGTTTTCTGCATTTGATGGGGGAATTGAGTCCCTGAACATTATGCGATACGATTTTAGGTGTAGGTGTCTTAGTGCGAGGATTAGCCAATATGTGAAGGAGGTGAGGTGAAGTTTGCGTTATAGGTCTTACGTTGCCAACTGAAGGCCAGAACCCCGAAGAGCCCCAGTGGGGTGAATGTTGCCGTATTGAGACCTGGGAGGAGAGACCGGAGCCTAACATGGAGCCTGTGAACACTCAGATGAGCAGTGCAAGATAGGGGGAAAAAAGGGAAGTTATATCAACCTGCATTAGAAAATATACCTGTAAATTAAAATAGCATAACTTAGTAACTCGGGGGTCCCTAGACCCCCCCAAAAACCCGGGGCAGGATGAGGGAGCCCATCCTAACCCTATAACCTGAGAGGGCCAGTGCCCCACCTGTTGGGCAACCTGACAAGAAACCAATTGCATAAACTGCACTCTTGGTTCCTAATGGAGGTGCACTGGTTCCACCACTGCCCCGCCACCAGAAGTATATAATAAAGGAAGTCATGAAGGTAGTCTTCCTTGTGGTAACTAACAGAACAACCCAACGAACATGATCATCCTAAATACAATAAACTAACTGAGAACATTTTATCTCATCTGACCACCCCCTGGGGACCCCATTCCTCCTCCCCTGGGCCCAGGGGGAAGGCAGATCAAGCTAGGGAGACCACTGTGTTCTATAGCTTGAGGGAGACAGTATTTCCTTACTGCGAATTTTAGGAGTTCTACCAATTTACCAAATTAAAGAGACACATCCGTAGCTTCTAGAATTCAGAGGGGAAACACGACTAAAAAAACATTTTAAATAAACTCATGCCCCCCTGCCACCCCGAAATAACACAATTGGAAACCAGCTGATGGGAATGCAATGCTAGTGATATAGTCCCGATAAAGCAGTGGTTCTCAACTCCAGTCCTCAGGACCCACCAACAGGCCAGGTTTGCAAGATAGCTGAAATACATCACAGGTGATATCACTTGCTGCTCAGTGATTGCAGTTTTCTAGTCTGCAACTCCCCAAGGTAATACTTAAAATCTGGCCTGTTGGTGGGTCCCGAGGACTGGAGTTGAGAACCACTGCGATAAAGGTTCCAACCAGCTAGAATGATCCAAGGACCGGCGAGGAGACAGGAGTTCCCCTCTTTCTCACCATCCCAGAAGATTCACAGAAGAGGCAGTCGTCAGTAATAGTTTCGGCAGGAAGCCTGATTACAGTTAATACCATAGCTTAGGTATGTCCATAAATCCATGGGGACCGCAAGAAGGGGAAAACATGAAAAGGTCCAAAGGGACATCTCGGATCTGGAGTTGACAAAAGGGAAGGGTGCCAGAACATCAAGTAGGGAAATTTTCCTTGGAGTGTTTGGAGCTTTGTTTTAGCCATGAAGGTTGCAGCGGGCTCACTGGTGGTGGTCTTTTTGTGCATGCTGGAGTGCTCCGGCCCAACTGGGAAGATGATGGGTCTTGTGTGATCAGGCCTAGATTTAACAGGAGACGTTCTCCTTCTGCGAGGATTGAGAAGCCACAGTTTTTATCTCTGTATGAGAAATTCAATTGCAGGGGGAAAGACCAGCGGTATGTGATTTCCCTCTCAATCAGCTGTTGGATTAACGGTTTGAGAGAACGTCTCTTCTGTACCGTGTATGGCGATAAATCAGCGAAAATCTGTATCCTGTGGCCAAGCAGCTTGAGATCATCTGAATCCCTAGACCTCCTCATCAACCCCCCCTTAACAGAGTAAAAGTGGGGCTTCATGATTATATCACGTGGGAGACCATCTGAGCAGGGGGGTTGCAGGGCTCTGTATCTAGTTCCAGACGCTGGTCTGATATATCAGGAATAAGGTCCCTCAGCAGCCTTTTCACTGATGCGTGCACATCCTTCTCAGCTTCTGGGAGCCCTTGAATTCGGAAATTATAACGTCTCAATCTATTTTCGAGGTCATCGATTTTTGCAAAAGCCGTTTCAAGTTGATCCTGCATGTCTTGTATTCTGGCTGAGTTTTAATTAATATGGGAGACTGCTTGGTCAGCTTTCTTTTCATTTGTGTCCATCCTCTGCCCCAGTTGCTGCAGGTCAGCATGGATAGAGGAGGTTATTTGGGCTGCATTCAGGGCCAGGCTTTTGGATAGTAATTGGGAGAAAGCTTCCATCATGGATGGGAAGTCTGTGCGTACAGGGGAGGCAGCAGATGATTCAGTCACTGACAGTAATAGGCCTGTCGGGGGGTCCATCATGGGAGTGGAGGGGAGGCCGGATCCCAATCTTCCCAGCAGGGACTCAGTGGATGTGGGTGAAGTAACCAGGGGCAGGGGTGGAAAGTCTGTACCTGGGGAAGGTGGGCACTGTGAGTCCTGATCCGCAATGGATTCCTCTGCATCCCCTGTGTTGTGTGAGCCTTGTGGAGCTGCCGCCATCTTAACGTAGCTGACCTGGACAGCCGCCGCGGTCATCTGGCTCGAGAGGCTTCTCTGTTATCCTGAGTGGGATCCTGGGGGTCTACCCTACTCGTGTGTCCCGTTATGGTGCTCGGGGGTCCGCTCTAGTGGCTCCGGTGGTGATCTCTGGGCAGCGGTGGAGCGGAGCTCTAGTAGCCAGCGGCCATTTTAGAAGCTGCCGCACATGCACCCTGTTTTTATTTTTTACGTATGTTAAAAGCCACATTTAGAAGATACACACAGTATGCCAACATGTGCTATCTGCCATCACGGGAGATCAATGTACGTGTTTTGTGGGTGCAACCCCTTTCTCAATAATAAAGTAGCTGAGAGGAAGGGGTTGCACCCACAAAACATGTCCATTGATGCCCCATGATGGCAGCTAGCACATGATGACATTAGGCAATTTGTGTGCATCTTCTAAATTTGGCTTTTACAGGAGTGACATCACCCCATCTGCTGAACGCAATATCAAACACAATTTGTACATACTCATGTCTGATATTGCCTTTACTTTATAAAAGTTGAACTTTGTAAGTTCCAGAGTTGTGTATTTTTTTATGGTTTTAAACATGCCTGTTTTACCTTAAAAGGCGATTTCTACTTAATGTGACCTAAAAAAATGTTATACAACAAACATGTTGGTTTGTTCAAAAACCCTTTTATAAACGGACATGTGATTGTGCTTTGATTAAAAAGATTGATAATCAACAATGTGTGGCTTCTTCTTTCAATGCTCAAAAGCATTTTTTTGAGTAAAGTTGGTGTTTTCAGTGACAATGGGGGTTATTTACTAAAGGCAAATCCACATTGCACTACAAGTGCAGTTTCAGTGCAGTCTCAAGTGCACTTGTAGTGCAAAGTGTATTTTCCTTTAGTAAATAACACCCAACAGTGCTTTATCTATTTACACAATCACGCTATTTTCACGACTCCCCAAATTTCGATCATGGTGCTGAAAAATATTAATATTTTTGTCAGTAATGCAGTACATACATTAACAACAAAAACAAGGTGTGTGTGTGTGTAGCAGACCCACAATATAATAATAATAGTTAGCCGAAGAAGAGATTGTGACCTCATGTGTCAACGAAATTTCGTTTGCACTGTTGAAGAAAAAGGCCAAAAAAATATAACATTAATAAAAGAGAACCGAGGAGACAGCTAAAAGAAAGCCAAGCAGTAAATCAAAGCAAATATTTGTTCAGTTTCAAATATATTTTTATTTAAAAGATGTCTCAGACTTTGTTTGGCATATTGATGGCCCCCCCTACCTGCAAAGTATTCCATGTATCTTATACAGACCTCGCGGGCACTCTGGGGGAGCAAGCCAGGAAGGCCACTTTCAAGCACCGTCAGGGTTGGTTCATTCTGAATTCCGGCCTCAGGCCCAACTGAGGCAGCATAGTTCAAATAATTTCTCCTTGAAAAGTTGTGGAGAACACAGCAAGACAGGATAATGTGATTTAACTTATATTCCGCCATGTGTATCGGTGTAAGAAATAGGCGGAACCTGCTGGCCATTATTCCAAACATATTCTCCACCACTCTTCTGGCTCTGGCCAGCCGGTAATTAAAAACCCTCTGGTCCGGGGTTAGGGTCCTCATAGGGAATGGCCGCATAAGGTGGTCCCCCAGCGCAAATGCTTCATCCACAACGAAGACGAATGGGAGTCCTTCCACATTGTCTTCTGGAGGTGGCAAGCCCAAGCTGCCATTCACATCCACATCCAGGAACTCGTAAGTAGCCAACATCACCGCCAACATCACAAGATGAAATTTAAGGACACAAATAACATTTGTACACATTTTAGGGGGTGTTTAGGGTAAATCACTACAATGGAGCTGACAAAATACATTGTTAAGTGACTAGGCGAGGTGGATATGGGCCCAGGAGAGCATGCTGGGGAGGTAAGTGAAGGCAAATATGCATAAAGGACAAACAAAAACATTTAAAAATTCCAGCATGCATGAGGACAAAGGGGACATTCACAGCATATTACAATCATGGTAATTCGGGAATGATTAAAGAAATACAATATATTAGCAAACATTAAATACATATAATGTGATGTTAAAGGATAAATCTTACCTTAATATAGTCCTTCTGCAGGACCTGAATGATGGCAGAACAGGTCTCTGGGATAATGATCCCCAAAGCCTGGGGGGGAGAAGCCTGTCGAGAACTTGAGGTCCTGCAGGCTTCTTCCCATCGCCAAGTACCGCAACGTGGTGACTAGCCTCTGCTCCGGAGTGATGGCTTGCCTCATGCAGGTATCCTGCCTGCTGATATAAGGGGTCAGCAAAGCCAACAAACACTGAAAAACGGGGTCCGTCATCCTGAGGAAGTTCCTGAAATCATTAGGATTATTCTCACAGATCTCACGGAGTAAAGGCATGTGACAGAATTGTTCACTTTGTAGCAAACAATTCTTGGTCCATGAACTCCTCCCCACCCTGTTCATGGACTGGGCTTGTGTCAAAGTAAGAACCCCAACACCAAGCCCCCGCACAGCACAAACTCTACGATGAGTACATACATGCAACATGGCTTCAAAACGGTCAGCTGGTCTGAAGGAAGTAACAGAACGCACTGAAGAACAGCAAGGCCTGTGAAGAGCGACCCAAAAATCAGTAATGAGCGGACAAGAACACATCAATGGGAACTCACTGCACGCACTGAAGACCAGATACAAACCCACAAGCACAAACTGAACAGCAGAAAACTATTACTAACACGAGATTAGCAAAAGGAGTCCAGAGGGTACTGCGCTTGGTATTGAACTGCCCTTTTATAGACTCATCTACGTGGTGTACGTCGCCGCATTCTTGACGTTCAGAAATTCCGACAACTTTGTGCGACCGTGTGTATGCAAGACAAGTTTGAGTCAACATCCATCAAAAAAAATCTGATGGATTTTGTTGTCGGAATGTCCGATTGATGTCCGATCGTTTGTACAGGGCATTACAATGTAATTCAGAATAAAAGAGCATGTAACAACAGTGTATCGCAAGTCGATATTCCTGACTACCTCTCACCGATCCAGCGGTGTTCCCGGGTAAGGCAAGCAGGAAAGCCGACGATGTAGGTTGCTGTGTGATTAGGCCCTTTTATTCTGAATTACATTGTAAGTGTGCAATCTTAAGGAAACCTATAATAAATACCTTTTAGTACTGGATTACGCTATGTATATCTTTGTTCTCTGCTTGTGATGAGCAAACATCTAGATGGATTACATGCAGAGAGCTGACAACACTCATTGCAAGCCAAAGTGTATAACCCAGGATCATCTGACGGAGTGTATGCAGTGAGCAGACATCATCCATTGACAGATATGCGTATAACCCAGTATCATCTGGTAAGTGCATTACCTAGCGGGATTGTGACACATGCAGTGTGGAGGAGGCAATTGTTTTGAATTACTATCTGCAACGTTTTTTCTGTTATGGACAATCCTACATTTACATCTGCCTCATTTTATATATAAAATAGACTTCATACTTATGTAACTATTTTAGTGAACTTTTAACAAATCCTAAAACGTTTGGATTATCTTAGCGCTGCTAATGTTATGGTATTTGTTGCTGTGACATATTTCTGCTTTAGTGTTTTATTATTATAGTAGCTGCTCTTGTTATTTTAAAGTAACACACTTTCCGTGAGCGCTGAGGGAAAGATACCAACTGAGTGTTGAATTATTTCTCATTTTTCTGCGATCGGAATTTTCAATCGGAATTTTTTCCGACCGAAAAATAGAGAACATGCTCTCAATCTTTTGCTGGCTGGAATTCCGCCAGCAAAAGTCCAAAAAGCTCTCATTGGAGTTTTGCTGGCGGCATTTCTTATCGTGTGTACGCGGCATTAGCTATCAGGAGAAAATTGTCACTGCCCTTGTGTACCTGGACCACCCACCAGAAAGCATTCACTCAGATGTAGTAAGCAGACTCCATGAATGCCATTTTCCCAATAAAGTCCCTCTCAGAGAAACAGGCCAAAGATGTAAAAAAAAATTTTGGGTGTGCTCCAGAGGGGAAGTTAGATGAGACACCAGTTTTTATTGTCCCTAGTGTCCTTTCTCAACCAGGCCTCTGCATAAGTGACTGTTTCCGCCGGTACCACACTTCTCTACAATATTGGTGAAGTATGATGAAGGTAATTATGGATTCCTTCCATTTGCCTTCACACACCTCATGCCTCTGCCTGCTCCTGAATTGACCCTAGCCTGTTATTTAATCATGCCACTGCCTGCCGCCTAAACTGACCATGCCTCTGCCTGCTCCTGAACTGACCCTGGCCTGTTAGTCAACCATGCCTCTGTCTGCCACCTAAACTGACTATACCTATGCCTGCTCGGTAACTAACCGTGGCCTGTTTATTGATGATGCCTCAGCTTGCCACCTGAAATATCGACCACGTTTCTGCCTTCCACCTGAACTGATCTGAGGCTGTTAATTGACCTTGTTTTTTGCCTGCTGCTTGGACTGATCTTTTGCCCTGCTTCTGTAGTACTGGGATTTAAGATAACACTATGGTCTCACATATGTGAGGGGTTTCATAATAATATTTCCGAGTAGAGAAAACTATGTTTTCGGTTTTCTCCAGGTTTTGTAATTTCCGGATTAGGATCTGGAGACCAGAGCTTCAAAGAGATTTTTCGTGGGAAGAAGCCCCTACCCCTGTGCCCAGATCTTACTTGACTGAGGCCCTAAGCCTGATATTTCCCTCTGCTGCTGACTTACCATGACCTGTTAATTGATAATTCCTCTGCCTGCCGCTTGAACTGATCACACCTCTGCCTGCTACCTGTACTGACTATGTAATGACTATATAATGACTCCTGCCTACTGCCAGGACCAATACTTTGGCTGTACTGACCATGTCTCTGCCTGCTGCCTGGACCAATGCTTTGGCTGTGCTGACAATATCTCTGCCTGCTGCCTATTTTGACTATAATACTTTCTTCTACCTGTTCGATTCCTTTTGCTGTCACTGACCACATCTCTGCCTGCTGCCTGGACCCTGCTCTCCCATGTAGGCAACTGCACTACTAAAACCACAGGTAATCTTTTGTTTACTCTTTGCTAAGCAGAAGGAATTTGGGGTGTAATTCTTGGTATGTACATGATATGTGTTAGAAATGCAAAGGGCCTTCAAAAATGTGATGTCAGGAAACCTTCAAAAAGGTTGTCAGGATTACAGTGTTCCTTGGATATTGGGCCTCTGTATGTGGCTAGGCTGTGAAAAAGTCTCACACATGTGGTATTGCCAAACTCAGGAGATTAATGCAATTATTGATATGTACGTGCTATTTGTTAGAAATATCTTATAAATGAACAACTTTGTGTAAAATATTTTTTTTTCTTTCCATGTTTTCTGAAAACTTGTAAAATTTAAAAAGTTCAAAAGACTAATTATGCCTCATAAAAAAAAAATTGTTGGAGTGTTGCTTTCCAAAATGGGGTAATTTTGTGGGTATTTCCACTGTCCTGGTACTTCAGGGCCTTCAAAAATGTAATAGGTAGTCAAGAAATTAGATGTGTGATTTATGTCCCTTGAACACTTGATGGTGTTCTTTGGATGTTGGGCCTCTTTATGTGGCCATGCTGTTCAAAAGTCTCACACATGTGGTATTGCCAAACTCAGGAGAAATAGCAGAA
The DNA here is from genome assembly GCF_042186555.1 of Aquarana catesbeiana. Classification (NCBI taxonomy): domain Eukaryota; kingdom Metazoa; phylum Chordata; class Amphibia; order Anura; family Ranidae; genus Aquarana; species Aquarana catesbeiana. The sequence continues at coordinate 280,173,538 of NC_133328.1, forward strand.
TGTATTTTGGGGTGTAATTCTTGATATGTACATGTTATTTGTTAGAAATATCTTATAAATTGACAATTTTGTGTAAAAAAATAAGTTTTCATTTTCTTTCCACATTTTACAAAAGCTTGTGAAAAAAATGACATGTTCATTATGCCTCAAAGAATATACATTGCATCAGTGTGCATGCGCGGGAGCTCCGTGATGGGGATGTAAGCCGGGAGCTCTGCATCACCCCTGCCTCAAGATAGACACAGCGCCCGTAGCACCTCAGCTGACCAGACAGCCTCACCAGATCCACTGCCAGGACACCCCCAGGAGTCCAGTGAATGTCCGGTCTGGCGGCCAGATGCAATCTCGAGCTGGAATTTGATCAAGCAGGCCGAGGCGGGTGTACCAAGATGGCCACCATTATCACCTCAGACCAGCAACACGTGGCCTACGGAGAGAGGCCACAAGATCTGAGGCAAGTAACAGCTGTCCAAATCACCAGAGACATTAAATCTGACTTTGCTAGTCTGGGATCCAGAATGGAAGCCATTGAAAGTAAACTGGACACTACTGTTTTACGCACAAATCAAAATGCGGCCCATATCCAGGTTCTACAGGACCAGCTAGACACTGCCCTTTCCAGGATCGATGACCTCGAAAATAGATCCAGGAGATATAACATATGGATCCGAGGCCTTCCTGAGACTATCACAGATATTCCCCCCGCAGTACAAGACCTCATCAAGGAGCTAATACCCAATATGCCTCCGCACCGCTTAGTGATGGACAGGGCCCATAGGGCCCTAGGACCCCCCAGAAAGGATGGCTCCCTGAGGGATGTTATCGTGAAGCCACACTTCTACCCCATAAAGGAGGAAGTTATGCGACAATCCCGCCTCAAGCTACAAGTTACTTGTCAGGGGCACCAGATACAAATTTTTGCTGACCTATCCCCCCGCTACCATCCAAAAACAGCGTGCTCTCAAACCGCTCCTCACAGTCCTTTCACAACAGGACATTAAGTACCACTGGGCCTTCCCCTTTGCAGTGAAATTCACTATCCAGGTTAAAGCTTACTCCTTCTCCAGCCTACCAGAAGGTGAGAAACTCTTCCTATACCTCAAGCTGATTTCCCAGGAAGCACCCATGGATTTCTCCATGGCATCAGCGGGATCCACCAAGAAACCCTCTCCAGCTAGCCCAGTCTCCCCCCTATAGAACACAGGGAAGACCAAGAAGTCCAAGGATGGCAGACCCCATAAGACGGTTTCTTCAAGCCTCTCCACATTTCACCCTCACTAGGGCACCTCATGCTGGGACCACAATCCCCTCCGTTGCTGGAGCTCCGGGCTCCTTATCAATAAGACCGGATGGTTGACTCCTACACGTTTTCTCCCCAAAGTTATCCCTTTTATATCCTTTCTCTGTTTTTCTAAGGTTCCTGCTACATAGCCACCTACAGGTCATAAAGGAGATGTTCTTCAAAGGACAGTATATCATTCCCTAGAGGTCCTTTTGACCTTGGTTCCCCCCCCTTTTTTTTTTTGGCATCAATGCTGGCTGACCCGGCCCCCTTCTTGAAGGACTTCTTCCACCGTCCCTCTTGAATTATCCCAGATGAACCTGGAAACTGCAGTCCACCCTGGTTCAGACTCCCTCAGGGGGATTGACACTGGGGAACTCACATGGGCGACGTAGGAAACCGGGGTACTATCCCCACTATTCCAGAAGGTTCTCCCCCACCTAGTGTTGGCAGAGGAAGGAGCCGAGTGGAGGCCTCTGTTGCGAGCCCTCCAAATGGCTCCCCCAATTTTTGGTCTTTAGTTTCGCTTTACCATTTCTATTGTCCATTCTAGTTGTTAATTAAAGCTGTGTAAGTTTGACTTTAAGGTTCTCATAAATGCAAGGGTCAGGGGTGACACCCTTGCGCCTCCGCCCATTCCATAGAAGCGGATTTTTTCCTTCTGTGGAATGCGCTATCAGCCCTCTATTAGAGGTAACCGATGCCTATTGGTTGGCTGCTGGCAGGAGTTTTTCTTGCCAGACGCCATAGGTCTTCTTGGAAGACGTTGTTTTTTGTCACATTTGTTCCATTTCCTTTCCCCCTTTATAACCTTTTCTCTTTCTCAAGCCAATCAGCGGGATCTCTGCTGCTCTGAACTCCAGACCTGGAATGTGACCGGCCCCACGCACTTCCCTGGCCCTCTCAGGAGAAAACGTCAAAGGGTAAGTGACGATCGCTTCAGTAGCTTTCCACCCCTCTGTCCCAATGACTAATCTGAGCCCAACTGGGACGGATCTCAGGGTTGCCACACACAACGCTCAAGTGTTAAATTCCCCCAGGAAGAGGAGAATAGCACTTGACAACTACCACTCCCTGAAAATAGATATAATTTTGCTTCAAGAGACGCATTTTCCGATACAGCCCCAAATCCCTCTATTCCCACTACCCGACATTTTATTTAGCGAACGCAGAAAACAAGACAAAGGGGGTAGCTATCCTTTTCTCGAAAAACAGCAAGTTTACCCACATCTCAGACTTCAGGGACCCAGAGGACAGGTATATCCTGGTCAAGGGATCTATCGAAGGTATCATATATTTTATAATCTCTTACTATGCCCCCAATAAAGGCCAAACTAAATTCTTCCCTGCTCCCCATTGTAGATGTAAAGGTCATCTTTGGAGGGGACTCAAATGTAGCCTTTGACCAGGGGCTTGACAAGTCAAAACCCCCCAAGACCCAGCTAACACGACCCACCAAGGTGAGCCTGAACATAGCCAGATCCCTCCACGCCCACGGGCTGGTCGACATTTGGAGGGAATTGAACTTATCGAAAAGGGATTACAGACACTACTCCTCCCCCCACCAAACCTATGTCAGAATAGACCATATCCTCATGCCCCCCAGCCTTATTCTGTCAACCCGTAAAGCGACCATTGTAGACACTGCCTGGTTGGACCATTCTATGATTCTCATCACCCTGCTCAACTCCCTAACTAGGACGTCGGGTACACACTGGCGACCAAATGAATCCATCCTTAGTGACCCCATCAGATCCACTGAAATAGAGAACTCCCTAAAGGAATATTTCCTCCTAAACAATGTAGAGGATATCTCCTCTGAGGTTCTTTGGGCAGCCCATAAAGCCACAATTAGGGGCAAAATAATCAGTATAGTGACCCAACTCAATAAAGAAAAGCTAAATGATATTAAAAACCTTGAAAATAAGTTTGCAACCCTGAAGGCCAAACACAAGAAACTCCCCTCACAAACCCTAGTAGACAAACTGGACGCTGCCAGGCTAGAACTTAATTTGGCTCTCACAGGCAAAAGCTGAAAAACGCATCCGCTGGAGAGGAGCCAAATTTTATCACCAAAAAGATAAAATTGGCTCTATGTTGGCCTCCAAACTCTCCCCTCAATTCCCCACCCACTCCCTACCTAAATTAGAGTCGCTGGACACCCCCCCATCAGCCAACCCCAATTAGATTCTCGAAGCCTTCCAGGCACTTTACACTAAACTCTACAGCACGACCCCCACAGATAAGGGCCTCTTGGTTTCCAGCTTCCTTTGGGACCTTCCGATACCATCCCTGACCACTGAGCATACAGATATTATGGAGGTGGGCATCTCAGTTGAGGAGAAAAAGGAGGTCATCAAGAACCTCAGACCGGGGTCGGCTCCTGGCCCTGACGGACTATCTGTCCCATATTACAAGGCTTTCGCAGACACGTTAGCACCTCACATGGCGAGATTTTTCAATCTAAAGGCCCAGGGATCTCCTCTAGACCCTCAACTCAACATTGCCTACATAACGGTAATCCCCAAACTGAACAAGAACCCGGAGGAGGTAGAGAATTATAAACCCATTTCACTAATAAATAATGACCTTAAGATACTGACGAAAATACTAGCAAATTACCTTTATTAGTAGATACGTCCATAAAGACCAGATTGGGTTCATCCCGTGCAGACAGGGGCCAGACCAAATCAGGAGGGCCATTGATGTGGTCTCCCTTCTACAATCAGGATGTGAAGGGGGCCCCAAGCAGGAAGGGATGCTCCTCTCCCTAGACTTACACAAGGCTTTTGCACTCATGCAAAAATGGGCATTCGGTCGACGCTTCTTGGGAATTCTATGGTCCCTCTATTCCACCCCGAAAGCTATGATTCACCTTCAAGGGCACTACTCGATACCGTATAGCATTGCTAGAGGCACCGGACAGGGGTGCCCCCTCTCCCCCTTGATCTTTGCCATCGCCATTGAGACACTGGTGATAGCCATACGCTCCAACCCCAACATCCAAGGCGTTACCTGTGGAGCCCAAATCCACAAATGCGGTCTCTTCACAGACATGTTACTATTTATAACCTCCCCCATTACAACTCTCCCCAACCTCTGCAAACTACTTCACAACTTCACAGCAGCATCAGGCCTCCAGGTAAATTACACTAAATCCCATGTCCTCAACATCTCTCTATAGTCAGACATAGTATCGACACTGCAGAGCGACTTTGAGTTTCGATGGAATAACGCCTCCATAAAATACTTGGGGATCAATCTCACCGCTAAAATAGAACACCTTTACTCGTCAAACTATCCTCCCACATACCAGAAGCTTGAAGCAGACCTGAAAAGTTGGGCTAGGGGGGGAACTATCCTGGCTAGGTAAGATTCACCCCATTAAAATGACTCTTCCTTCCCCGATTGCTATAATTATTTAGAGCCATTCCAATTAACATAAGGAAAGACCACTTACAATCCTTTCAAAAGAATGTTACCAAATTTATTTGGGGAAGGGCAGGATATTGGTTACCTAAAAATACCCTTTTCCGTCTAAAGACGCGGAGGGGGGGCTAGGTCTACCAAGACTATTATGGTATTTTCAAGCAACAAGACTAGCACAACTCTCCATGGTCTATTCCAAAACTGAGAAACCAGACTGGATACAAATAGAGAGACAGACTGCCCCCACCTTTACCTTGGACTTCTTAATATGAATCCCCCCAGGGAGCGACCCCCCCATTTTCTCACCTATCCTATCACAATCCCTGACCCTATGGAACTGACCGAAAACTGAGATGTCCCTGACCTCCGATTTCAGGCCCCTGGCCCACATTTTCAACAACCCAGACTTCACCCCAGGCCTAGATATTAAATCCTTTAAATGGTGGTTGGACAAAGGGCTGTATCGAATCGGACACTTTTTCACTTCCCCCTGGACCAATAACCTTGAAATTCTGTGAGCGGCAGCTAGAGATCCTGTCCTCTGAACACTTTAGGCTTCACCAGATACAACACTTTTTCCACAAAATCTGGAAAGGGAAACCTGTCCCTCCCAGATTTACACCTTATGAGCTCTGGTGTGGACAGGCCACGAAACAGAGGGGTGGAATCTCTGTTATCTACCAGTCACTGGCTCAGCAGGCTTGCAAAGCCCCATTCATGACCGCTTGAGAAAATGATCTCCAGATACATTGGGACCTGGAAAATGGCAGACATCCTTTTCCTTTTCTAGAGGCATAAGGAATGTTTCACTAATTGAAGCTAACCTCAAAGTTATGACCAGATGGTACCTGACCCCTGCTAAACTTGCCCACATGTATCCCTCTGCGAACCCTCACTGCTTCAGAGGATGTAATATTGTAGGCTCTATGGCCCACATCTGGTGGGAATGTCCCAGAATTAGACCCTTCTGGAAAAGGATGTTCAACCTGATCCAAAAGGTGACAGACCTCCCGGTCACAAGTAGATGTAGCCCTCCTCAATGCTACTATCCCCATGGTCCACAAACCCAACCGCAAATTGATCCATTTCATCTTACTGGGCACCAAGCTTATGATAGCCAAGGCTTGTAAACAGCCCAGGGTCTCCTTTATGGCTGCCAAATGTAAAATATCATGGATTATGTCTCAGGAGAAGTTGACCAGCGTATTGCTGGATATAAAAGTTCAGTTCGAATCTACCTGGGAACCCTGGGCCCATCATATGGGTATTACACTCACCCCTGGGGTACAAACATAATGAACACGCTTCTCTACTCCACACACAGTGGATATCCTGTTGATTGGCTTCTCACCCCTCTCCCTCCTTTTCCTTTCTTTTCTCTGTCCCCACATCCCCACACTTCTTCTTCTCTTATGCACCATGGCCCCATACCACAATTGACATGACTGTAAAAGACTAAGTACCTCCAGGTCCTTAATTCAAAAGGGCCCTCTCCTCGGGGCATCGAGGCTAAGCACCTATTTTATTCTACTATAACTAATACGCATAGTCTACCTTTGGTGACAGCCTCACTCTGGGTTCTCGGGGATGGTTTTCCAGGCATAGTATTCTCCCCTTAGGGGTTCCGGGTGAACCTCCCAGAACCCCAGGTTCAGGTATCATAGTAGTGTTAGTATACTGCTGATAATTCAGTATTGCCTCAGACCTCCTAGCCTACAGATATGTTAACTACTTTTTTTGTATCTGTAAAATGTAGGATTTCTCAATGCCTCGTAAGAACTCTGTATTTCTTATTTGACTGTTTTGTTTTTATTGAACGAATAAAAATCTTTGAAAAAAAAAAGAATATACATTGGAGTGTTTTCTTCTCTAAATGGGGTCATTTTGTGGGGGTTTACATTGTCCTGGTGCTCCAGGGCCTTCAAAAATGTAATATGTAGTCAATAAATTAAATGTGAAAGTTATGTCCCTAGAACGCCTAAAGGTGCTACTTGGAAGTTGGGCCTTAATATGTGGCCAGGCTGTAAAAAAAAGCCTCACACATGTGGTATTGCCGTACTCAGGAGCAGTAGCAGAATACGTTTTGGGGTGTAAGTATGCCTATGCCATGTGTGGGAAATAACTTGTTAATATGACAATTGTGTGAAAAAAATCCAAAGAATTATGGGAAAAACTACAACTTCAAAAAACTCACATGCCTCTTACTAAATACCTTGGAATTTCTACTTCCATAAAGGGGCCATTTGGGAGTATTTGTACTGGCATGTTAGAGGCCATCAGTACATCAGATGTGATCAATTTTCAATGATTGGTACCATAGCTTGTAGACTCTATAACTTTCACACAGACCAAATAATATACACTGATTTGGGCTATTTTTATTAAAGAAATGTAGCAGTATACATTTTTGTCGAAATGTATAAAGAAAAGTTATTTACTTGCAACATTTTACAACAGAAACTAAGAAAAATGTGTTCAAAAAACAAATCAGTCTTTTTTATGTTTATAGCGTAAAAAAAAAAAAAAACAGTGATGATGATATACCACCAAAAGAAAGCTCTAATTGTGTGAAAAAAATGATGAAAATTTCATATGAGTACAGTGTTTCATGACTTCATGAGTAATTGTCATTCAAATTGTGAGCGCACTGAAAGCTGAAAATTGGCCTGGCCAGAAACAGGGTATACTGTAAGTGTCCAGTAGGCAAGTGGTTAAAGAGATTTATTTTCTTCATTAGGTTTAAGGTAATTAAAACCAAGTAGGGACACAATCCTTTATCCTTTGTATTAAGTGAGATTATTATTGATATAGGTACACAGGAAGGCTTAAATTGAAGTTCCTAAGTACCAAAAATTATGCATAAGTTTTAGATATACTGTAGGTTAGGATCAACATTAGGGGTCTGTCTATAAAAGAACAAAAATAAAGCTAAAAGAAAAAGCAAGTTAAATATGATGGAAAATAACAATGTTAGGCAGTCAATCCCTTTTTATAAAAGCCAGGGTTCACTTACTGACCTCAGTCATTTCAATGCAGTCCATGTAACTAGAAGGCCTATAGCAGAAAAAAAATTAGGTAAGAGCAACCTCTGGGAAAAAGTAATTTACAAAAAATAGAGACCAAGTGGTAGAACCAAAAAACATTGTTTATTAAATAATAAATCCATATAAATCAAAGAAGCTGGTTGAAACACCTCCACCTACAGTATCTATTGAAATAGACATGGAGCTTTGTATGTACAGTATCTTACATAGGTGACTACACCCCTCACATTTTTGCGAATATTTTATTCTATCTTTTCATGTGACAACACTGAGGAAATGACACTTTGCTATAATGTAAATTAGTGAGTGTACAGCTTGTATAACAGTGTAAATTTGCTGTCCCCTTAAAATAACTCAACATGCAGCCATTAATGTCTAAACTGCTGGCAACAAAAGTGAGTACACCCCTAAGTGTAAATGTCCAAATTGGGCCCAATTAGCCATTTTCCCTCCTTGGTGTCAATGGCTAATTTAGTGTTACAAGGTCTCAGTGTGAATGGGGAGCAGGTGTGTTATATTTGGTGTTATCCCTCTCACTCTCTCATACTGGTCACTGGAAGTTCAATATGGCACCTCTGAGGATCTGAAAAAAAAAACATTTTTGTTCTACATTAAGATGGCCTAGGCTATAAAAAGATTGCCAAGACCCTGTAACTGAGCTGCAGCATGGTAGCCAAGACCATACAGCGGTTTAACAGGACAGATTCCACTCAGAACAGGCTTTGCCATGGTGGACCAAACAAGTTAAGTGCACGTTCTCAGCGTAATATCCAGAGATTGCCTTTGGGAAATAGATGTATGTGTGCTGCCAGCATTGCTGCAGAGGTTGAAGGGGTGGGGAATCAGCCTGTCAAGGGTCAGACCATAAGCCACACACTGCATCAAATTGGTCTGCATGGCTGTCATCCCTGAAGGAAGCCTCTTCTAAAGATGATGCACAAGAAAGCCCGCAAACAGTTTACTAAAGAGAAACAGACTAAGGGCATGGATTACTGGAACCATGTCTTGTGGTCTGATGAGACCAAGATAAACGTATTCGCTTCAATGGTATTAAGCGTGTGTGGCAGCAACCAGGTGAGGAGCACAAAAACAAGTGTGTCTTGCCTACAGTCAAGCATGGTGGTGAGAGTGTCATGGTCTGGGGCTGCATGAGTGCTGCCAGAACTGGGGAGCTACAGTTCATTGAGGGAACAATGAATACTAACATGTACTGTGACATACTGAAGCAGAGCATGATCCCCTCCCTTCGGAGACTGGGCCGCAAGGCAGTATTCCAACATGATAAAGACCACAAACACACCTCCAAGATGACCACTGCCTTGCTAAAGAAGCTGAGGGTAAAGGTGATGGACTGGCCAAGCATGTCTCCAGACCTAAACCTATTGAGCATCTGTGGGGCATCCTCAAACGGAAGGTGGATGAGCGCAAGGACTTTAACATCCACCAGCTCAGTCATGGAGGAGTGGAAGAGGATTCCAGTGGCAACCTGTGAAGCTCTGGTGAACTCCACGCCCAAGAGGGTTAAGGCAGCTGGAAAATAATGGTGGCCACACAAAATATTTGGGCCCAATCAAGGATGCAGGGAGCAAACATACATGTGAGGTCCATTCTCTGCATGGGGATTGGCTCCTGTTAAATACTTCTAACCCTATGGTTATCGTCTGGAGTGACCTACCCTTAACTCATTGATTCTACTCAGTCTCCTTCTAGAGAGCTAGGAGTTCAGCGCTCAGAGCCCATTAGACTCACTGCCGTATGGTAAGTGTGTCCAACATATCTGGTAAGAGTATTTCATTTTTTTCATTTGACTATGGCTCTTGAAGTTTCCAGATTCATCTGGGTCATACCATTTGATATTTCAGTTCTTCATCACCTTCTAAAGTGGACTTTTCACCATTGGCACTTTTCTTTGGACTTTGGTGTTTATGTTTTAGATATACACATTATGTGCTGTTTTGCTGTTCTACAGTGAAATTTTTTTTTTGTTTATGCATTTTAGTGCACTCATTTTCTAGCACAATATTAGTATTATATACTATTTGTCAGTTGCTTATAGTTAGCACTGTTTGCACCTGTACCTACAGTGGGTGTTTGATTATCACTTGCAGATTATTGATTTTCTATCACTGTTTATCTACAGAGGTACTTCACTTTTTAGCGCTACACTAATTGTTTACACATTTACCTGGACTGTTTGTTTGAGTGTTAGCAGCTTTTGTTCATTGTTTTTTGGTATAGTGCAGTATTTTCCCCAATGTTTACACCATACAGGGATAGACCAGAGTTTGGAAAGTACAATGATCTCCTGAAAAATGAGATTGAGAGAATACAACGGAACTTATGTTCAACCAAACAAAATTTAAACAAAACCTAGAGGACTGTCAGAAGGATGACATTTTCAGCAACTTATTGAGGTAGGAGTAGATATAGGCAAATAAGGTTTCACTCACAGACATTATTGAAGGGGTATAAAACCTTCTAAAAGAGTGAGGAAGAAGTTGGAGTTAAATCTATGAGTTTTTTTAGAATAGGTCACTGACATAGAAGGGTATGCCACCCAAAAGAGAGGGATAGGGAAGCTAGGAGGTCAAGGGAGATACAAAGGTGGGGAAAAAGAAAAAGAACAGTAGCCTTATGGGAGAACAAAGCAGGGGGTGAATGAGGAGCCAGAAAAAATAACAAATCTGGAGATGGACAAAAGGGGTACTATGCAGGATAGGAAAGTTGTTAATCTCTCAAATTTTTTAGCTAAAAAATAGACGTTAGGCTGCTCCAGAAGGGTTTATTATTCTCCCCCACAAATAGAATGGGTGAATGTAAAACCTAGTTTCATTGTTTCATCATTTAGTAGTAGAGTTAAGGGCTCATTGGAACAAACAGATAAATAGATGCCCTAATTAGGCAGATGTTAGTGAATTTGCCTTCCTATGTCCAAGATACATATTATGTATTATTGAAGATTTAGCAGCTGGTGGTCCCAGAGGGGGTGCTGTTGGTGGATATTGATGTGGAATCCCTATAGACATTGATCCCACACATATGGGGCCTCAGCGTGGTTTCTCATTTCTTGGAGGCTAGCTTCTCCCAAATGGGAGCAAAGAACACATTTATTCTAGCCCTACTGGAGTTTGCCATGAATCACAGCTATTTCCAGGTTATGGAGGCGAGCTACCAACAGGTGAGGGGCACTGTCAGGAAAGGTTTCACCTGCTGGTGGCACTGTCTGATCTTAGGGCCGCTGTACTGCTGTCCACCAGCTGGTGTCTCCTAGCAATCTGGTGCCGACATCATCTCCTGCAATCAGGCATCACCTGAGACTGATTGCAGGAGATGTGTATTTATACCCGGCAAGCATTCACACACTTGCTTTGGTATTGTCCTTGAGCACTGACCTGTACCTGTGATCCTGTGATTGTGTGATCCTGAACCTGAACCTGTATTTGCACCTGTTCCTGTCCCTCCTGTGATCCTACTATCTTGTACCCCTGCCCTGCAGCCTGATCCCTTCCACCTTCTCCCTGTCCTGTCTTGCTCCTTGCCCCCATCTGCTGATCTCCCGTATATGACCCTGGCCTGGCTACGATTGCAATTCTGGTATTTCCTATCTGCTGTATAGACTAGTTTAATTTGTTGTTCTTTGTGGGTCACTGTTTGTTTGTTGATTTGTTTTACACTGTTTGGTATTGGAGGTGCATGTATATATGTGTTCACTTATCTTAATAAACTACATTACTTTTTCACCTTACATATGTTTTGGTTCACTCTGTTGAAGTCCACACAGTTCTGGTCACACCTGTTTATGACAGAATACCAAGGCCATTCCTGACCAGAAGTGGCTGCACAGAGGAGCCATTGTGGTTCTGTTGCTTTTGCTAAAATGCATTCAGAAACAGTTTTTTATCTTGCTTCACTGGTAACGGAGGATAATAATTATTGCTGTATGGTATTGAAGGAGTGGGCCAGGGATCAACTTTTAGAATGTATCCCTCTGGCCCATTCACTGGTTGATCAGGGCGGTATGTTTTTTCAAAACATTCAGCCTCTGATTCAGGTGTGTGTGGAGCTAGTCTTGTCCAGTACGCTAAAGAGCAATGATGATTTTTCTCCCCCCTTCAGTGTGGATCAGGTTGAGTCTCTAGTGTGGCTTTTGGAGGATGACTCTGCATACTTCTTTGAGCACTATTCAGCATGTTCCCAACAGGTGCTAATGGAGTGTGTTAACTCAGTGCAGTCCCTTATTAGACAGGCAGCATGTAAACTAAATTTTGTCCAGTCATTATTCCAAGCATGGTCTGATATATTGCCTCAGTCAACTCACAACAACCCATTCCTGCTACCAGACACCTGCCTGCTCAAATGTCTCTCTCCCCATCACCCATGGCAACCCCAGTCTCAGCCCAATATACCCTGCTTCCAACCAAATATCAGTATCCTGTTTTCCAATTGCTACACCTATCCTGCCTTTAATCCATCTGCCTCTTCTCTGCTGCCTGCAACAACCCCACACAAACTCCCCTAGCCACTGTTGCCTCTTCCTTACCGTATTCTAGCCCTTTTCTTCAATCTGCTACACCCCTTACTTACAGTCCTGCAGTCACCTACAGAACTTTGGTGGCTAAACTAAAGAAAAAAACTGAAGTTTTTCCCTACCAATACGATCCTGCCATCATCCCAACCTGCCTCCACACCAGCCAATTTGCTCCAGTTTTTCTCCATGCCAACCGAGCTACACAAGTCTGCCTCCATGCCAGCCGAGCTGATCCGGTCTGTTTCCATGCCAGTTGATCCGCTCCAGTCTGCCTCCATGATTGTCAATGAGGTCAGGCTAACCTCTGATGATCATGAACCTGAAGACCCAGCTAACCCTGCGAACTTTCTGCCTGCTGTCCGGCCTGATGTTCCAGTATTCACTGTCCAGCCTGATGTTCCTGTGCCCATGCATCAGTCTAATGTTTCAGGTCTGGCCTGAAGGTCCGGCCTGAAGTTCCAATGCCCATGGTCCAGCCTGAAGTTTCAGAGCCCATGTCCCAGCTTGAAGTTCCTGGAGCCCGTGTCCCAGCCTGAAGTTCCTGGAGCCCATGTCCCAGCATGAAGTTCTGGAGCCCATGTCCCAGCCTGAAGTTCCGGTGCCTGTGTCCCAGCCTGTTGGGCAAGTGCCCGTTACCCAGCCTGTTGGACCAATGCCCATTACCCGTTACCCAGCCTGTTGAGCTGGTGCCCATTACCCAGCCTGTTGAACCAGTACCCATCATCCAGCCTGCTAAGCCGGTGCTCATTACCAAGCCTACTGGGCCAGTGCCCGTTACCCAGCTTGTTGAGCTGGTGTCTGTTACCCAGCCTGCTCATACGGTACTTGCAGAATCAGTTCCTGATGCCCAGCTTGCTGCTGCCCAGCTAGATGACCTGGAGCCTGATGCCCAGTCTGATGACCCGGAGCCTGCTGCCCAGCCAGATGACCAGAAGCATGCTGCCCAGCCAGATAACCCGGAGCCTGCTGCCCAGCCAGATGACCCAGAGCTTGCTGCCCAGCTAGATAACCTGGTGCCTGCTAGACCTCCTCCTGATGCCCAGCTTGATGTGCTCCTGCCCGATGTCCAACCTGATGTGTCTCTGCCCGCTGCCCAGCATGATGTGCCTGTGTCCGCTGCCCAGCCTGATGTGCCTGTGTCTGCTGCCCAGACTGATGTGCCTGTGTCTGCTGCCCAGCCTAATGTGCCTCTGTCCGCTGGCCAGCTTGATGTACCTGTGCCCGCTTCCCAGCTTGATGTGCTGATACCTGCTTCCCAGCTAGATGTGCCGCTACCTGTTGCCCAGCTTGATGTGCCTGTGCCCACTACCCAGCTTGATGTGCCTGTGCCCGCTGCCCAGCTTGATATGCCACTGGCCAGCTTGATGTGCCGCTGCCCGCTGCCCAGCTTGATGTGCCTCTGCCTGCTGCCCGGCTTAATGCCATGGACTTTTTACAGCATGCGGCTAGTTGGAGTGCCCGGAGGTTGCTCCTTCGAGGGGGGTACTGTCAGGAAAGGTTTCACCTGCTGGTGGCACTGTCAGATCTTTGGGGGTAGTACTGGTGTCCACCAGCGGGTGTCTCCTAGCAGTCTGGAGCTGTCAGGAAAGGTTTTACTTTCTGGTGGCACTGTCTGATCTTTGGGCCGCTGTACTGGTGTCCACCAGCGGGTGTCTCCTAGTAATCTGGAGCCGACATCATCTCCTGCAATCAGGCATCACCTGAGACTGATTGCAGGAGATGTATGTTTATACCCGGAAAGCAATCACACACTTGCCTTGGTATTTGAACCTGTCCCTGTCCCTCCTGTGATCCTGTTATCCTTTACCCCTACCTTGCAGCCTGATCCCTTCCACCTTCTCCCTGTCCTGTCTTGCTCCTTGCCCCCATCTGCTGATCTCCTATATATAATCCTGGCCTGGCTATGATTACGATTCTAGTATTCCCTATCTGCTGTATATACTAGTTTAGATTGTTGTTCTTTGTGGGTCACCGTTTGGTTGTTGATTTGTTTTACATTGTTTGGTATTGGAGGTGCGTTTATATCTGTGTTCACTTATCTTAATAAACTACATTACTTTTTCACCTTACATATGTTTTGGTTCACTTTGTTGCAGTCCACACAGTTCTGGTCACACCTGTTTATGACAGGTGCCTCAATATGAGCCCTATGGGCCCCTTCCTATGCCCATCTACACCTGGACTGGTGGGAGAAGGAGGAGGAGGTCTTTTGGTTTTTAATGTACCTCATCCATGTAGCTTTGTGGCACTTTGTGAATGTTATGGCACTCTGGAAGGGCTCTGAGAGTGACTTCAATGTATTTTTGAATGAATTTGGGAATAATGACCATAACATCTGGTTGACGTACAATTTTGATAAGAAGGTCACCCCCTTCTTTGAGCTCCTTATCTCTATTGAGAATAATGGACTATCCACAATAACTTACCATAAGGAGACAGCTGTGAATATTTGCTTACAGGCCAGCAGCCATCATCTGGGGTTCCTGAGTGGTAGTATACCCATGGGTCAGTTGCTGCGTATATGCAGGAACTGTACCCAACTTGAGGACTATAGAGGGGAAATGGAAGACATGTATAAGAGATTTTGGGAGAGAGGCTATCCCCACAGGATCATCAGGAAGGTCAGGAAGCGAGCATTGGACTGTGAGAGGAGTGAGTTGTTCTCTACACAAGATGATGAAGATTCTCAAGCCTCCCACTATGAGAATAATTACATGATATGGGGCACAATGGGAGGAGTGGAAGGCCTTTTTGAGCACCCACTGGCATGTCTTGACTCGCTCCCCTCAGCTGGTAGCAATAGTAGGTCCAAGACCCCAAATGGTAGCTAGGGGAGCTAGAAACCTGAATGATGAATTAGCCCAATCTGAGTTTAGACAGAAACATGGGGAATTGGTGTATAAGGCTTTCTAAAACCAGTGGCATGTTCCCATGTGGGCACTTCCAAATTTGCCTATTTGTGGAGAAGACTAGTGTGTTTACTGATGCAGACTGCTCTGACATGTTTCAAAATAGACAATTTATTCATTGCGGCATGGCACACCTGATATGCATGTTGGAGTGTCCTTGCTCTAAATACTATATTGGCAAAACTAAATGGCAGTTGAGGGTCCACATTGGTAAACACATTGATAGCATCAAATATGGGGATAAGAGAAGCCCATTGGCACAACATTTCATGGCTATGCATTGTGAAATGCCCGATGGGCTAAAGGTTAAGGAAATATTTGCCCTTAATCTGTCTGCACTGAGGGACGGAGTCCTCCTCTGCAAAGACAAAATGTGGATATACAAATTGGGCACTATGGCCCCAAAAGAGCTAAATTCAGAATCATAGTGGAAGTAAGCACTTCTATCATTTTCGGCCAAGGAAGCTGCCATCTTGCCCTCTGTTTAATCTTCAACTGCCATGAAGCTGCACATGTTAATAGTTATGACACCAGCCATTGGATGGTTTCACAGTTTGGTTGAGAGCACAACCATTGTGACAGTTACATTTCTGGCACATGCTAGGAATGTAACTGTTTTTTGAAACTGTTAAATCAATGGGTTTACTTCTGCTTTAAAGCTGCAGGTATTTTTAGACCTTTAGATATGTTTGGTAGTGTGCTTGTACAATGGACGATTTTTCCTCTTAAGTGGGATTTTAAAGGGTGGAAGTCTCAAAAAAAGGTATAACAAAAAATATAAAAAATTATCAGAATTTTATTGTATCAAAATTTAAAAGAAAAACATGTGCTAGAATAGAAACAATGGATAAAAGCAACAATGGATGCCAGAATTAACAAATGATGAAAAATACAACCAGGATATACATGACAGGTCGACAGAGCTACACAAAACCCCACAAAGGCTATATCAGCAAGGAGCCAATTGACAGTGCAGGCCCAACGCGTTTCAAAGCTTTATATAAGGATTACGACCTCTTCTTCAGGGGATAGAGGTAAGGTGTATATCTGTCTGCGAAACATTGTTACAAAAAAAGAGACAAAAAGACACACAATGAAAAACATATTCATGTCAGAAAATCATGCATATATACAACTATTTACATAATCAGATTGTGATGTAATTACAAAAAATGTATCCTAACCATGCTATTGCAGGGTCAATACTGTATGGCATCCACCCCAGGCAAGGGGGAAGGGGAGAACGGTAAGCCACCGGGGCCCAGATCCGAATATCAGCGACGCCGCCACACAACCAGGACCGCCAGCAGATCAGAACCAGACACAGAGGGCGTCACGTCCCTCAGCTGTATTTTAAATTCTCTTTATCAAAATCTCTTTGTCAGCTAAAAACCAAGAAGACAAGGGGAAGGTTTATAAGTGTGGGATACACAGGTCCCAGGACTATTTTGCTGTATGAGAAGTTCCCCCTAATGGGTTCAAGACGGGGGACTCTAGTAAGTGTAAAGTTGTACCTACCTATTGACGCAGGCTAGGATTATCTAAGCCTTGACTCCTCGGGTGGGTAAACAGCAACTGACAGCACCCCCAGTGTGTAGGATATACTAAGAATCAGCATCAGAAAAAAAAAAAAAAAAGGGGGGGGTTACTCAAATAAATATTTTTCTTGTAAACACACATCCACAGGAGTCCTGTGAACATACCTATTGATGCATAATGAAGGGTTGATCCCTGTGCTGATTCACACAACAGTGTTGTCTATAGTGGCTGATAGATTTTAGATACCTCGCTCCGGAGGAAAAAATGGCAGAAGAGCGTCTATATTCAGCGGCTAGAGTGATATAAACAGGGAAAGTATGTGTCTCAATGGTAAATGAATAAAGGCTCTTAAATGTATCAAAGAGCATAGGTTGTAAAAATATCTTACAACTCCATAAGCCCTATTGGTGCTCAGTGTGTATATGCACATTGCAGCTCCATAATTAGTTTCAAGTAAGCCTTAATTATGGATATAACAAAAAGAGTTAAGTTCTTTACCTTGAGCATATCATAGCAGCTGCACTTTCAGTTCTGTGTCCTCCCAGGGTATGAGCTGACAGTCTTAGTGTGGTTTTAAATAGTGTTCCTAATTAGGAGCATATGTGAGACAGCTGACTCCACAGGGTGCAGCGTCATTGCTGACAGGAGGAGCCGCCCCCCGAGTCCCCGGCGCGCAGACCAGCCCCCCCGCCCCACGCACGTGTCCATTCCAAGAGCGGATTGTATCACACCCTGGAAGGAAAGCATGACCCGTGCTGGGAGGGGACTGACGTCCGCGTCAGGCACCCGCGGCGCACAGATCGCCATGACAACGGGATAAGCAAATCCCGGTCATGAGCGATCGTCTATACGGAGGCCGAGCATTGCCAGCTAAAAGTGGCAGCTTCGGCCCCCGTGCACCGAGTGTCAGATCCGAATGCCGACAGGCGAGACCGCACACACAGCGGCGCCCCCAGACCCGCATCCCCGACGGCACACACACCCCCCCAGGCCCCAGGGCAGAGTGGAATAACACAACATTGACCCATGAATAGCCACACATGAAGGACAATAACAGCAAGATGTCAATGCAGACATAACTAGTGGTTGAGAGCATGTATTGCAGAAGGAGGGGAGGAAAAAAAAAAAAAAAAAAGATTTTCCAGCATGAGTGTGAGAAAAAAAAAAAAAGGAGGAGAAGGAAAAAATTAATTGAACGCTAATAGTGACATACAAAAAGGATGATAGCTCTTTTCTAACACAGTCCCCATCCGATTGCAAATTATTATTGGCTCACCTTTATCCAATTCCCACTGATTCTACAGGAAAAGGGGGGTATTTACATCGGGGGGTTCCCACTCAGACCCCCCCGAAGTAAAACCCTCTAGAAAGGGTCTAAAGGACGTGGTATCGTTAAGGCCTGGTGCCCTAGTGGCCTGAAGGCGAAAAATCCACTTTTGTTCTTTTTGCAGAAGGATTTTGTTCCAATCCCCCCCACGTAACCCTGGATGGACACGGCCAAGAATCAGAAAAGACAGTTTGGGAAATACCCCAGAATGAAAATTAGAAACGTGTCTGCCCAGTGGTAAACTGGGGTTACACGTTTTCATAGAAATTATATGGCGGTAGGCCCTCCACCAGAATTCCTGGTTTGTTTTACCGACATAATAGCTTGCACAGTCACACATGAGTAAGTATATTACACCAATTGTTTTGCAATTAGCAAAGTGTTTTGGTGTATATTTGCTGCCATCGGGTAGTTTGATATTAGATTTGGTATTCATAAACTGACAGTAAGGGCATCCGCCACAGCGGAAGGTTCCCATGCGTTTGCATGGATCTCGCTTTCCTGTCCCACCCCCCACATATTCGCTCGATACCAAATTGTCCTTAATGGACCTAGCGCGTTTGAACGTAAATGATGGTTTATCTTGTATAAATGGACCGATGGTAGGGTCTAGTTTCAAGACGTGCCAGTAGCGTTCAATTATATTTTTGACAGTTTTATGTTGATTTGAAAATTTAGTAATTATTCGAATAGGATTCGTTTTTTTCCTGTTTGATACCGTGCCAAAAATAAGGTCATGCCTGGTCTTCTGACAGGCCCGTTTGTATGCCCTCTTAAGGCATTTTTTTGAGTACCCGCGTGTCAGTAACCTCCTCATCAGCAAGTCGGCCTCTCTTTTAAAGACTTCGTCACTGGTGCAGTTACGTCTGACACGCAGGTACTGACTGTAAGGGATTGATTGGATCAGAGGTTGAGGGTGGAAACTTGTGGCGTGTAGAATGGAGTTGCCCGAAGTTGGTTTGCGGAATAATGAACTAAGAAGTGAACCGTCTTGTTGTTTGTGGATTGTAACGTCCAAAAATGTTATGTCCCATTCATGAAATGTCATGGTGAAGGTTAAATTGAAAGGGTTATTGTTGAGTTCCTGCAGGAATCTCAATAAGTTGTCTGGAGTACCGTCCCATACAATCAGCACGTCGTCAATATATCGACGCCAAAGGACTACATTGTCCATGTATGGGCGTGTGGATTCGGATTGCTTTAGCATGGTTTCCCATTCCCCCAGGTACAGGTTGGCATACGATGGGGCACAAGAAGTCCCCATCGCATCCCCCTGTACCTGGAGGAAAAAGCTGCCATTGAACGCAAAGTAATTGTGATTAAGGACAAAGTCCAGGGCATCAATCAGAAAGTTCTTTTTCTTTGCGTCAAGATGGCTGTCGGATGACAGCACATGCCGGATGCATGCCAGCCCTTTGTCGTGGGGTATCGAGCTATAAAGCGCTTCCACATCCAGCGCTACCAGTAATGATTTAGGTGGGACTTGGATATTATTTATGGTTTGCAAGAGATGCAAAGTATCTCTCGTGTAGCTGGGTATGTTTAATACGTGTGCTCGTAAATGGCCGTCTATAAATTGACTTAGATTCTCGGTCAGAGAGCCGTTACCAGAAATAATTGGTCTTCCCGATGGTTTATGTAGGTCTTTATGAAGTTTGGGGAGAGCATAGAATGTTGGGGTGCGAGGTTGATTGGTCCTAACATAGTCATATTCTGGTTTACTTAGTACGCCAGTGGCATATGCTTCATCTACCAGTCTGTAGAATTTTTTATTAAATTTATCGATTTTATTAGATGAAATTTTTGAATACCATTGTTGGTTTGATAGTATTTTGTTGCAAATTGCAACATATTGATCATTATCTAAAATGACTATGTTACCCCCCTTATCCGAAGGTTTTATAGTGATGTTAGGATTAGACGCTAATGATTTAAGAGCTTTGCGTTCATCGGGACTCAGATTGGATTGTTTCTTGGAACGGGTGTCGATCTTCCGAATTTCTTTGCATGTTAAATTAACGAAGGCCAGTACATTAGAATTGGTGCCGAGGGCCGGAAATTTGTCTGATTTTTTCTTGAATGATTTTGTCGGGGGTTGGGGGGGATCGGATTGATCAAATCGGCCAAGCAAATGCTCCAGGTCGATTTGGTCAATCAGATCCGGTGGATCATTTTCGTCCAACAGTGATATCAGATTGTCAAGTGCAGTCAGCTCTTGTGATTTAACGGTGGGTTCCTTGGGTGTTTCTTTGGAATATAGTTGTTTTAAAATAAGTTTACGTGCGAATAACTGAATATCTTTAGTCACCTCAAATTTGTCCAGATCCTGGTCGGGGCAAAAGCTAAGGCCACAGGTCAGGACAGATAACTCAGCCTCACTGAGAGTATATGAGGAAAGATTTACTACGTTAAAGTCATGACTCTCAGTCGGTGGAGATATCTCCATCTGAGAGGCAGAAACGTTCACATTACTGTACTGTCTATTGGATTGACTAAAAAATTGTCTTGTTGTATACGAGGTTGTTGGGTTCCCTTGGCTGATCGATCAGTCTGGGAGATATTCATTTCTGTGGATACCAGTGCAGAAGACTCATCACCACCTGTTTTACCTGACACCATGTGCGAAATGGAGATACCAGTGCTTGTGTGTAAATCAGTGATACGTTTTTTGGGTTTCTTTTTGTGTGAACCACTGCCTTGCGAGTCCCTCTTGGTTTTTCGTGTTGATTTCCGCCTAAAGGAGCCCTTGGATGAGACAGAGGAAATAGATGAGGTTTCAGAAAGCATATCAGCATTATTAACATGACGTTTTGTATTTCTATTTGTTGTTACAGTTTTCCAGTTATACGCCTTAGACTCCTGAAATGCCACCCTATCCCTAAAAAACTTTTTATCCTTCTTGATCAGGATCTCTTTGTTATAGTGTTCGAGATGTTCATTCAAATTTCTATCATATTGTTCAAACAGGGCGTGATCTTTAAAGCCTATTAGTTGTTTGTTAAGGCGTTCCAATTCTTTCTCTATGTCAATCAATTTGCGCTGGTATTCGTCTATTAGTAAAGACATCATACCTGTTGAACATTTGATCAACCCTTCATTATGCATCAATAGGTATGTTCACAGGACTCCTGTGGATGTGTGTTTACAAGAAAAATATTTATTTGAGTAACCCCCCCCCCTTTTTTTTTTTTTTTCTGATGCTGATTCTTAGTATATCCTACACACTGGGGGTGCTGTCAGTTGCTGTTTACCCACCCGAGGAGTCAAGGCTTAGATAATCCTAGCCTGCGTCAATAGGTAGGTACAACTTTACACTTACTAGAGTCCCCCGTCTTGAACCCATTAGGGGGAACTTCTCATACAGAAAAATAGTAAAATCTTGTCCTGGGACCTGTGTATCCCACACTTATAAACCTTCCCCTTGTCTTCTTGGTTTTTAGCTGACAAAGAGATTTTGATAAAGAGAATCTAAAATACAGCTGAGGGACGTGACGCCCTCTGTGTCTGGTTCTGATCTGCTGGCGGTCCTGGTTGTGTGGCGGCGTCGCTGATATTCGGATCTGGGCCCCGGTGGCTTACCGTTCTCCCCTTCCCCCTTGCCTGGGGTGGATGCCATACAGTATTGACCCTGCAATAGCATGGTTAGGATACATTTTTTGTAATTACATCACAATCTGATTATGTAAATAGTTGTATATATGCATGATTTTCTGACATGAATATGTTTTTCATTGTGTGTCTTTTTGTCTCTTTTTTTGTAACAATGTTTCGCAGACAGATATACACCTTACCTCTAGCCCCTGAAGAAGAGGTCGTAATCCTTATATAAAGCCTCGAAACGCGTTGGACCTGCACTGTCAATTGGCTCCTTGCTGATATAGCCTTTGTGGGGTTTTGTGTAGCTCTGTCGACCTGTCATGTATATCCTGGTTGTATTTTTCATCATTTGTTAATTCTGGCATCCATTGTTGCTTTTATCCATTGTTTCTATTCTAGCACATGTTTTTCTTTTAAATTTTGATACAATAAAATTCTGATAATTTTTTATATTTTTTGTTATACCTTTTTTTGAGACTTCCACCCTTTAAAATCCCACTTAAGAGGAAAAATTGTGCATTGTATATGTATAAAGGGATGCGGGTTGGTTGTCTCATTCCATTAAGCTCTTGTCACCACCAGTTTCTAGGTAGTGTGCTTGTAGATCCTCTTGGCTTTAGCCTAGGAAAATACACCAATCTGCTTTGTAAGAATGTTTACAAATTTTTGGATCTATATAAAAATGCCCCTAGTTATTTATTTATGAGGGAAATTGAAAGATCCATACACATACTGCAGTATTTTCCTTCTATTAGTGATGTTGTTGGACAGATAAGGAGCCCCCTACAGGTTACATTGAGTATGGACCAGTGGTGAGGCCTTATAAGCCTGCTAGATGAGCCCCACAAGGAGCCCAAGGCAAGGGGCAGGCAAAACAAACAGATGGCGTGATTTAATTTTGCCTGGGGGGGTCATGGCTTCCAGCAGGACAACCTACCACACCACCTTGGCTCCAGCTGAGCATGGTGTTGCAGCCAAGGAAGGAGCTTGGGGTGCCCCAGCAAGGGATGCCTGAGCTACACTTGGACCCTTACCAGGAAGCAAGGGGAGAGTGGTTAGCCAGCTTGCATGTGAGGAGAGAGAGAAACCTTACCTTGCAGTATGGCAGTAAGTCTGCAGTGATACAGTACATGGAACTTTAGTGGTGAAAGTGTTTCCCTCAGAGTATGTGGACTTGCTTCTAAAGATGCTCTTTCATTTCTTTGCCTGCTAATTAATTCTTAATTTCTGGCTTTGCCCCCACTTCCTGGCTGCTTTATCTATTGCTTTCACACTTAAATCTGCAGTGCCTTATTTCCATATAAGGACTTTGCTACCTCTGGTTCATTACCCCATAGGAATATCCTCTCATATGAAGGCTTCTTGGAGAACTTATTAAAATTATATGACATCATTCATTTTATGAGGGAATTCCTTTGAGTTCTGGGATTTTGGTTGATCCCTATCGATGTATTGGCCACTGAGGTTCCTTGTTGATTACCCTCATTCTTTACTCTGACCCATTTGGGGGCATCTCTTTATTTATGGACAGTGTTTGCCACTGATGGGTAGTCTATCTTGAGCTTTAAGCTATTGTGATTAGTCATACAGGATTTCCCTGTGGATATCTATTGAAATACATGTGTTCTGTGTATGCGTGCCATAATGTCCAGACTGTTTTCAACTGCTTCCCACCTGTCCACTGTACTTAAACGGAGGGGTGGGAGCTTCGTCATTCTGAGTGGATGTACAAATTGGTACATCGCTCAGAATGGGAGGCCATGCAGTGGCGCAATCCTGTGATGGCTGTAATCCTCAGATACAGCCCATCACAGATTAGGATATGGGCAGTGTTCACAGTGTAAACAGAGACATGTGTCAGTTCTCCCTGTTTTCACAGATCACACAGACTGCAGCCATCCCCACACAGTGCACCAAGCACCACTGTCACCATTGTCCCTGTCCCATGAACACCTGTCCAAGTGTCCTCATGAACATCTGTACCAGTGCACAACACATCTGTCACAGTGTCCTATGAACAATGGTAGCAGTGCGCAAAACATTTGTCACAGTGTCCCATCAACATCTGTACCAGTGTACCAGTGCACAAAAACATCTGCAACAGTGCAATAGTGTTCCATTGTAACATCAACATCTGTCAGTGTCTGCTGGTGCACGATCAGCATCTGTCAAAGTGTACAAGTGCACAAAAACATCTGTTAGTGTACTAGTGTCCCACCAATAAATAAAAAAAATGTAAAGCACCCCTGTCCTCCCATGCTCATGTGCAAATGTGAACACACATGTTGGTCCTGTATGCATACATAAGCAATGATCGCTCCACAAATGTGAGATATTGCCGTCAATGTCAGAGCGAGAGCAATAATTCTAGCATCAGACCTTCTAAACTGCTAATCAATAAAGGCTTATAAAGCGTCACCTATGAAGATTTTTAAATACTGAAATTTGGCGCCATTTCACAAGCATGCGCAATTTTAAAGCTTGACATGTTTGGCCAAAAATAGGGATATTATATTGTCTCTGTTTGCATTGAAATTCATTAAAATGTATTTATGTGTAATGCCCCATACACATGTTCGGACATTGATCGGACATTCCGACAACAAAATCCTAGGATTTTTTCCAACGGATGTTAGCTCAAACTTGTCTTGCATACACACGGTCATACAAAGTTGTCAGAAAATCCGATCATTCTGAACGCGGTGACGTAAAACACGTACGTCGGGACTATAAATGGGGCAGTAGCCAATAGCTTTCATCTCTTTATTTATTCTGAGCATGCATGGCACTTTATGCGTAGGATTTGTGTACACATGATCGGAAATTCCGACAACGGATTTTGTTTTCGGAAAATTTTATAGCCTGCTCTAAAACTTTGTGTGTCAGAAAATCCGATGGAAAATGTGTGATGGAACCTACACACGGTCGGAATTTCCGACAACAAGGTCCTATCGCACATTTTCCGTCGGAAAATCCGACCGTGTGTATGGGGCATTAGTGTGAAAAAATGCAATCGAAAAAATGCTGAGCAAAACCGTGTGATAATATAAATTTGCAAAACCCACCATTTTATTCTCTAGGGCCTCTGCTAAAAAATATATAATTTTTGGGGTTCTAAGTAATTTTCTAGCAAAAATACAGATTTTTACCTGCGAACAAAAAGTATCGGAAGAAGGCCTGATCTTAAAGTGTATAATACCTGAAGGTACTCCTTGGATGTTGCGCCTCTCTATGTGGCTAGGCTGTGAAAAAGTTTCACACGTGGTATATCCAAACTCAGGAGGATTAGAAGAATGTGTTTTGGGGTGTAGTTGCAAGTATGTCTATGCCGAGTGTGAGAAATAACTTAATATGTCATTTTTGTGAAAAAAAAATCAATTTCTTAATTTTAGAAAGAATTGTGGGAAAAAGTTACAACTTCAAAAAACTCACCGTGCCTCTTACTAAATACCTTGGACTGTCTACTTTCCAAATAGAGTAATTTGGTGGGTATTTGTACTGTCTAGGCATGTTAGGGCCTCAAGAAATGAGGTCGTCAGTACAACAGGTGTGATCAATTTTCAATGATTGGTGCCATAGCTTGTAGACTCTATAACTTTCCCACAGACCAAATAATATACACTGATTTGGGTTATATTTTACCAAAGAAATGTAGCAGTATAAATTTTGGTCAAAATGTATGAAGAAAAATAACTTATTTGCTTAATTTATTAACAGAAACTAAGAAAAACAATTTTTTTCCAAATTTTCAGTCTTTTTTCATTTGTAGCACAAAAAAAGAAGAACCCAGTAGTGATTAAATAGCACCAAAAGAAAGCTCTATTTGTGTAAAAAAAAAATTAAAAATTTCATGTGAGCACAGTGTTGCATGACTGAGTAATTATCATTTAAAGTGCAACAGCACTAAAAGCTGAAAATTGGCCTAGGCAGGAAGGAGGTGAAAGTGCCCAATATTGAGGTGGTTAATGACAATGTTGTCATTTTTTTAATTATGTGTTCGGTGGAGTTGTTTCAACCAGTCTCTTTGATTTACAATGTATGGATTAATTATTCAAGAAACAGTATTTTTTGGTTATACCGCTCGGTCTCTATTGTTTTGTAGCTACTCTTTTTCAGGGGTTCTAATCTGTTTAAAAAAAAAACTATTTGCTCTGTAAATGTCTTGCAAAAGTCATTAATAGCTCCTGTAATGTTTTTAATATGAATACAAAAAAAGGGGGGAACGGCACCAATTATAAACTAATGCAATAGTAAATTCCAGTGCTGCTCCTAAAATTAGTGAATAACTAATAAATAATGAAAGAAACTATACAACCAATAAAATGTGTAATAAAGTATCTTAAATTAAAGTTCATAATTTCTGTAATTAGTTAATCCTCTGACACCATGATCCTGTGAATAGAGATGCTCTAATAATCCAAATACAACAGTGCTCCACCCAAAGTGAGATATGAATTGCGCTCACCAGATAGATCTGGCCAGCAAGTGACCATCAAGCATGAATGATAAAAATACAACTTCAATCCATTCCTAGGTCAATCTCCACCATATTCACCATCTGCCTCTTTTCTTATGATATATAGATGGATAAGACCGGCCAATAACCAAGAAGCGTGAGTTTGTAAGTCAAACTCCCCAAATAAGTATAAATCCTCCACAATAGTCAGTTCATGTCTCCTTTTCCCATTAAAGGCTCTGTGAAATTGGCTCCACCAAATGAGCCACAGAAGGCAGGTAATAGTGTAATATGGTTTTTATTAATTAAAAATAGCTGCAATTACATGTGTACAATGTGATAAAAGTTCGGCACATTAGCAGATCTGGGGTCTGTGAAACCAATCTCGCACCGATGTCTGACTAGCGGCGTGCGGCGTGCATTTAAACGACCTGGCAGAAGTGATGAGCTCCTATATGTTTGCGTCTCAAGCCTCTCTTCTTTGCATTTCACGTGGTGTGCGCATCATCAGCAAGTGGGCATAGGAGGAGAAGAGGCAGATGGTGAATATGGTGGAGATTGACCCAGAAATGGATTGAAATTGTATTTTTATCATTCATGCTTGATGGTCACTTTCTGGCTGGATCTATCTGGTGAGCACAATTCATATCTCACTTTGGGTGGAGCACTGTTGTATTTTGATTATTGGAGAACTTCTATTTACAGGATCACAGTATCAGAGAATAATTTAATTACAGAAATTATGAACTTTAATTTATGATGCTTTATTACAAATTTTATTGGTTGCATTGTTTTATAATTTAATCACTATGCACATCATATTATATTATATTATATTACATTGTATATAGATTTTCATGAATATTTGATCATATATTGGAGGGTTTTATTAATTTATTAATTTATTTATTTATTCACTTAATGATTTTGATTCACATTTCACTTGATTGATCAGTTAGTGCCCTTTTGATTTTCTTTCAATGTTTTTAGTTTTTAATATGTGTGAAATTTCAGTTTTTATTTGTTGCCTTTTGCAGGGAAAATAGAACATTCTTTAACAATCTATCCTAAGAGAAAAATGCCTCAAGAACATTCAATCTCTAATAGACTCCTATCTCTTTGGGATCTAGGGTAAATACACTGAAGTTACCCAGTTAACTTTGGATCCCGAAAACCACCTAAATCTATCTCTGAGTGAGGGAGCAATAGTTATCTATATTGTGGGATAAACAAAAATAGCAGTATGTCATCTGCACAGAGATTCTCGCTCTTCTACATTGTGTATCTGGAAGCCTCACATATTTTGTTCCCTCCTCAGTACTTCTGCTATTGGGTCTATCACAATTGTAAACAGAAAGGGTGATAATATGCATCCTTGTCTCATTCCTCTCTGTATATTGAAAGGTTAGGTAATTCAGTTATTGGTAAATTTATGATTGCGGACAAAAAACTTCAATATAAAGATTGAAATACTTTATGTGTATCTAAAGCCCCCACTGGTGTCAGACTTTACTTACCAGACTGGTGAGTCCGCTTGGGCAGAGGGTGGTCTCCCATACGTATCCTACTCGTGGCCCCTGGTAGAATGGACAGGAGGCACGGGAGTATGGAATGGTAAGAGAGCCTGGTGAGGCATCCAGGTGCTGGGTGGAAGAGGATCTTCAAGCAACAGATGGTGTGCTGGAACACAGGCAAACAGATGCTGAGCAGGAGCAAACAGGCAGGTCAGGGCACAGGCAGAGTTCGGCAACAGGCAGGCAACACGGTACAGTAGGAGCAGGCAGAAGAAGGGTCAAACAAGCCAAGGTCAGGTACGGGCAGCAGTCAGCGGAGTATCAGATGCAAGCCGGGTTGTCAGGAGATCTGGAAACACAGGAACGCGGGACCAGGTAGTGGGGACTAAGGAACCGGAAGCTGTTGATCAGGCAGCACCGAGCAGAGTGCAGAGCAGACCTAACTAGGCCAATTGGCACCAAATGCCATGCCCGCGTGCATGCCGATACGCACCGGCGCCTGCACAAGCACGCACGCGCATGCACGCATTCGCGCACGCCCCCGAACACCAGCGTGCACACCAGGACCAACAGAAGCATGCACACCAGTGCCCACAGGAACACGCTCAGCGGCACGCATAGGAACGTGCGCGCCAGCACACGTCGATGCACACCGGCACGCACCCGTGCAGCCAGCACCGCAGCCAACAAGGTAGTTTCTCTGACAGTTCCCCCTCCTTAAAGGCAGCCTCCGGATGCCCAGTTGAGCCAGTCTGGGAGCATGGGCATTTTTGAACACTTGTAAAAGTTCCTGGGCATGTAAATTGCTCTCTGGTTCCCAGGAGTTGTCTTCTGGACCATACCCCTTCCACTTGATGAGATATTGAATTCTGTTGTTCCTCTTTCTGCAATCCAAGATTGCTTCAACTTCGAATTCCTCTTCACTATCAATTATGATAGGTGTAGGTGGGCCGGTCATACAGCCAGTAAAGGGATTCAGAATAGCAGGCTTCAATAGAGACACATGAAATACCGGATGTATTTTTAGAGAATCAGACAGATCAAGTTTATACGCAACATCATTTATCTTCCGCGGCCAACAAGGTAGTTTCTCTGACAACTGGTATCAGTACTACTGTAAGGGACCTGTATATTTGTAAATACATTGCAGATAGTGATGGAGACAGGGCAACCCAGTATAACTGTAAGGGAATCCGAGTGCAGGGATCCAGCGGCAGCAGCTCTGTGTAACTGAACTTAGGAAACTGGAAATAGACTTAGTAAGATTAAAATAATGTTTATTAATGCACACAACACCAACAGACCATAAGTAAAGCAAAGTAAAAAATAAACATGGGGGTGAAGCAAAACTAAGCCAACAACCTGATTATAATACACTGTATGCAAATGGAGGGAAGTTGACATAACAAGGCATGACCAAGCATGGGATTTAGAAGAAGAGGTGCAGAGAGGACGTAACAGGATACATGGAACTAGATGTAAGATACAGAATAAGGCAGGAATCAGGATAACCAGCAAGTAAAGATATGGCTAACAGGCAAAACACTGAAGCACTGATGTAAATCAAGGGAGGGGTTAATTCCTTCCCAGCAGCCAGTGTCAGGTAGAGCCTAATTACTGGTATCTGGTGGCTGCTGGAAGACACATGCTGGTGGCCACTGGAAACCCACCTATCAGCTCTGGGAACCACAGTGCCACCAGCAGGTGATCCAGGTCCTGATGCCCCCTTAAGGAGTGGCCTGGGGATACTTCACTTGTCCTTTCACATGATAGCCTGTGTGAGTGACTCTTTCAGTGGATAAGTCCAAAAAGGAGAAGAGCTCCCGTCAACGGTGTCTGTGAAGACTTTCCCCAATTCCCTTAGTCCTTCACCCTGTGAGATACCCTGCTGCCAGAGTCTGGAGACTGTCTGGGTGCCCTGCCACTGGATTATGAAACTGGCTGGGTGCCCTGCAGGTCAGGTCCTTTAGAAGGCACAACACTTGAAATTTGCAGTTCCAAGAGGCAGCACATATCTAAATGCTAGGATCCCATGAGCCTTCTGAAGGCTCAAACTAGAGTCCTTAACCCATATAGGTACTCTGACACTAGGGTATCTTTTTACAACTTGACATTCCACATTTGAGTTAGTAGTTTGGTTGCTAGAAACTGATTTGCATTTCAACAGCCACTCGGGACTTTTCGAGGCACGGTTAACCAATCCAGGCACCCTAATGCACCTGGAGTTGCAGAAAATATGGATGTGTTAAGGAAAAGCTCAAATGGAGCTCTGCACATCCCCAGAAGGCCTCTACTATTGGAGTTGTTATAACAAGTGCAGTTATCAAATTTAGAGTGGATGTCTGAGCCATCAGGCTTTGGCACAACAGAAGCAAATGGCTGCAAAAGGAACTCAGGCAAAGTGGCTGTAGGAATTTTGGACAGGACCAGAAACACATGCCAGATATGCAACACACTTGGGGACTCACATATATAAGATTCAACAAGAATCTGGCAAGAGCTTAACCCTAGTACCAGGGACTGGCTGGATAGGGGGCACCAGGTTAGCATCATCAGGCTGGTCAGCAGGCTCAGCATCAATAGAGGTAGGTTGGGCAACAGGCATAGGACCACTGGAGTCAGGCTGGACAGCGGGCACTAGACGATCGGATCGGAGGCAAGCTGGGCAATAGAAACAGGACCATTAGAGGGAGGCTGGGCAGTGGGCACAAGACCATCAGAGGCATACTGGGCAGCAGGCACAAGATCAGCAGATGTAGGCTGAATAACAGGCAAAGAAGGGAAGTCTGACTGTGCAGCAAATAGGAAAGGTCATATTGGCTGGAGTAGAAGACTTTGTATCAGGCTTTACTGGTCCAGCAGGCATTGGATCAGGCTGGAATGGAATAGTAGCACCGGCTTAGGCTGAACTGGAGTATCAGGCATTGGATCGGGCTAGAATGGAGTAGTAGGCACCGGATCAGCCTTGACTAGAATAGCAAGCATTAGATCGAGCTGCACTGGAGTAGGAGGTATGGATCCGGGCACTGAACTGGCTGAACAATAGTTTAGGATCTGGGGAACCAATGGTTGTGGTAGGAGTGGACAGTGGCAGAATTAAGTGGGTTATGAAAGACTTTTTTTCTCTTTAGGTTTGGACACTGAAAACCTGCAAATGATTGCAGGGATCTGGGCAGATTGTGCTGCTCAAAAATTGACAGTACTAATGAAAAGGTAGCCGTAGCAGTGGAAGATTTCTGAGGGGGTTTCAATGGGCAGCAGGGTGGTAGAGGGAGCCTTAAATTAGTTAAATGCAATGGAATTATAGCTATTGGGAGCAGGGTACTGATATGCAGGAAATAATGAGACTTTGGAGCAGCTGAGGTAGATAAGGATTACAAAGGAAGAGATTCTTGGTGTCTAGAGGCAGGGCTAAATTGTTGTGAATTAACTGAGACTAGGTATAATATCTCTGACCAGGCTTTGGAGTAGAGACTAAACAAAGTTCAGCTTGCATTTTCCTTGTCTGACTAGAGATTGCAGAGCAGTGATACAATATAACAGAGCCCTTTGTGAATAATCTGAGTAATGTTCAAGAAAGAAAAAGATTTGTCATCCTGCAACAACCACACTATGGAGTGGGACTCAACTTGAGATGCACTAAAGAGAGAAGAGAAATCATCATGGTCTTGAGGAATAATAGAAAGAACTAGCTCAGAGCAAATTTCAATCAATTCCTGCCTAGAAACTGAATCGGGCGGCCAAGTTTGTTAAAAGAAGTCGAATGAGCTGGGTTTGGTAATAAACTTGAGGGCACCCTGGAGATACCTGAAACAGCAGGGGGTCCCATGAGGGGGCACCAGTAGGTAGTATGTGTGGAAGACTGGCACGGGGCACAAACAGGAGACCTTAACCTGGCAAAATGGCAACAAAAAAGCTCTGTATCCACGTTGCTCCAGTCAGTCATCACCTGGTGCTGGGCAAAAATAGCTGCAGCTTTAACAGAGAAAGAACAATGATAATCATAGAAGGCTGATCCCCCGTATTTTTGCCCCAACTCAACTACAGCATAAAGGTAGAGATCAAGCTCCTCCCTCCCCTGAGGACTAACCGAGCAAATAACATCCCTGAAAATGCTAAATGCTAGAACAAAGTCTGGAATGGAGAGCTTATTATTAAGCCTATGGTCCCTAGTCTTGACTACCACGAGACCTCACCAAAAGCATATGACTTATTGTCAGCAATATCATGAGCCGCTATCAACAGGGAAGCTAAATTGACGTCTTTACCATCCAAAATGTCTTTTTTGATATTAGCCGGGATGAAATGAGCTGGAGTAACTGACAGTGAGTTAACGGTTTTACCTGCAGCTAATGGAACGATCAAGGGTGACGCAGAGACTGCTGATGTGCTGGGGACAGCAGGTGCCTCGGGGGCTGGGCATGGAGGGCTTTCTAAGACCTCAACCCTGGCCCATAACTCCTGAAAGGACGTTGCCAATAAACTTATGCCCTGTACACACGGTCAGATTTTCCGATGGAAAATGTTCGATGGGAGCTTTTTGTCAGAAATTCCGACCGTGTGTAGGCTCCATCGGACATTTTCCATCGGAATTTCCGACACACAAAATTTGAGATCTGGATCTCAAATTTTCCGACAACAAAATCCATTCTGGTAAATTCTGATCGTGTGTACACAATTCCGACACACAAAGTTCCACGCATGCTTAGAATCAAGTACAAGACGGAAGCGCTCGGTCTGGTAAAACTAGCATTCGTAATGGAGATAGCACATTTGTCAGGCTGCAAATTTTGAAATCTTTTAATGCAGCGCATTTTCTTCTTTATAATGCTAGAATAATGAAGTTGTTTTGCTGCTCATATACACACAGAGTTCTGACAACCTGATTTCTTTATTATTTCTCGTGATCTCATGAATAATTGTTTTGTTTTTTTTTTCATCAGATCTCCATAATAATGTTTTGAATTTTTGGTTATAGTGTTTTTTTTGTTTTCTTTTTACAGTGATCTCCATAATTTTTTCTTTTGTTTTGTATCAAGTTACCACAGCACCATTATTATCTTGTATTTTTTCACCTCAAGGAGGTTGGTGTTGGTGTCTCTTGTTAATTTCACATTGTATTTTTGAAATGTACTTGCCTACTCACAAACAAACTGTCTTTTTTAAAGTTAAACACATAGGCAAGTATTTGTGAAAAATAAATAGCCATTTATTATGGGTCATAACAAAATAAAGAGGAAGGCAATGCTGGAGAAACTGGTGACATTTGTGAAGCCTTGGTACCCCAGGGCACACATCAATTATTTTACAGTCAAAATTGGTGGCCTTAGGAGTCCTTATAATAGTGAGCACAATATGGTCCAGGACTAGAAGAAGAGATCAGGAACAGCAGCAGATGACATATCTGTCCCCAGTCTGTGGTCTTACAACAGTCTACGTCTTTTGTCAGACCACCCCAAACCCAAGCCATCACTCTCTTGTCTTCCTTACATGCTTGCTTCCAGGCTGTGGCTCTGGTGTTGTAGTTGTGGCAGGAGGTGGAGGACCATGGTTGAACTCACAAACGTGGCTTTGGCTTGTGAGTTCGCCCCTCAACTCTTTATTTAGGGCTGGTAACATAACTTCCTTACATAAGAGGTGTTGGCCCTCCTCCATTTTTTGCATTTTACAGGCTGCCATGTAGACATAGACCTCTTGATTATTGGGGGGGGTTCTGAGGGCCACAGTAGTCTTCTGAAATAGGCCAAGTGCTGCCTCCTCCAGGTTACTCCTCTTCCTGGGACTTTTTTGTGGAAGGGAGAGGGGAGGGACCTGGGATTCGGGCAGGCTACTGGGCCCAGACACCTCCTGGCTGCCACTTTCCACTGCCTCCTCCTGGCTGAGACTTTCCTGTGTATGAAAAAGGGACATAGTTTTAGTTTTTGGTTCATCATTCACACAATTTTCAGCTCATGACTGTTGCAAATTGAATGTTAATAAATAGAAAAGACTATCATCCTGACGCCAACATTTTTCCTTCTTGTCCCAATCATTTGTGGCTAATACTGTCTATTGATATGTAAAACACTTTATAAAATCAGAAATTACTGATCAATAATAACATCTCGTTAACATCATTATTTATTTGACTAGAAATATGTTGAACGATGCTATACCTGGCTCAAGCTGGGCTCCTCCACTTCTTTCTGGCTGGTAGGCCCAGGTTGGACGTCGGAAGCCTCAGCTGGAAGGAAGCCTTGAGGGAAGATCAGAAGGTGCTGGCCTGGGTTCAGTCTGGCCTGCCAGAAAATGCAGTCTGTCATAGTACCACAGCCTGGGTACATAAATGTCATCTGCTGCAACTCCTGATCTCTGGGAATCCTGGACCTTCTTGCGCTCCCTATTATAAGTGCTACTCATGCCACCAATTAGGGCCTTCAAATAGGGGATGTCTGCCGTGACGATCACCGGCTTCACAAATTCCAGCAATTGATTCAGCGCTGCCTTCCTGTTTGGTTTATTGTTATAAAAGGGGTGGTTTACCTGCCACAGACAGAGCAGCTCCCTGTACATATCAATTAATATGGGGA
This sequence comes from Aquarana catesbeiana, assembly GCF_042186555.1. Lineage (NCBI taxonomy): Eukaryota > Metazoa > Chordata > Amphibia > Anura > Ranidae > Aquarana > Aquarana catesbeiana. The sequence continues at coordinate 280,207,732 of NC_133328.1, forward strand.
TAATATCCTCATCACTGAATAGATCTATTTTCTCTGCAAGACACAACACAAGACAAACCCTAATGTCAGGCTAAACTCTCCTAATCTTGTCCCAATATAGGCCTCAATCTATAAGCAGTATAGGCCACTGATGCACCAAGTTAAATATAATAGTAGAGAACATATGCCAGTAAACTGCATAAGGAAAGAACCTCTATATAAGGGATTCAGGGCTTACCCCGGATTCTGGAATCAAGCACATACAGTTCAGGGCTGATGCAGACTTAAGCAGGTAGTAGGTATTAATGAAGGACTGTTCACACAGATATCATGGATAAACCTGGTTAGTGGGACAGAAACCTGCCCCACTGAGAGATAATATTAGTCAGTCTCCCTCCAAAGCTAGAAGGCAGCCCAGAGAAATAGCAAGATTACCAGGATACAGGCGTTACCTTCAAAAGAACAGCCCATAGAAACAGCGCCCCAGTATGTCAACAAGACTGATGGTCTCTGCCTTTAAAGCCCACCACCAGATTGGCGCCAATGGTTAGCCAATCAAGAGCGGACAAAAATACGGCCAATGCGCCTGTGCACTGTCCGCCACGCGGTGCCTACATTGGCCAGGGGGCCAAGTGCAGGGTGTCTTGCATCACAGGACTAAGGCCAATTGACACAGACAGACATGGGCTTGGCCATGTGGTGTGCCTACCCATGGAGTGGGAGCATGCCAGCGACCAATGGGAGGATGTTGAAAGAGGCCGATGTACAGAGCAGGGAACAGGGGGTGGAGAGAGGCCGTGGGGCGGGATGGTTGTCAAAGAAAACCAGCCCTTGGGTGTCCATACAGCCAAGGGCTGTGAATGGGTGTGTGTACCCAAGAACAGGGCATGGCCAAGCAAGCACTGAGGGGAACCAGTGGCAGAGGGGAGGAGGTGGAAAAATGGCGAAAGTGGGGGAAAGGGTGGGGAAGAAGAGCAGACAGGGAGCGGCCAAGCTGTGCTCCAAAAGCAGGGCAGCTTACCCAAACAGCCAATCATGTAGTGATTAAACACACAGTAATGTAAACGTATATGATTAAACAGAAAGGGTGTTAAAACCCAGTAATCAGGTGCAAAGAAAGAAGAATTATTTATTAACTCTAAAATGATTATTAACTCTAGATATGTTAGTCTCCCTAACAGCCAGATCCATACAGTGAAGCACAGAGTTACATGTAAAGCCATTGGAGTGGTGTATTTAGCCATCTGCTCTTGCGGATGCTTTTACGCTGATAAGACGAAACGCTTATTTCTCAAGCGCATTAAGGATCATATTATGCCACTCTATTAATGACTTACAACCACCGCCCTTAACAGGCACATTGCTACCCAACATGACTATGACCCCAATGTTGTGCGATTTTGCAGCTCTGGAGCATGTACCGTTACATGCTTGAGGCGGCAGCATTGACATTACCTTACTTCAGTTGGAAACCAAGTGGATACACTGCTTGGACACTGTGAAATATCCTGGCTTGAATGAATACATTAGTTTCAAATCCTTCTTATAGCTTTAATAGTTATCAATGTTTGTCATTTTTTTTTATCTTATTTAAACCCATCCAAGCTGAGTCTCCAATGGACCTGTTTGGGATTTTTGCGTTTGGCTCACACCCTTTTCTATCATGTTCTCCCCATTTTCTGATCTTGATAGTCGCTGCTCCCATGACCCCTTTACCTTCCTGGGGTCTAACATAGCTGTAAGTTCCGGCTAACTACTTACTATGCAACATTATTTCTTATGCGGTTTTTTTTTAGTTTTTTTTTTTTTTGTTCTTTCTTTTTTTTGTCATTTATTATATGTATACACTATTTATTGTTACACACGGTATATATATGATTATGACCTTGCAAACCTTATGTATTGCTGAGCCTTTGTGTTAAACCCTTTTTCTTCTTCTTTCTTTGCACCTGATTACTGGGTTTTAATACTTCTTCTGTTTATTCATATACCTTTACATTACTATGTGTTTAATCGCTACATGATTGACTGTTTGGGTGAGCTGCCCTGCTTTTGGAGCACAGCTTGGCTGCTCCATGTCGCCATCGTTTTTCCACCTCCCCCCTCTGCCACTGGTTCCCCTCGGTGCTTGCTTGGCCGCTCCCCGATCTTGGGTACGCACACCCATTCACAGCCCTTGGCTGTATGGACACCCAAGGGCTGGTTTTCTTTGACAGCCAGCCCACCCCACAGCCTCTCTCCACCCCCTGTTCTCCGCTCTGTACATCGGCCTCTTTCAACATCCTCCCATTGGTCGCTGGCATGCTCCTGCCCCACGGGTAGGCTCACCACGTGGCGAAGCCCATGTCTGTTTGTGTCGATTGGCCTTAGTCCTGTGATGCAAGACACCCTGCACTTGGCCCCCTGGGAAATGTAGGCACAGTGCGGCAGACAGTGCGCAGGCGCATTGGCCTTATTTTTGTCTGCTCCTGATTGGCTAACCATTGGCGCCAGTGTGGTGGGGGGCTTTAAAGGCAGAGACCATCAGTCTTTCCTTGTTGACATACTGGGGCGCTGTTTCTATGGACTGTTCTTTTGAAGGTAACTCCTTTATCCTGGTAATCTCACTATTTCTCTGGGCTGCCTTCTAGCTTTGGAGGGAGATTGAGTAATACTATCTCTCATTGGGGCAGGTTTCTGTCCCACTAACCAGGTTTATCCACGATATCTGTGTGAACAGTCCTTCATTAATACCTACTACCTGCTTAAGTCTGCATCAGCCCTGGACTGTATCTGCTTGATTCCAGAATCCGGGGTAAGCACTGAATCCCTTATATAGAGGTTCTTTCCTTATGCAGTTTACTGACATAGGTTTTCTACTATTATATTTCTCAGCTCTGCATTTTCCTGGCATTTTCTTAAATAAAATCTTCTTTTTTTAATTGAGTTAATCCTGTCATTCCATCAGCACACTTTCCTTATGGACTATTCTTACAGCATTGATCTTCACAGCGCCCCTTGTATATGATATTCATTTTTGTAATTGGTAGGTACTGAGGCACTTATATCCTTTTCTTTAGATTATAGCTGAGCTTTTTATAGCCTTGTGTAGTCTTATGCCTATTTTATTTCTTTTCAGCTTTTATGAGGCTCTCCTTTTAGCCCTCTACAGCCATATATTGGCAGTGTAGGGTGGATGTGCCCCTGACGGTGGACCGTACCCTCCTTGCCCCATTGGGTTTTCAGGGTATGTGGGGGTGATTTTGTATGGATTCATTTCCATCAGATGGTGTTCTGTTTGGAGGATGGGTTGCTTGGGAGGGGACCGGACGTGTTATACCCTACCGCACAATTATCTAGTGATGCACACAGTATTGTTTTAATCTTTTCAATAATTAATGCTTATCTGTGTTTCCTTTCTTCTTAGAGCAACAGCTGCTTTATATCATGTTCTATTCCCCTGATGAAGCCAATGCCTTGGCGAAACTAGTAGGGGCGCATTGACCTGCTTTTGTATTGTACCACCATCTCCTCCTTTGGTTAACAAAACACTGTATTATGCTCCCTCAATATATGTGTCTCTTATGAACCCTTTTTAATGAATTGTAATAAAATGTAATATTTTTTACTTATATTGTATTGATTTACTACTTGGCACTGTAATAATCCCTCCTTCCTTGCTCCTTATTTTATTCAATTATTGGGATGAGGTGCCTTATCTATTAAGGACACTTTTTCTCTTTTTCTTCCAAGAATTTTGGATCAAGGATCAACTGAGGAAACAATGGTCAGACCTTAAATTGAGGGAGCACAATCAGTACAGAAGAATCAAGAGAGTGCTGCAAAAAAGTAAGTATTTTGTCCTGTGTTACTATTTTACTTCTTAAGTTCATTCTGCTCCATGTGCTTTTCTTTACTGTTGTACAGTTTAAAATGGCAAGTTTCAGGGTCGTGAGCACTGTAATCGTTGGTAGTAAACATTGTTTGTTCGCCAACTTATACAATGTTTTTTGCAGATGCAGGTTAACTACATTTGGTCATGCCTATTTGTATTAAAAAAAGTTTAGTACATTGTTGTCTAGATGGGTTAGAATGACTAGAATGAAATGCAAACTTGATTCAGTGTAAGGAGAGGACACTAAGCAGCTGTTTATACATCTGGATGCATTTGGATGCATTTGGAGCACTAGTGTGGGACACCAGAACAAACTTTTTAGGGTGTCCCACATAGGTGCTCCAGTGGATACTAGGGGTCTCTACATGTGTGATACTTTAACAAAAAAGGTAAGCATTCCAGCTTTGTAAAGGGAGAAAAATCATGTCTTCAGCTTTGAACTCTGCCAAAAGAGACAATTGTACGACACTTCCAAGCAATGTTTCATATTCCTATTTCTTGCCTCAAATATCTGTGTGCTAAGTATACCTTTATTTTATTCACATAGGGGAAAAAAGACTCGGGACGTCTGAGGTCACCAAGGACCCCCAACCTCCTAAAGAAGGGGAAATCCAAAAACAAGAACCAGAGGATGTGAAGGAAGGAGAGGTTTATGAAGTGGGAAAATAGTGACCACAACAGGTGAGTGTCTGAGACCACAGCTTCAGGTAATAGATGGATGCCTGCATATTTATTAGGGATGGGCCAAACGGTCCCCTGTTTGGTTTGGACCAGAACTTCTGAACACTGTGAACGTTCGAACCTGAACACCGAACCCCATTAAAATTAATGGGACCCGAAAGTTAAATATCAAAAGTGCCCATTTTGAAGGCTTAACCCCATCCCGCTGACCGTACGCATATGTGCGTACTCGGCTTTCCGGGGTTATACCGGGATGATGCCCGCAGCTGCAGGCATCATCCCGGTGCCATTGTTTTGAGCGGGCGATCGGCTACCCATATATAACAACCGATGCAGCTAAAAGCCGCTCGGCTGTTATACCGGAGGAGCGGGAGGGGACATCCCCCCCTCCCGCCGCTTCCCGACGCTCTTACCGGGCCTCCCATGCGATCGGGAGGCCGGTGTCCAATCGGCTGCCTCCGGCAGCTGTGGGCGGGCTAGAATGAAGCTGTGGGTGGCTTTGTTCCAGCCTTCTCAATGTAAACGCTAAAGCGACGTCATGACGTCACTTCCCGTTTACTCGGCTGCCAATGGCCCCGAATTTAAAAAAATACACAGTATTCAGAATCGCCGTTTTTGGCGATCTGAATACTTTGAAGTGCAGAGGAGGGATCGGGGGTCTTTTAGACCCCCGATCCCTCCATAAAGAGTACCTGTCACCACCTATTACTGTCACAAGGGATGTTTACATCCCTTGTGACAGCAATAAAAGTTAAAAAAAAAACATTTTTTTAAAACACAATTTATAAGTCTAAAAATAAATAAAATAAATAAATAAAAAAAAAATTTTAAGCGCCCCCGTCCCCGCGAGCTCGCGCAGCGAAGAAAACGCATACGGAAGTATTGCCCGCATATGTAAACGGTGTTCAAATCACACATGTGAGGTATTGCCGCGATCATCAGAGTGAGAGCAATAATTCTAGTCCTAGACCTCCTCTGTAACTCTAACCTGGTAACCGTAAAAAAAATTTAAAGCGTCGCCTATGGAAATTCATAGCTACCATAGTTTGTCGCCATTCCACGAGTGCGTGCAATTATAAAGCGTGACATGTTTGGTATCTATTTACTCAGCGTAACATCATCTTTCACATTATACAAAAAAAATGGGGTAACTTTACTGTTTGGATTTTTTAAAATTCATGGAAGTGTCCCTTTTCCAAAAATTTGCGTTTAAAACACCGCTGCACAAATACCGTGTGATATAAAATATTGCAACAATCTCCATTTTATTCTCTAGATTCTCTGCTAAAAAAAATATATATATAGTGTTTGGGTGTTCTAAGTAATTTTCTAGCCAAAAATATGGATTTTAACTTGTAAACACCAAATTTCAAAAATAGGCTTAGTCATGAAAGGGTTAAATGCAAGTAATTAGGCATCTAATGGTTATAGGGGTCCGGGTCCTGCCCTGGGGGACATGGATCAATAAAAAAAAAGTTTATGAAAAAGTGATTTTTAAATGAGCAGTGATGTTTTTATTTTAAAGTGAAAGCCTAAAAATGAAAAATGAGTCTTATGCCCCGTACACACGGTCGGACTTTGTTCGGACATTCCGACAACAAAATCCTAGGATTTTTTCTGACGGATGTTGGCTCAAACTTGTCTTGCACACACACGGTCACACAAAGTTGTCGGAAAATCCGATCGTTTTAAACGCGGTGACGTAAAACATGTACGCCGGAACTATAAACGGGGCAGTGGCCAATAGCTTTCATCTCTTTATTTATTCTGAGCATGCGTGGCACTTTGTCCGTCGGATTTCTGTACACACGATCGGAATTTCCGACAACGGATTTTGTTGTCGGAAAATTTTATCTCCTGCTCTCCAACTTTGTGTGTCGGAAAATCCGATGGAAAATGTCCGATGGAGCCCACACACGGTCGGAATTTCCGACAACACGCTCCGATCGGACATTTTCCATCGGAAATTCCGACCGTGTGTACGGGGCATTAGTCTAACTGTAAAGTGGCAGATCTGTACCATGTCTAGAATCTGCTGCAGCAATAATTGAATTTATAAAGCCAAAAAAAGACATTTTTCCTGCAAGCTGCCTTTAGTTTGCTCAGCAACAGCTGGGGAGCCAGTGTGTATGATGAGGCCACAATGTAGTGCACTGGGAACAAGATTAGAGATTTCTTGTATACATTCTGGTGTCACTTTGACTTTAGACAGAAGTAACGGGCGCGTTAAAATTGGTCTTTGGGTGTTGGTGGTGCCTTCCCACTGTAAGCCTATAGAGATAACCTTGATGAAAGCAAGAATGTGAGTGGCAGGGACTGTATTTTTTTTCCACTGCAGAAGATGGGGCAGAGAAATTTGCCGGCTACAGTCTACAGCTGGTGGTGTGCTGCTGGTAGATGAGCTGCAAGGACCTTGGACACCCTGTGCTATACCATCATCCCTGTCAGTGGAGGCTGCTAAAAGGTAGTGACTCGGTATCGCAGGGGCAGACTGAAGTGGGTAAGGAGGAGGGGCATGTTAGGCATGTGGTACCCAAATGGTTGGAGTTTTTGCCACGTTTGATGTTCCTGTGACACAGTTTGCAGATAGCAACAGTTCGATCTGCTGCAGATGTGCTGAAAAAGGCCCAGACAGCTGAGCTGTGGGGAGTGGGCCGGGAGATAACAGCTGCAGATTGTGATGGAATAGGGTGGCTGCTCTCTACTATTTCTTGATGCCGACCTTCTTGGGGTTGTGCCGCCTCACCTTAAGTTTCCTCCTCTGCTCTATCTGGCACCCAAGTCGCATCAGTGACCTCATGATCATTATCATCATCATCTCCAACTCCTCCATCTTCATCATTACCACTGGAGACAACTTGGCAATACGCTGTGGCTTGGGGAACATGAATGCCAATTTGTCTACCAGTGTTCCTCCCTCTCTCTAGGCTCATGTTCCTGTCATCCTCAACCTCAGAACCAGCATCTGAATCCAGTAATGGCTGGGCATTATCAAGGAGCAAGTGGCTGATGCTGTGGTCAAATAACTCAGCTCACTCCTCAATGGCTGATGTTAGGGCTATGGCAGGAATAGATGTGGACAAGGAGGCAGGTTTATCCACTCTGGCAACTGCAGGGGACTGCACACTTTTCTCTGGTTGTGTGACAGAGGATGAGGAGGATGAGGAAGGTTTAGTAAGCCAGTCCACCATCTCCTCTGCATGCTGTGGCTGGATAGCACGGGCAAACTCACTAAACAGAGGAAATGATGCCCTGCCTGAGGACTGACCACCACGACCACCTTTGCCTGTGGACACATTTGTTGCTGGCCCCCTTACAGTGCCAAGGGAACATCTGCCTCTCCTTGTTGTTCTCCCAGACATTATTGGGAGGTAGGGGGCGGTGCTTATAAGCAAATGTAAAGGAGAAGTTGAAATCTGTACGTAGATGCACTTTAATCAATGTAAAGAGGTGTTTGGTGCCCTTTAATTTGAGTACTCACACTACACAGACACACTCCACGGATACAATATAATATACTGCAATATAATGCGCCAAACGTACAGTGATGTTCAGAACTATATGGCGTTAAACTGACAGTAACGCACGCAAAACGATAGGGCGTTAAACTGGCAGTAATGCACAAAACTATATTGCATTAACCTGGCAGTAACAGGGATGAGCCAAACATCCCTCTGTTCGTTTCGCACCAGAACATGCGAACATCCAAAATATTTGTTTGAACACGCGAACACCGTTTAAGTCTATAGGACTCATACATGAATAATCAAAAGAGCTAATTTTAAAGGCTTATATGCAAGTTATTGTCATGAAAAGTGTTTGAGGACCTGGGTCCTGCCCCAGGGGACATGGATCAATGCAAAAAAAAGTTTTAAAAACGGCTGTTTTTTCGGGAGCAGTGATTTTAATAATGCTTAAAGTGAAACAATAAAAGTGTAATATTCCTTTAAATTTCGTACCTGGGGGGTGTCTATAGTATGCCTGTAAAGGGGCGCATGTTTCCCGTGTTTAGAACAGTCTGACAGCAAAATGACATTTCAAAGGAAAAAAAGTCATTTAAAATTACTTGCGGCTAATTATGAATTGTCGATCCGACAATACACAGAAAAGTTAATTGATAAAAATGGCTTTGGATTTCCCCACAGGGGAACCCCAAACCAAATTTTTTTTTAAAAATGGCGTGGGGGTCCCCCTAAATTCCATACCAGGCCCTTCAGTTCTGGTATGGATATTAAGGGGAACCCCGCGCCAAAATGAAATAAAAATGGCGTGGGGGTCCCCCTCAAATTCCATATCAGACCCCTCAGGTCTGATATGGATTTTAAGGGGAACCCCGTGCCAAAATTTTTAAAAAAATGGCGTGGGGCCCCCCAAAAATCCATACCAGACCCTTATCCGAGCACGCAACCTGGCAGGCCGCAGGAAAAGAGGGGGGACTCCTGAACCATACCAGGCCACATGCCCTCAACATTGGGAGGGTGCTTTGGGGTCCCCCCAATGAAACTTGTCCCCATATTGATGGGGACAAGGGCTGCATCCCCACAACCCTTGCCCAGTGGTTGTGTGGGTCTGCGGGCGGGGGGCTTATCGGAATCTGGAAGCCCCCTTTAACAAGGGGACCCCAGATCCCGGCCCCCCTGTGTGAAGTGGTAAGGGGGTACAAAAGTACCCCTACCATTTCACAAAAAAAGTGTCAAAAATGTTAAAACGGATAAGAGACAGTTTTTGACAATTCCTTTACTTGAAGTCTTCTTCTTTCCATCTTCTTTCTTCTATCTTCTTTCTTCTATCTTCCTTCGGTTTCTTCCTCCATCTTCTTCTTCCTCTTGTTCTTCCTCCGATCCTCTGCTTCTTTCTCCGGTGTTCTCGTCCGGCATCTTCCTCCACGGTGTCTTCTTCCCTTCTTCGTTCTCAGGCCGCTCCACATCCATGATGGGAGGCTCCCACTGTGTGACGCTTCTCGTCTTCTGACACTTCTTAAATAATGGAGGGCAGGGCCACCCGGTGACCCCGCCCCCTCTGACGCACAGTGACTTGACGGAGACTTCCCTATGGGTTTCCCCGTGATGTCAGAGAGGGCGGGGTCACCCGGTTATGTAACGGGGAATTGTCAAAAACTGTCTCTTGTAATTTTTAACATTTTTGACACTTTTTTGTGAAATGGTAGGTGTACTTTTGTACCCCCTTACCATTTCACAGGGGGGGTGGGATCTGGGGGTCCCCTTGTTAAAGGGGGCTTCCAGATTCCGATAAGCCTTCCGTCCGCAGACCCCCACAACCACCAGGCAAGCGTTGTGGGGATGAGGCCCTTGTCCCCATCAACATGGGGGCAAGGAGCTTTGGGGGGGACCCCAAAGCACCCTCCCAATGTTGAGGGCATGTGACCTGGTATGGTCCAGGAGGGGGGGCGCTCTCTCGTCCCCCCCTCTTTTCCTGCAGCCTGCCCGGTTGCGTGCTCAGATAAGGGTCTGGTATGAATTTTTGGGGGAACCCCACGCCATTTTTTTTTTTAAATTTTGGTGCGATGTTCCCCTTAAAATCCATACCAGACCTGAAGGGTCTGGTATGGATTTTGAGGGGGACCCCCACGCCATTTTTTTTAAAATTTTGGCGCGGGGTTCCCCTTAATATCCATACCAGACCTGAAGGGCCTGGTATGGAATTTAGGGGGACCCCCACGCCATTTTTTTAGAAAATTTTGGTTCGAGGTTCCCTTGTGGGGAAATCCCATATGGTTTTTATCAAATAACTTTTATGTGTAATGTCGGACCAACAATTTATTAATAGCCACGAGTAGTTTTTAATGACTTTTTTTCCTTTGAAATGTAATTTTGCTGTCAGACTGTTCTAAACACGGGAAACATGCGCCCCTTTAAGGCATACTATAGACACCCCCCAGCTACAAAATTTAAAGGAATATTACACTTTTATTGTTTCACTTTAAGCATTATTAAAATCACTGCTCCCGAAAAAACGTCCGTTTTTAAAACTTTTTTTTGCATTGATCCATGTCCCCTGGGGCAGGACCCAGGTCCCCAAACACTTTTTATGACAATACCCTTTAAAATTAGCACTTTTGATTTCTCCCATAGACTTTTAAAGGGTGTTCCGTGGCTTTCGAATTTGTCGTGAACACCCCAAATTGTTCGCTGTTCGGCGAACAGGTGAAAAGCCGATGTTCGAGTCGAAGCTCATCCCTACATGCAATACAATATGGCGTTAAACTGGCAGTAACACATGCAAAACTATATGGCATTAAACTGGTAGTAAGGCACGCAATAATATATGGCGTTAAACTGGCAGTAACGCAATCAAATAGATGGTGTTCAACTGTCACTACACTGAAGCTATCTGAAACTGTCCCTACTCTAGCTAGATACTAATGTCAAGATTACTGACACAGTCTCACTACACTACACTGAAACTATCTGAGCTGTTCCTATTCTAGCTGCACACTATGAAAAGCTAAATGATGGTCCTCCTCACTTCACTCACATTATCCCTAGACTGACACTAAATTAATATTCTACACTGACAATTGAAGCAAAATAGCACAGTATAGCACACTAACTAATAGCACTAACCAGAGCCACATTCTATCTCTCTCCACACCAAAATCACACTGAAAATGGCTGCCATTGAAATAATACTTTTATACTGTGGGGCAGGAATGAGCCATGATTGGATAAAGTCATGATGACAGTGTCCAGTCATGACTCTGTCAGTGCTCTGTGCCCTGATTGGCTGAAGCTTTCACTGCTTCAGCCAATCATGGCTTGCAATGCACTGTTCAATGCCACAATGCATTGTGGTCGGTTCGGGGGGCCGAACACATGGTCGAAAGTCCCGATTGTTCAGCTGTTCTCTGAACGTCCGAACAACAAAAGTTCTGGCCGAACCGCTCGCCCATCCCTAATATTTATAATACATGTTTTTATTTTTTTTAGGTGATGTGGATGTTGTTGAAGAAGAAACACATTTCACAAGTGCACAAGTCCTCATCGGGGAGATCATGGTGTGCAATCTTGATTTACAGAAGACATCAATGATGTTGAAAAAAGACTTAAAAACATCATTGATGCTTTAGGCAGAATCGAAAACACACCAACATTTATCAAATTCTTTCTATTTTTCTAACTTTTCTCAAAAATTTAGAAAGCCAAATTTTGAAGATGCACACCATCTTGGTACGTGTTTTGGGGGTGCAACCCCTTCCTCGCAACTAAAGTAGACGAGAGGAAGGGGTTGCACCCCCGAAACACGTCCATTGATCCCCCATGATGGGAGCTAGCACATGTTGACATTAAGCATGGGATCAGGAGGGAAATCCCCATTTTGAATGTCAATTTGTGTACAGCTTCAAAATGTGGCTTTCACAGGGGTGACATCACCACATCTGATGAAGGCAATATCAACACAGTTTGGACATACTAATGTCTGATATTGCCTTCACTTTGTCAAAGTTGAACTTTGTAAGTTCTTGAGTTGTGTATTGTTTTATGGTTTTAAACGTGCCTGTTTTAACACAAAAAAAGGCTATTTGTACTGTCAAAAAGAAAAATGTTACTAAAATATGTTGGTTTGTTCAAAAACCCTTTTCTAATGCACAGGTGTGTGGCAAAAATGTGTGGCTTCTTCTTTCAATGCCCAATATCATTTTTTGGACTAAGTTGGTGTTTACACTGAAATGGGAGTTATTTACTAAAGGCAAACCCACTTTGCACTACAAGTGCACTTTCGATGCAGTTTCAAGTGCAGCTTCGTGTGCACTTTTGCAGTGCACTTGTAGTGCAAAGTGGATTTTCCTTTAGTAAATAACTCCCACAGTGCTTTATAATTTGTCACAATCATGCCATTTTCGTGACTCTGCAAAATTCATTCATGGTGCTGAAAATTATTTATATTTTTAACAGTAATGCATTACATACATTAACAACAAAAACAAGGTGTGTGTGTAGCAGACCCACAACATAATAATGGTTCGCTGAAGAAGAGATTGTCACCTCATGTATCAAATAAATTACGTTTGCACTATTGAAGAAAATAACCAAAAAAAAAAGCCCATTGGAGAACCTAGGCGACAGCTAAAAGAAACACAAGCAGTAAATCAAAGGAAATATTATTTCAGTTTAAATAACATTTTTTTAAAAAAATGTTTAGTAAACATTTTCTGGCATATCAATGGCCCCCCTACCTGCAAAGTACTCCATATATTTTATACGGACCTTGTGTGCGCCTTGGGAGGCAAGCACTGACAACCAGATACTGTACAAACCCACAAGCACAAACTGAAGAGTAGTAACGATTAGAAAAGCACGAGGCTAAAAAGCGCAAATTGTCTCTCACCAAACTTCTACTAACACAAGAATAGCAGAAGGAGCCCAAAGGGAGGCGCAATTGGTATTGAACTTCCCTATTCTAGTGCCGTCGTACGTGTTGTACGTCACCGCGTTCTTGACGTTCAGAATTTCCGACAAATTTGTGTGACCGTGTGTGTGCAAGACAAGTTTGAGCTAACATCCGTCAGAAAAAATCCATGGATTTTGTTGTTGGAATGTCCGATCGTGTGTACAGGGCATTAGAGTGGAGTGGATTTGCGTGAGAGATGACCAGACTGAACGAAGGGTGACTTGCTCACGAACGGAGCCTGATGTACTAGGGAACAAGAGTTCTAAAAAGTTCCGCTTTGCGTGCTGACGCTGGGTAAGAGATACCCTTGCGCTGTAGTTTAGCCATCAATCTGGGAATGGTCCAGGACCTCAGGGAGGGCGTACTGCCATGTTCGGAACCCCAAGCCAGAGAAGGAGGGATGGAAGCAAAATCCTCAATGCCTGCGTCCTGAGGCATTACCTAATCGACATAAGGTGATAGTGAGTTAGTCAATTAAATGTTCGGACTGAAAACTTGTCAATTTGTGACATTGAAATGATGAATGAGTGATTAACTCATGAAAGTGATAACCCCCTTCTTTTTTTTTTTTTGCAACCATATGGTGCAAGTGGGTTAGCTAGTGACATTCGTATAGACAATGGACTGAAAACATGTCAGTAAGTGAAATGGAAATAAGCCAAGTCACCTGAGGCGTAGCAGGTTAATAAAAAACGTACACTCAGGCCCTGAAAACCTAAAAATGTGTCAGAGTAGTGAAATGTCAAACGTATGATGTATGTGAAACGGATGAGAGAACTCGCCACCGCACAAGTCAATTAAAGTCGATCATATCAAACCGTTCATACCTATAAACGTAATAGGCAACAAAGTGACGGTGAAAACGCTGTGAAACCTAATTTAGCCATGTACTGATGCAATGTAGTTAAGGTAAACAATATAATACCTACCTGAAACACTCTGGAACTTGAAGAAAAACTGAAACTCCTGGGCCCTGATAGACATGCAGAGAAGCTTTGCGCATATGTAGAAATTAAACTATGGAACAAAAGGAACATGAACATATCAAAGCTACTCTATGTACAAATCAGGTTTAAGAAATGAACCACAACATAACTGAGCCAAACCAGACTCGTGTAGTAATGGACACCATGAGAGACATCCCGGTGGAGGTGGTCCGGACACCATGTACTGTGTGACCCTTACCCGGCTGACCGTGGGGTGCCTAAGTGCAACCTGGTAGGTACCCTCGACACCTCCCCCCAGTGATGTGGTGAAATGCGTGCTGGGCCGATAGTAGACACAAAAGGTGGTGAGTGGCTCTGCCACATAACCGCTGTGAGCCAAGAATGAGGCCTAAGCAGCTAAAACAGCTACTGACCACAACCATGTGAAAATGAAAAATAAGGTGTGAAGGAACACACCCTGCAAAAACCCACCCACCCCAAGTGGCCCTGGACACTTATGAGACCGCCAAACAGCTCAAAAGGAACACCACCCCTACAACCTATGATCACCCCTGCTGTGCCCTGCCCCGTGTCCCAACTCCCCCAGACTGCCCAGGTGCTAGAATTGTGAGAAAAAGCATGCATTTCCAAATGAACCATGGCATGTGGAACCTAGTAACTGGACCATGGGTAACACATATGAGCGACATCATACCAGTGTTTGAAAAGAAAGGGCACTTACTGTGTTTACTGATAATTGACCAATAGAATTGGCTGATCACAGGTACACACTCCAAACAGCTCCTAGACGTAAAGAAAATATGCGAGAAATGTGATATATCACTAAGATGGCAAACACGTATGCTCAAAACCATGTTGTGCCATTGAAAAACGGACAGGTATTCGAGATTGGGGAAAAGTGACTGTTCATGATAAGCGCCGATAAGGCTGCACTGATAAAATGAGCTGATGATTTGCAACCGCCTCATGGTTATTGCTGTATCGCCCTAATAGCAGTAGTTGGGAACAAAAGCTAAACAAATGATAAGATGGCAGAATAACCCCTATATGGAGAAGTGTAAGCCCAAGAAATGTCAGTAAAGCTTTTAGAGCCAGCCAGATGTACCACTGGAGGCTAGATTACTGCTTAAAGAAATGTCATGGTGGGATATGTACATCCCTGTTCATGGAGTGTAATGTGTCCAGTGGTGCCTGTTGTGCCCATCATTTTCTGAGTAGGGGGAATATGTGCTGAATATTTTTATTAGATGTTAAAGTGGGACCAGGTAACGCAAAATGCCATCTGCTTCTGCTGCTCCTATTATGTCTGCTTAATGATATGACTATTCAAACAGAACACATTGCAGACTAGTTTTGCTGGGAAGGTCAATGTGCACATTTATTGAAATTTAGAAACCTGTGTCTGGGCTTTGCTGTAGGCTGGGTTGGAAAGGGATCCAGGAACCCCAGAATGCTGAGATTCCTTATGGACAATAGCATGACCCACATCCTGCCCCCCCCTGTCCCTGACCTTTTACTGTGGGAAAGGTGACTCCCACCTCTCCCCAAAAACAGACATATGAATCAAGCCAGAGCGGTGCCTGCATCCCCCCAAAACAGATATGAAATAATTTGCCCGAGTCATAGAATATAGAGTGGCGCCCGTGCTCCCCCTCCCGCGATCGATACCTGTGCCTGCCTCTGAATGCAGGGAGACTAGGAAGCCCACAGCAGCTCGATGGGAAAACCTGGAAATGATGTCAGTGGCCGTGCCAGAAATGACGCAGTCAAGCGTCCAACAAGATCAGGTATGCCCATCTGCCATTGTGCCGATGTATATCGGTGTGCAGCAGTTGGCAAGTGGTTAAACTCTGCAGTATCTTCCTAGCTATGGTGTTTGTTTATGAAACTGTGATCACCACCGATCACAGTCCATTAACGGTTTATGAAACAGAGATGATCGGGAAAGAACATGTTCTCCACCGATGATCTCCACACACAGACAAGCTGTGATTGACTAACACAGAAACGGCCAGTTTATGAAGCTGCGGTCTCAGCACTTCACTGGCGATCTGTGTCAGAATTCACACTCCCCGATTCACCAGCACAGAGGTGGAAAATTGGGGAGTGAAGAGAGAATCCCGGGAGAAGGAGGAAGATTTTTGACTCCAAGGGGAGGGGATCATGCTTTGCTTCAGTATGTCACAGTATGTTGGCATTCATGGTTCCCTTAATGAACTGTGGCTCCCTAGTGGCAGCAGCACTCATGCAGCCTCAGACCATGATACTCCCACCACCATGCTTGACTGTAGGCTAGACACACTTGTCTTTGTACTCCTCACCTGGTTGCCGCCACACACGCTTGACACCATTTGAACCAAATATGATTATCTTGATCTCATCAGACCACAGGACATGGTTCCAGTAATCCATCCTTAGTCTGCTTGTCTTCAGCAAACTGTTTGCGGGCTTTCTTGTGCATCATCTTTAGAAGAGGCTTCCTTCTGGGACGACAGCCATGCAGACCAATTTGATGCAGTGTGCGGAGTATGGTCTGAGCACTGACAGGCTGACCCCTCACCCCTTAAACCTCTGCAGCAATGCTGGCAACACTCATACATCTATTTTCAAAGACAACCTCTGGATATGATGCTGAGCACGTGCACTCAACTTCTTTGGTCAACCATGGCGAGACCTGTTCTAAGTGGCACCTGTCCTGTTAAACCGCTGTATGGTTTTGGCTTGGCTGAAGCTCAGTTTCAGGGTCTTGACAATCTTCTTATAGCCTAGGCCATCTTTATGTAGAGCAACAATTATTTTTTTCAGATCCTCAGAGTTCTCTGCCATGAGGTGCCATGGTGTACTTCCAGCAACCAGTATGAGAGAGTGAGAGCGATAACACCAAATTTAACACACCTGCTCCCCATTCACACCTGAGACTCTGTAATACTAATGTGTCACATGACACAGGGGAGGAAAAATGGCTAATTAGACCCAATTTGGACATTTTCACTTAGGGGTGTACTCCCTTTTGTTGCCAGCGGACAAGACATTAGACATTAATGGCTGTGTGTTGAGTTATTTTGAGGGGACAGCAAATTTACATTGTTATACAAGCTGTACACTCACTACTTTACATTGTAGCAAAGTGTAATTTCTTAAGTGTTGTCACATGAAAAGATACAATAAAATATTTACAACAATGTGAGGGGTGTACTCACTTTTGTGAGATACCGTATATACACACTAGGGATGAGCCGAACACCCCCCTGTTCGGTTCGCACCAGAACATGCGAACAGGAAAAATGTTCGTTCGAACACGCGAACACCGTTAAAGTCTATGGGACACGAACATGAATAATCAAAAGTGCTAATTTTAAAGGCTAATATGCAAGTTATTGTCATAAAAAGTGTTTGGGGACCTGGGTCCTGCCCCAGGGGACATGGATCAATGCAAAAAAAAGTTTTAAAAACGGCCGTTTTTTCAGGAGCAGTGATTTTAATAATGCTTAAAGTCAAACAATAAAAGTGTAATATCCCTTTAAATTTCGTACCTGGGGGGTGTCTATAGTATGCCTGTAAAGGGGCGCATGTTTCCTGTGTTTAGAACAGTCTGACAGCAAAATGACATTTTGAAGGAAAAAACTCATTTAAAACTACCCGCGGCTATTGCATTGCCGACAATACACATAGAAGTTCATTGATAAAAACGGCATGGGAATTCCCCAAAGGGGGCCCCGAACCAAAATTAAAACAAAAAAATGACGTGGGAGTCCCCCTAAATTCCATACCAGGCCCTTCAGGTCTGGTATGGCTATTAAGGGGAACCCCAGCCAAAATTTTAAAAAAAAATTGACGTGGGGTTCCCCCTAAATTCCATACCAGACCCTTCAGGTCTGGTATGGATTTTAAGGGGAACCCCGCGCCAAAAAAAAAAGGTGTGGGGTCCCCCCATAAATCCATACCAGACCCTTATCCGAGCACGCAACCTGGCAGACCACAGGAAAAGAGGGGGGGACGAGAGTGCGGCCCCCCCCTCCTGAACCGTACCAGGCCACATGCCCTCAACATTGGGAGGGTGCTTTGGGGTAGCCCCCCAAAACACCTTGTCCCCATGTTGATGAGGACAAGGGCCTCATCCCCACAACCCTGGCCAGTGGTTGTGGGGGTCTGTGGGCGGGGGGCTTATCGGAATCTGGAAGCCCCCTTTAACAAGGGGACCCCCAGATCCCACCCCCCCGTGTGAAATGGTAAGGGGGTACTTACCCCTACCATTTCACTAAAAAACTGTCAAAAATGTTAGAAATGACAAGAGACAGTTTTTGACAATTCCTTTATTTAAATACTTCTTCTTTCTTCTATCTTCCTTCATCTTCTGGTTCTTCTGGCTCTTCTGGTTCTTCCTCCGGCGTTCTCATCCAGCATCTCCTCCGCGGCATCTTCTATCTTCTTCTCCTCCGGCCGCTCCGCACCCATGGCATGGGGGGGAGGCTCCCGCTCTTCTCTTCTTCTTTTCTTCTTTTCTTCTCTTCTTCTCTTCTTCATTTTCTTCTCTGGGCCGCTCCGCATCCATGCTGGCATGGAGGGAGGCTCCCACTGTATGACGGCGCTCCTCGTCTGACAGTTCTTAAATAACGGGGGGCGGGGCCACCCGGTGACCCCGCCCCCCTCTGACGCACAGGACATGACGGGACTTTCCTGTGGCATTCCCCGTGACGTCACAGGGAAGTCCTGTCAAGTCACCGTGCGTCAGAGGGGAGCAGGGTCACCGGGTGGCCCCACCCCCGTTATTTAAGAACTGTCAGACGAGGAGCGCTGTCACACAGCGGGAGCCTCCCTCCATGCCAGCATGGATGCGGAGCGGCCCGGAGAAGAAAATGAAGAAGAGAAGAAGAGAAGAAAGGAAGAAGAGAATAAGAGAAGAGCGGGAGCCTCCCCCCCATGCCATGGGTGCGGAGCAGCCCGAGGAGAAGAAGATAAAAGACGCTGCGGAGGAGATGCTGGACGAGAACGCTGGAGGAAGAACCAGAAGAACCAGAAGATGAAGGAAGATAGAAGAAAGAAGAAGCATTTAAATAAAGGAATTGTCAAAAACTGTCTCTTGTCATTTTTAACATTGTTGACAGTTTTTTAGTGAAATGGTAGGGGTAAGTACCCCCTTACCATTTCACACAGGGGGGGGCGGGATCTGGGGGTCCCCTTGTTAAAGGGGGCTTCCAGATTCCGATAAGCCCCCCGCCCGCAGACCCCCACAACCACCGGCCAGGGTTGTGGGGATGAGGCCCTTGTCCTCATCAACATGGGGACAAGTTGTTTTGGGGGGCTACCCCAAAGCACCCTCCCAATGTTGAGGGCATGTGGCCTGATACGGTTCAGGAGGGGGGGCCGCACTCTCGTCCCCCCCTCTTTTCCTGCGGCCTGCAGGTTGCATGCTCGGATAAGGGTCTGGTATGGATTTTTGAGGGGACCCCACGCCGTTTTTTTTTTTGGCGCGGGGTTCCCCTTAAAATCCATACCAGACCTGAAGGGTTATAAAAGTATCTCCATAAGCCTTGCTGTTCATTAGTCCACCATAAGACAAATTGTCTATAAATAGAGAAAGTTCAGCACTGCTGGTACTCTCCCTAGGAGTGGGCGTCCTGTAAAGACGACTGCAAGAGCACAGCGCAGACTGCTCAATTAGGTGAAGAAGAATCCTAGAGTGTCAGCTAAAGACTTACAAAAGTCTCTGGTATATGCTAACATCCCTGTTAGCGAATCTACGATACGTAAAACACTAAACAAGAATGGATTTCATGGGAGGATACCACAGAGGAAGCCACTGCTGTACAAAAAAACATTGCTGCACATTTACAGTTTGCACAAGAGCACCTGGATGTTCCACAGCAGTACTGGCAAAATATTCTGTGGACAGATGAAACCAAAGTTAAGTTGTTTAGAAGAAACACACAACACTATGTGTGGAGAAAAAGAGGCACAGCATACCAACATCAAAACCTCATCCCAACTGTGAAGTATGGTGGTGGGGGCATCATGGTTTGGGGCTGCTTTGCTGCATCAGGGCCTGAAAGGATTGCTATCATCAAAGGAAGAATGAATTCCCAAGTTTATCAATACATTTTGCAGGAGAACTTAAGGCCATCTGTCCACCAGCTGAAGCTCAAAAGAAGATGGGTGTTGCAACAGGACAACGACCCAAAGAATAGAAGTAAATCAACAACAGAATGGCTTAAACAGAAGAAAATACGCCTTCTGGAGTGGCCCAGTCAGAGTCATGACCTCAACCCAATTGAGAGGCTGTGGCATGACCTCAAGAAAGCGATTCACACCAGACATCCCAAGATTATTGCTGAACTGAAACAGTTCTGTAAAGAGGAATGGTCAAGAATTACTCCTGACCGTTGTTCACATCTGATCTGCAACTACAGGAAACATTTGGTTGAAGTTATTTCTGCCAAAGGAGGTTCAAGCAGTTATTAAATCCAAGGGTTCACATGGTTTTTCCACCTGCACTGTGTATGTTTACATGGTGGGTTCAATAAAAACATTGTAACATTTAATTCTTTGTGTGTTATTAGTTTAAGCAGACTGTGATTGTCTATTGTTGTGACTTAGATGAAGATCAGATCACATTTTATGACCAATTTGTGCAGAAATCCATATCATTCCAAAAGGGTTCACATACTTTTTATTGCAACTGTATATATGTGTATATATAATGTGTGTGTGTATATATATATATGTATATATAGTCAAGGGGGACAGATATTTTGTTAACTAGGTGGGCAGTCTCCTCCGGGAATGTCCATGTACTGAACAGTGGTAATTTATCATTGCTTAATAAACGGACATTTCAAATGTTTCAGTGAATTTCTGGTACTGTAATCTCGTTAAGTCTCACGAGATTCCAGTATCAGTGGCCGTTCTCCACTGTTCGAAGTGTTTGTAGATTGCTTCACTCCTCCAAAGGAGAAGCGTTCTACACCACTTCTTAAACAGGCATCTAGAGGAGAACGGAGGCAGGAGAATGGAGCAGTGAAATTGGAGCAATGAAAACAAAATCACCAGAGAAATACCACCAGAAAAAATGTGTGTGATCAAATCCTAAAAGTGCCAGTTAGAACTAATAGTAAAAAGTAAAGATCAGAATACCTGGGATTGATCAATACAAGCTTGCATTAGGAGAGATCCAGAAAGTTGACCCAAATGAACAAGTGAAGCCGTCAATGTGAATCAGCCACCCCAGAGTGAAACTTATAGGTCAAAGCCCACCAACGTCACTCCGGCATACGCTGTGGAAGGGACACGCCATCAACTAGGCGGACAATCCATCCAAAATTGCCACCAAAATCATCCCTCCACCTGGCTGCTCATTGTAGAAGGTGGCGGGGAGGCAGCACCATGGGTGGTGGTATTTCTCTGGTGATTTTGTTTTTTCATCTCTACCCATTCAACACTTTCTACTTTTATCAATCTGGACTTTCCTTATATTCCCTAGTATCTTACTGCCCTATTCTTTACCAAGCATGGGACTTATTGTACGTTACACCATAATAAACTAGTTCTTAGTATTTCTTCTTGTTGGTTTCAGCATTCACAGTCTTTATGACTATTTTCACTTCTTGAATATTGCCCTCCTTGGATGTCATCCAGTTCTGGGCTGTCCACACCACCTCAGATCCCGATAGTAATGCCCCTAAGGGGCCTCTGATCCATAGTGACACACTCCCATCATGTAGTTATACATTATGTAAGTATTTCAGGGGGGGGTTTCCAGTAAATATAATATATAATATTCAGTTAATCCATGTGCTTGCTCCTGAGGAGGGCATAAATCCACAAAACGCATAGAGCTACTATATGCCGTGTTTTTGCTCATTATATGTTTTATCAGACAATTTTTACTACGGTATATGTATTATGTGATATCTATTGTCTGCAATTATGTGGCAAACTGCCTTCATTGTATGTACATCTATTTTACGGAATATACTGGATATTTTATGCTTACTCATGATTACAATTATGTATTTTAAATTGATTTACAATAAATTAGAATTTCTAATCCTTCCTGCTTCATCTAAAGTCCCATGATACTTTAGCCTTATCACACTATCCATCAACACATTTCTCTTTCATACTCCCTTTGAGATCACTTCTCATAGACAGACACCACCACCTTTCCGTTTTATCCTGTCTACAGTTCCTGTGTCCCCTAATAGACAGTATAATAAAATAATCTCTAACATTACATATGCCTTTTTGCACACAGAATATGGAAAGAAAACAAAAAAAATTCAGAGTCTACTTTAAAGGAGAATAACAATAAAACAGTTGGGAACTACTTAGCTACCATCAACTTGTCCACTGATGAGTAAGAGCCCCAGCTATCTAAAGGATAGCAAGGATGTCATCAACCGTCTCCAACAAATATCAGTAGATCACAGCAGTATACTTGTCACAATAGATGTGGAATCATTGTATAACAACATCCCTCAAACAGATGCTATAAAAGCGGTGAAGTGGGCTATGAACAAGTTTACCAATTTAAAATATAAACATAATCAATTTATTCTCCGGAGTCTTAAATTGGCCATGATGAACAATTTTTTGTGGTATGGAGGCCAACAGTATAACCAGATTAAAGGGGTCTTGATGGGAGCGAAATACGCCCCGAGTGTCGCTAACATTTTCCTCAACAAGTGGGAAGATGAAGCGATATATGGTGAAATGTGGCCAAACCTAGGAGCCTACTACAGGTATATACACAATATACTGATTGTGTGGCAAGGGATGGTAGAGACCTTAAATGAGTTGATTAAATGTATTAACCACTTCAGCTCGGAAGGATTTACCCCCTTCCCGACCAGAGCACTTTTTACAATTTGGCACTGCTTCACTTTAACTGCTAATTGCGCGGTCATGCAATGCTGTACCCAAACAAAATTTGCGTCCTTTTCTTCCCACAAATAGAGCTTTCTTTTGATGGTATTTGGTCACCTCTGCGGTTTTTATTTTTTGTGCTATAAACGGAAAAAAAACAAAAATGTTTATAACATTTGCGCAAAAGTTATAGCGTCTACAAACTAGGGTACATTTTCTGGAATTTACACAGCTTTTAGTTTATGACTTCCTATGTCATTTCTTGAGGTGCTAAAATGGCAGGGCAGTACAACCCCCCCCCAAATGACCCCATTTTGAAAAGTAGACACCCCAAGGAAATTGCTGAGAGACATGTTGAGCCCATTAAATATTAAATTTTTTTGTCCCAAGTGATTGAATAATGATAAAAAAAAATTACTAAAAGTTGTCACTAAATGATATATTGCTCACACATGCCATGGTTATATGTGAAATTGTGCCCCAAAATACATTTAGCTGCTTCTCTTGAGTATAGGGATACCACATGTGTGGGACTTTTTGGGAGCCTAGCCGCGTATGGGGCCTCCGAAAACCAAGCATCGGCTTCAGGATTTCAGGGCGTAAATTTTTGATTTCACTCCTCACTACCTATCACAGTTTGACCCCATTTTGGAAAGTAGACACCCCAAGCTATTTGCTTAGAGGCATGTTGAGTCCATGGAATATTTTATATTTTGACACAAGTTTCGGGAAAAAAAATTACAAACTTTTTTTTTTGCACAAAGTTGTCACTAAATGACATATTGCTCAAACATGCCATGGGCATATGTAAAATTACACCCTAAAATACATTCTGCTGCTTCTTCTGAGTATGGGGATACCACATGTGTGGGACTTTTTGGGAGCCTAGCCGCGTACGGGGCCCCGAAACCAAGAACCACCTACAGGATTTCTAAGGGCGTAAATTTTTGATTTCACTCCTCACTACCTATCACAGTTTTGAAGGCCATAAAATGCCAAGATGGCACAAACCCCCCCAAATGACCCCATTTTGGAAAGTAGACGCCCCAAGCTATTTGCTGGGAGGCATGTTGAGTCCATAGAATATTTTATATTTTGCCACAAGTTGCAGGAAAATGACAAACTTTTTTTTTTTGCACAAAGTTGTCACTAAATGATATATTGCTCACACAGGCCATGGGCATATGTGAAATTGCACCCCAAAATACATTCTGCTGATTCTCCTGAGTATGGGGATACCACATGTGTGGGACTTTTTGGGAGCCTAGCCGCGTACAGGGCCCCGAAAACCAAGCACCGCCTTCAGGTTTTCTAAGGGTGTAAAGTTTTGATTTCACTCCTCATTACCTATCACAGTTTCGAAGGCCATAAAATGCCAAGACAGCACAAACCCCCCCAAAATGACCCCATTTTGGAAAGTAGACACCCCAAGCTATTTGCTGAGAGGCATGGTGAGTATTTTGCAGCTCTCATTTGTTTTTGAAAATGGCAAGAAAAAAATGTTTTTTTCTTTTTTCAATTTTCAAAACTTTGTGACAAAAAGTGAGGTCTGCAAAATACTCACTATACCTCTCAGCAAATAGCTTGGGGTGTCTACTTTCCAAAATTGGGTCATTTGGGGGGATTTTTTGCCACCTGGGCATTCCATGGCCTCCAAAACTGTGATAGGCAGTGAAGAGTAAAATCAAAAATTTACGCCATTAGAAAGCCTGAAGGCGGTGCTTGGTTTTCAGGGTCCCGTACGCGGCTAGGCTCCCAAAAAGTCTCACACATGTGGTATCCCCGTACTCAGGAGAAGCAACAGAATGTATTTTGGGGTAAAATTTCACATATTCCCATAGCATGTTTGAGCAATATATCATTTAGTGACAACTTTGTGCAAAAAAAAAAAAATTGTCTTTTTCCCGCAACTTGTGTCACAATATAAAATATTCCATGGACTCGACATGCCTCTCAGCAAATAGCTTGGGGTGTCTACTTTCCAAAATGGGGTCATTTGGGGGGGGGGTTTAACTGTCCTGGCATTTTATGCACAACATTTAGAAGCTTATGTCACACATCACCCACTCTTCTAACCACTTGAAGACAAAGCCTTTTCTGACACTTTTTGTTTACATGAAAAGATTATTTTATTTTGCAAGAAAATTACATTGAACCCCAAACATTATATATTTTTTAAAGCAAATGCCCTACAGATTAAAATGGTGGGTGTTTCATTATTTTTTTTTAACACAGTATTTGCGCAGCGATTTTTCAAATGCATTTTTTTGGAAAAAAACACACTTTTTTAAATTTTAATGTACTAAAACACACTATATTGCCCAAATGTTTGATGAAATAAAAAAGATGATCTTAGGCCGAGTATATGGATACCAAACACTTTAAAATTGCGCACAAACGTGCAGTGGCGACAAACTAAATACATTTTTAAAAGCATTTAAAAGCCTTTACAGTTTACCACTTTAGATTTACAGAGGAGGTCTACTGCTAAAATTACTGCCCTCGATCTGACCTTTGCGGTGATACCTCACATGCATGGTGCAATTGCTGTTTACATTTGACGCTAGACCGACGCTTGCGTTCGCCTTTGGGTAAGAGCAGGGGGGGACAGGGGTGCTTTTTTTTATTATTATTATTAATTTTTTGCTTTTTTATCTTATTTTTAAACTGTTCCTTTCATTTTTTTTAATCATTTTTATTGTTATCTCAGGGAATGTAAATATCCCCTATGATAGCAATAAGTAGTGACAGGTACTCTTTTTTAAAAAAAATGGGGTCTATTAGACCCTAGATCTCTCCTCTGCCCTCAAAGCATCTGACCACACCATGATCGGTGTGATACAATACTTTCCCAATTTCCCAATGACGCTGTTTACATCCGGCGAAATCTAAGTCATGAAATGCTTGTAGCTTCCGGTTTCTTAGGCCATAGAGATGTTTGAAGCCATTCTGGTCTCTGATCAGCTCTATGGTCAGCTGTCTGAATCACCGGCTGCATTCTCAGGTTCCCTGTTGGGACAGGAGAGCCAGAGAAAAACATGGAAGACGGTGGGGGGGCATTACCTCCCACTGCTTGTAAAAGCAGTCTAGAGGCTAATTAGCTGCTAGGATTGCTTTTACATGAAAGCCGACTGCTGGCTGAAAAGAATGATACCAAGATGAAACCTAAACCTGCAGGCATCATTCTGGTATAACCATTCAAAGTCCAGCAACATATCAGTACGTTGCTGGTCCTTGTTGGGCATATATTGTAAACTTTTTTTTCATGCAGACTGTGGGCTGAACGAAAAAAAGAGATTGATTGGTGGGTATACCCACCATTAGTATACCTCCCTTCATCCACCCACTTCTAATGAAGGGCATACATGCACCGTTTATATATGCCGAAGCATGGGGGCATCCGCCCCAAAAGGTAGGAGCAAATCACTCCTCCGCCCCTGCTGCCCCCATGCTTCGGCATATATGCTCTTTTTTTAACTGTGGTGGTGAAATCACCTCCTACAGCGCTGGAGTCATGGCTTTATGTATCGTGGGAGCAAACGCTGTTGCTGTCAAGATAAATAAATCCGCGCTGCAACTGAATGGCGTACCTGCTAAGCAAATGATGGTTAACAATAAAACAAAGTAACATTACAGGATAACAGTAATGCCCCGTACACACGGTCGGATTTTCCGATGGACAATGTCCGATCGGAGCGTGTTGTCGGAAATTCCGACCGTGTGTGGGCGCCATCGGACATTTTCCATCGGATTTTCCAACACACAAAGTTGGACAGCAGGAGATAAAATTTTCCGACAACAAAATCCGATCGCGTCAATTCTGACCGTGTGTGGCCTGTTCTGACGCACAAAGTGCCACGCATGCTCAGAAGAAATTCCAACACGGGACAGCTCGTTCTGGTAAACTTAGCGTTCGCAATGGATACAGCACTTTCGTCACGCTGCAATGTTAAAAATGGTTTAATACAGCGCACTCTCTTCTTCTTTATAATGTGACAAGAATTAAGTAGTTTTGCTGCTCGTATTCACACACACTTCTCACAAACTTTTATTTGTGTTTTTTTAGTGGGATTCCCTGAATATATTGTTATTAGTTGTCACATCTGACAGTTTGATATTTTTTAATTTTTTTTTTATTTTGGATTTTAAGCCTTTTTTTTTCTTTAATGTTTGGATTTTTTCCAAGGCTGATCTTTGTTCAATGTTATTTTTATTTTTACTCCAGAATATTTTTGGGTGTGTTTTGTGTGTCAAGTTACCCCAACACCATTGATATCTTTTATTATTTAATCTCAAGGAGATTGTTTGTTGTTGGTGTTGCTTGTTCATTTCACATTGTATATTTGAAATGTACCTGAATCCTCACAAACAAACTGTCCTTTTTGAAGTAAAACACATAGGAGAGTATAATTCAAAACAAAAATCCTTTATTAAGGGATCAGAACCAAACAAAGAGGGAGGCAACACTGGATCAACAAGAGAAATTAGCGAAGCCTGGGACCCCCACGGCAGACATCAATTCTTCAACATCAAAATTGGTGGCCTGAGGAGTCCATATGTAAGGGAGGGCAATCTGGTCCAGAATTCGCAGAGATCCGGATAGCAGCAGATGACACGTGTGTCCGCAGGCTGTGGTACCACAAGAGGCTGCATTTTTTTGCCCAACAGACTGGATCCAGGATCCTCACTGTCTGGTCTTCCTTTCACGCTTCATTCCCGGCTGTGGCTGTGCAGTTGGAGATGTGGCAGGAGGAGGAGTAGGACCTGGAGGAGGAGTAGGACCTGCAGGAGGAGGAGGAGGACCATCCCAAAGCTGTGTGTGAGGTGTAATTTGGCCCCTCATACCTTTCTCCAGAGCCTCCGATATGAGGGCCTCACACATGGCTTTTTGGCCCTCCTCCATCCTCTGCATTTTATAGGCTATGAATGCAGCAATGTTCTCCTGCCTGGTGTGTGGTGCTCCCAGGACCTCTGTAGCCCTCCAAAAGAATCTGATAGCCGTCTCCTCTAGGGCACTCATCCTACTGCCACTTTCTGTTTTCAGGGGGGGTGGAGGGACCTTGATATCAGCCAGCCGGCTCGGCCCGGCCACCTCCTGGCTGAGACTTCCCTGTGTATGAAAAAGGGACATAGTTGTAATGTTTTGCATCATCAATCACACTCCTTAATTAGTACTCCCAACTAACATATAGTTCACATCATTGATTGGACAAGCAGAAATATTTAGAGGAATGCTATACCTGGCTCAATCTGGGCTCCTCCACATGTGGCCTGGAAGGCCCAGGTTGGGCGTCAGAAGCCTCAGCCGGGGGGGAAGGAAGCGTGGAAGGAAGACTGGAGAGGGATGGCCTGGGTTCAGTCTGGCCTGCCAGAAAGTGCAGCCTGTCGTAGTACAACATCCTGGGGACATAGATGTCACCTGCTGCTCCGGATCTCTGCGAATCAAGGACTTTATTGCGCTCCCTCAGATATGTGCTCCTCAGGCCACCAATGAAAATCTTTAAATAAGTGATGTCTGCCGTGGGGATCACCTGCTTCACAATTTCACACAATTGCTCCAGTGCTGCCTTCCTCTTTGCTTGGTTCTTGTAATGGGGGTGTTTAATCTCCCACAGACAGGGCAGCTCCCTTAGCATCTCTATGAATACTGAAATGAAGTCATTATCTTTCCTTAAGATATCCATGTTCACTGCAAGACATAACACAAGACAAAGCCTAATGTCACACAAAACTCTCCTAATCTTGTTACAATATAGGCCTCAATCTAGAAGCAGTATAGGCACAAGTTTGTCTCTTACCTTCGTTCTTACGATCGGCGCGTCCAATGCTCCTTCCTCCGCTCACAGATCAAACGTAATACGCACGCGTGTTACGCTTTATACACACTGCACATGCGTGTAACTCCGCCCGCCCCTGACGTTCTTTCTAGTGTATTCCCCGCCCCTTTTCGTTCGGCGCAGTGGGGGAAGAGCATGATGGCGGACATACAGCAGGTGCGGGCTAATTGTAGCAACGAGGAGGAGGAGGAGGAAAGGGCGGATCCAGGCACGTCCCGATCCAGAAGGAGACGTTTTAAGGCCACAAATATGTTGTTTGGGGAGATGTTGGAGATGGTCGACATCATGAGGAAGTCCGACTATGACGGAAAATATGGGCCTTACCCCAACCCGAACATCCGAAAGGCCAAGATCATGGCGAAAGTGGTCAGGAGTCTAGAGCGGAATTTCGGGGTACGAAGGTCTAAAGATCAGCTCAGGAAGCGGTGGTCGGACCTGAAGTTGAGAGAGCCAGAGCAGTACCGAAAGATCCGGAGAGTGCTGCAAAAAAGTAAGTAGTTGTGCTGTGTTCCTATTCTTTCTGTCTTTATTACGTTCTTTCTGCTCCATATGCTTTTATTAGTTGTAACGTTTAAAAAGGTCAACTTTAATGTTCATGGGCACATTATTCGTTCGTATCAAACATTTTTCTTTTGGCCTCTAGAACACCATTGTTTTGGCCATATGCATTTTCACACATTTTTGGGGGCCTACTTGGATGCCAAATATTTGTTTGTGTAGATGGGTTTGTTACTAGAATGAAATGCAAACTAGATTGTGTGTAAGGAGAGGACACTGAGCAGCTGTTTTCACATCTGGACACTGGAGCACTAGTGTGGGACACAAGAACACCATTTTTATTAGGGGGGGCACACAGGTGCTCCAGTGTATACTATAGGGGGGGCTACATCTGTGAAGCTTGTACCAAACAGGTAAAGTATTGCAGCTTGACAAAGGGCAATAAAAAATATACATCTTGGAACTCTGCTAAAATAGACAATTGTACCCCACTTCCGAGCAATGTTTCCTATTTCTAGTTCTGCCATCAAATATCTGTGTGCTAATTATACCATTTTTGTTTTACATAGGGGAGAAAAGACTCGGACACCCCTCATCCCAGGAGACCAGAGACCCCCCCCCCGGAAGAAGGGGAAATACCAACACAAGAAGAAGAGCAGGAGGAAGAAGAAGACGTGGTGGAGATTGGCACCACAACAGGTGAGTGTCTGCGACCACAGGCTCAGGTAAAAGAGATGGATGGTGGCAGATTTTTGAGACCTTATTTTTTGTTCTTTATCTCTTTTTAGGTGATCGTGATCCAGAATGCTTTACATCTGAAAGTGACCAGATACTGATCGGGGAGATCATGGGGTGTAATCTCCAATTGCAAAACATCCAGCAACAAATCAGTGACGTTATTAAAAAAAATAATAACATCATTGATGTTTTGGGGCAAATTTAAACCCCACAAAATCACCTGTTTTATCGTACCAAAATTTTTTCAATGTTTAGAAAAGCCAAATTTGGAGGATGCACACAGTGTGCCAACATGTGCTATCTGCCATCACGGGAGATCAATGGACGCGTTTTGGGGGTGCAACCCCTTCCTCAATTATAAAGTAGCGTTGAGGAAGGGGTTGCTCCCCCAAAACATGTCCCTTGATCCCCCCTGATGGCAGATAGCACATGTTGACATTCGTAAATTGGTGTGCATCTTCCAAATTTGGCTTTTCCAGGGGTGATTTCCCCCCATCTGAACGCTATATCAAACACAGTTCATAAATACTCATGTCTGATATAGCCTTCAGGTTTTACCATATGTGAACTTTGTAAGTTCAAGTATTTTGGCTTTCTTGTTGGTTTTACACAGGCCTGTTTTATCTGAAATGGATATTTCGCTTTTTGATAATGCTACTGCAAACATTGTTATACAACAAACATGTTGGTTTGTTTTAAAAACCTTTGGGAAATGCACATGTGATTGTGCAGGTATAAAAAAGTGCCTTACTCAAGAATGTGTGGATTATTGTCTCAACACTACAACACTTTTGGGGTTATGTAATTGCTGTTTTATGCAAAAATGTCAGAAATAATCGGAACCGGCTGGCCAGGATTCCAAATGTGTTCTCCACCACTCTTCGGGCTCTGGCCAGCCGGTAATTAAAAACCCTCTGTTCCGGGGTGAGGGTCCTCATCGGGAATGGCCGCATCAGGTCGTCCCCCAGCGCAAATGCTTCATCAGCAACAAACACAAATGGGAGACCTTCAACATTGTCCTCTGGAGGTGGCAAGTCCAAGCTGCCATTCTGGAGACGCCTGTAGAACTCCGTCTGGGCGATCACTCCACCATCGGACATCCGGCCCTTCTTCCCCACGTCCACATACAAGAACTCGTAATTAGCCGACACCACCGCCAACATCACTATACTATTAAACCCCTTGTAATTATAATAGTACGACCCAGAGTTGGGTGGTGGGACGATGTGGACGTGTTTCCCATCAATTGCCCCTCCGCAGTTAGGAAAGTCCCACCGCTGGGCAAAGTGGGAGGCCACAGTCTGCCATTCCTGTGGCGTTGAAGGAAACTGTTGAGGAAAAAAAAAAAAACATTACTATTTTTTCACAGAAACATGGCAAGCAGATTAGACACAAACATTATGGGGCAACCTCCAGATAGCATTTACTAAGGGGAATTTAACAACAACAAAGTATAAGGTACACCTATCATATTCCCCCTCCCCCCCTCTCATGGGCCATTTCTAACATTATAGGGGGGGGAACTCTTGGACAGGTAACCCTCTTCACTTCATTGAGAGATGAATGCCTAAATACAGGGTATTACTTGTAACAGCCCCTCCTTAGTTACACTATTGGCAGACCACTGGACAGGTAAGAAGTGTCATAATACAAAGATATAAATACACACTGTACACATTTGAGGACATTTGAACATTCTGCTATTACCTATCAAGATAATAATACGATACAAAAACTTTAAACAGTACCATTGGAAAGTATACAGGCAGGCCCTTGCACTACATGCTTTGGGGAATTCATCCATAAATCTGACCAGTAAAGAGATGGGTATAGTGTGTATGGGTTTGGCAAAGTCAGCAGATAGATGATTGAGGATAGAGAATTGGGATCAGCTGACTTAGCAGTTGGGGGGGAGGGTTAAAAAAAATTGGGGACACCACAAAAAAAAGCCTCTGGCACTCTGCCTGAATTTAAATCAAAAATAACATTTCCAAACATTTTAGGGGGTGTTTGGGGTAAAGCACTACTATGGAGCTGATAAAATACATTGTTAAGTGACTACATGAGGTGAATATAGGCCAGGAAAGACCATGCTGGGGAGGTTAGTGAAGGGCAAACATGTATGAAGGACATAAAATAATAATTACCTAAAAATCCAGCATGCATGAGAACAAAGGGGACATTCACAGCATATTACAATCATGGTAATTAGGGAATGAGAGAAGAAATACAATATATTATCAAACATTCAATACAATAAAATGTGATATAAAAGGATAAAAATCTTACCTTCATATACTCCTTCTGCAGGACCTGGATGATGGCAGAACAGGTCTCTGGGATAATGATCCCCAGAGCCTGGGGGGAGATGCCTGTCGAGAACTTCAAGTCCTGCAAACTTCTCCCTGTGGCCAAATACCGCAAGGTAGCGACCAGCCTCTGCTCCGGAGTGATGGCTTGCCTCATGCAGGTATCCTGCCTGCTAATATAGGGGGTCAGCGAAGCCAACAAACGGTGAAACACGGGGTCCGTCATCCTGAGAAAGTTCCTGAAATCATCAGGATTATTCTCACGGATCTCACGGAGCAAAGGCATATGAGAGAACTGGTCACGCTGAAGCAACCAATTCTTGGTCCATGAACTCCTCCCCACCCTGTTCATGGACTGGACTTGTGTCAAGGTCAGGACCCCAACACCAAGCCCCCACACAGCACGAACTCTACGAGGAGTACGCATACGAAACATGGCTAGAAAACGGTCGGCTGCTCAGAACGAAGTAACAGAACGCACTGAAGAACAGCAAGGCCTGTGAAGAGCGACCTGAAAAACAGCAACGAGCGGGCAATATCGCACAGAAAACTCCGATACGAACTGACTGCACGCACTGAAGAGCAGATACAAACCCACAAGCACAAACTGAACGGCAGAAAACGATCTGAAAGCCACGAGTCTGAAAAAGCGCGAATCGTCTCTCACCAAACTTTTACTAACACGAGATTAGCGAAAGGAGCCCAAAGGGTGCTGCGCTTGGTTCTGAACCGGCCTTTTCTAGTCTCGTCGTATGTGGTGTACGTCACCGCATTCTTGGCGATCGGAAATTCCGACAACTTTGTGCGACCGTGTGTACGCAAAACAAGTTTGAGCCAACATCCGTCGGAAAAAATCCTAGGATTTTGTTGTCGGAATGTCCGAACAAAGTCCAACCGTGTGTACGGGGCATAAGACTTACCATACACGCAAAGCAAATACAAAAAAAACATTTTTTAACGCAACCTGTACCTAAAATATATCTATGCCGAAGCATGGGGGCAAAAGGTAGGAGAAAATCGCTCCTCCGCCCCTGCTGCCCCCATGCTTCAGCATATATGCTGAAGTATGTAACTGTGTTGGTGAAATCACCTCCGATAGCGCTGGAGTCATGGCTTTATGTATCGTGGGAGCAAATGCTGTTGCTGTCAAGATAAATAAATCTGCTCTGCAGCTGAATGGCGTACCTGAAAACAAAAAAATGGTTAACAATAAAACACAGTAAACAGTAAATTATAAAAAAATTGCATACCTATAAAGCAAACATGATAAATCATAATAACAATAAAACATTGCAGAATAGAATACGGTAAAAAAGAGCAGAACAATAGAGAGAGAATAGAAAGAGAACAATAAAACAACAACTATTTTTGTTTTTTTTATTCTATATATTTTTTTGTGTTTTTTTTTTTTTTTTTACACTTTTTTTGTAACTGTAACTTTTGTAACTGGTTCCAGGTTAAGGTCTCTCAAAATGCGATGGCATCTTGGGAGACCCTGTGAAAGTTTGTCTAGTCTGTGCAGTGCTGTACACTACGCTAATACTCAGTGTTTGGTAGCATTCAAAACATTCACCAATGCAAAGACCAGGATTGTCAGGACAGGAGGGACAAAAATAGTGTGTAGGGTGTCACGCCTATATCCGCGCTTGCTGCAGAGATGACATCTTTTTTGGGGGACTTATTGGGTAGGGGTACTCGGGAGGACATAAAGAAAATGCCTCTCATGCATTTGGTTGGGGAAGGTTAGGTGGAGCACCGTCTGGAAACAGAAGGGCTCTGATGATCTCTTCCTGGAATTTAGGGAAGGATCCAGTCCATCCTGAAGCTCTGTATAGCACATAAGTGTTCAGCAAAGCCAATTGAAATAAATAAACAGACACTTTCTTGTACCAGCATCTGGCTTCATGGGCAACTAGGTACGGCACCAACAACTGGTTGTTGAGGTCCACGCCTCCCATATTTTGGTTATATTCATGGACACAGAGGGGTTTCTCCACAACACCAGTCGCCGTAGTAATTTGGACCATCGTGTCTGCATGAAGGGAGGTAAGAATGAAAACATTCTTATTATCCCTCCACTTCATAGTGAGCAAATTATTACACTGCAATGAGGCTCTCTCCCCCAGCCTAAGACGGGAATCTACAAGCCGCTGGGGAAAGCCCCGACGATTAGGTCGCACGGTGCCACATGCTCCAATCTGCTGATCAAACAAGTGACTAAAAAGTGGCATGCTTGTGTAATAATTGTCCACATATAAGTGGTACCCCTTTCCGAATAAGGGTGACACCAAGTCCCACATAATCTTGCCAGCGCTTCCTATGTTTTCCCTTGTAAAACAATAAAACTACATGTATAGCCTGTGGCCCTGTCACAGAGCTTATACATCTTGACCCCGTATCTGGCACGCTTGCTGGGAAGGTACTGTTTGAATGACAAGTGGCCAGAAAACTTAATCAGGGACTCATCAACGCAGACAACTTTATGGGGAGTAAACAAGTCTGCAAAACGTTGGTTGAAGTGGTTTACGAGAGGCCGAATTTTGTAGAGCCGATCGTATTCAGGGTATCCACGAGGACAACAGAGTTTATTGTCATTAAAGTGCATAAACCGCAAGATCTGCTGATATCGTGCCCTGGTCATGGAGGCAGAGAACAAGGGCATATGGTGAATTGGGTCAGTGGACCAATATAACCACAACTCACTCTTTTTAGTTATGCCCATGTTGAGGGAAAGGCCCAGAAAGAGCTTAAATTCGGAGATCGTAATTGGTCTTCAATCTCGGGCAAGGGAGGACTAGGTAATAGTTGCGATGTGTTGACCAGCGTACAAATTGCTTTGGTCCACAATAGATCTATAGAGATCTTTGGTGAAAAACAGCGAATAAAAATCAAGTGTCTTAAAACTGTTTCCACCTGAATGCCGGGTTGGCCAGTGAATGGGGGAAGTACGGGTGCTGCAGAAGTGGTGGGTTCCCAGTTAGGATTGGCGAATGCAGCAGGAAGGCAGGAAGGGCACTATGGGCATGACGGGCCTGTGTTCATCTTCTTGGTGGCAGCGGGACACTACTTGTGCTTACCACCTCACCAGCTTGAACTGCACTTATGGGACTCACCACGTCACCACGTGATACTTCAGTGCTGTATGTACGGCCAGTGTGTACTAGGCCGCTGGTGCTTGCCAGTTCACCAGAAGGAATAGTGGCGCTAGTACTGCTCTGCTCCATACGAGGGACTTGCGGTTCTTGCACATCAACGACAGAAGAAGAAGTTCGGGGTCTGGTACGCCTGACCTTGGCAGGGACCACAACTCCATCGTCAGAGCTATCTGTCATGGAGCCGCTGTTTTCTACAGGATCGTATTCTGAGCCTGAATCTGACAGATGAGTGACTTCCTCTTCACTATCTGTCATGCTCAGAAACGTGTAGGCCTCTTCACTAGTTTACCTTCGATTTGCCATTTTGGGTTCTAAATTTAGTGGTACACTAGTGAGTAGGGATGAGCTTCGAGTTCGAGTCGAACTCATGTTTGACTCGAACATCGGCTGTTCAGCTGTTCGCCAGTTCGACTAACAGTGAACAATTTGGGGTGTTTGTGGCAAATTCGAAAGCCATGGAACACCCTTTAAAAGTCTATGGGAGAAATCAAAAGTGGGGGGGCGGGGTCACTTGTTGCGAACGCTGCAGTTATGTGTGTTTAGTGTTTTGTAAGTGACAGTGATCGATTGATACTGCACTTGGGTGGGCTGGGCAGGGCTGGGCCGAGGGGCAAAAAGCAGGTGCTAGCAGGTATCTGGGCTAATCCCACTAACACTGCGTTTTTGGGAACCCTAAACTGCTGGGGACGCTAGTATAAGTCTGATCAGATCAGATATTGATCCGTTCAGATACTATACTATTAAGGGAGGTGTATGCTGCGTGTGTGGGTGTTAGCGGTACTGGCGCTAACCTGATGCTGCCTGGGGCGACGCAGACCCTATCTGACCCTAAAACCTAACTTATATCACTGCCGGGTGATCAGGGGGTTAAACCTTTATTAGGTAATAAACGGCGGGTGCCCTGAAACTATAGAAAGCAAACTAACTAACCAGTTTCACCCATAACAGTTATACAGTGATCACTGGTGACAGGGTTAACTAGGGGGCAATCAGGGGGTTAAAACCTTTATTAGGTAGTGTATGGGGGTCCCTGACGCTATAAAACGCTGATGATGAACCTAAATACTTACCTCCCTAACTAGCGTCACCTGTGACACTAATACAGCAATCAGAAAAACGATCGCTTAGTGACACTGGCGACAGGGGGTGATCACGGGACTAAACCTTCATTAGGGGGCGTTAGGGGGGTATCCTAGACCTAAAGGGGGCTAACACTAACTGCCCTACCACTTCTAACTGTCACAAACTGACCCCAATGCAAAAATCAGTAAAAAAAAAAAAAAAAGCTATTGGTTTCACTGTGTCAGGGGGTACAGGGGGGTGATCGGGGGGTGATGGGGGTGAAAAGTGTTGACACTAGGGCAACTGTGGGGGGGGGCTGTTTGCAGTGGGGCCCCATACAACATTTTGCTATGGGGCCCTGCTATTTCTAGTTACGCCCCTGCTTGGATGTCTTCTCTCCTTGGCGCGGGAACGAAAAAGACAGACTCGAGGAGAGATGACATCACTTCCTCTGCCGCTGTTTACACTACAGAGGCAGAGGAAGATTGTCATTCATTGGGAGCGATCGCGAGGGGGTGGCCACGAATGAGTGGCCTCCCCCTCAGCATTGATCTCTCCCCTAACGATTCTGACTGCCTCAGGCACCGGAGGGGTGCAAAGCGCCCCCCGCCTGGGGTAGGCAGATCACGTACCAGGTACGTGATTTTGCCTGCCCGTGCCATTCTGCCCGCAGTATATCAGCGTTAGGCGGTCGGCAAGTGGTTAATAATAACCAATATGGAAAGAGATTTACAGTCAATATACATGATCAACATGCTGACAAGCTTAGAACTAAAACTAATTTTAAAACTACTGATAGGAATGGTTACATTCCTATCGGTAGTTGTCACCACACACATTGGAAGACCGCAATCCCTAAAGGTCAATTTATCCGTATACGTAGGAACTGTTCAGTGTTCAAAGATTATATAGACAATAATAATGTATTAATACAAAGATTCCTGGATAAGTGTTACACTCTCACCAGGTTACTGGAAGTTAGAGACCTAGTGGGGAGAATAAATAGGGACACACTTCTAGAAACTAAACAGAAACAAGAAAAAACCCAAGATATCACTTTCATAACAGGCTTCAATAAGCAGTATAAACATCTAGATAAATCTTCAAGAAGTATTGGCCATTCTTACAGAAACACTTAACAACACTTAAAGAAATATTACCCAATAGACCTAAATTTATTTAATGGAGAGCCCCTGGGCTGAGAACTAGATTAGTCAAAAATATCCCAGATCCCCATAATCGACCAAGTGCAACTATGTTCGACTTTAAGGGTTTCTATAAATGCGGAAGATGTTTGCCCTGCAAAAGCATTGGTGCAGCACTGAGGAAACAAACTAATTTTAAATCAAACCAAACTAATAAACAATATCCCTATTAAAAGTTTTATCACATGCAATACCAAACACGTGACCCATGTCCTAGAATGTACTTGTGGATACCAGTACGTGGGGCGTACATCCTGGACATTGGCCATACAGGTTGGAGAACACATTGCTAATATATGCAATGGTTTCCCAAAAACATAGTGTGTCAAATCATTTTAATATGGTACATAAATGTGACCCATCTGCACTGTGTTTTTACGCTATTGACACTATAAATAGACACTGGAGAGGTGCAAACATGATAAAACAAATATCCCAAAATGAATCTAGGTGGATTTTTGAGCTCCAGACCCTTACACCATTAGGGTTAAACATTGAGCTGGATCTCAATTGCTTTATAACTAATTATTAAATTTTAAGATTTTCTTTTGTTTTCTTTTTTTTTTTATTTAAATTTTATTTTCATTTATTTTTATTTAATTTTATTTTTACTTTTATTTTTATTTTTATTTTATTTCATTTATTATCATTTCTTTTTCTTTTTCTTTTCTTTTCTTTTTTTTATTTACATTCTTTAGCATTTTCATTTTTCCTTATTCCTTGTATTTATCGTTTCTCCACCAAGTTGGTATTTGGATAATTACTAAACTGGGTCACTAGATGGCCATAGAACGGTATCATGTGATTAGAGAGACAACGATTAATTTAACCACAAGATGGTGTTAATGCTTATACTCAGTTTAAACTATTAACTAGCTCTCACTAGTAGAGGGCTTTTATACCTCAGTTCTTTGAAATCCATATAATATTTTTAATATTTTTAATTTACATCTTACTAATCTATATATTATATTTTATTAATGACATTTAATGTACTTGGTTCAACAAATATGATACAAAAGTGATTGTGAGCATCCCCAAGTAAATAGCAGGTAACTAGATCCTGATTGGAAAGAATTAAACACACATGACCTGAAGTGAGGGTATATATGCCCTCAACCAGAATGGCGGAATCACAACTTCCTGAAGATGGCCCATCTGATAGGCTGAAAAGTGTCGAGGTTGATCTGCAGCATCGAGACACACTTCCGGTCCCAGAAATCGAACAACAACCACGGCGTCGCTTTATCATTGCCTATGGGCAGATTTCCTGGGAACATACTTGCTATTCACACCAGGCTTTTAGGCACCCCTACTTGTGAGTTCAATTATTATGTCTTTTTATATCTGGAATAAACTTTTAAATGGTATTGCACAATGAGGTTTTTTTTGCGGCACTTAGCACGGTTCTTATATTCTTTTTTTGGTATTGTTCTGCATTGCAAAATTTTTTCACTGCAGCTGCCAATGAATCTGGTATCACTATATTTATACTCGTATTTAGTTTCCATTGGCGCTTTGTTTTTTTTTTTTATTAGTTACCATCAACTTGTGACAGTGAACACTTCAAGAGTATAACATTCAACAAAGCATACTGTGTGCAATTTTCAGAATTATAGGGGCCAATTTACTAAAGGAGTAAAAATTGTTCCTTTTTCAAATGGAATATATGTTCAATATGTTAACTTAGAAATTAAGGTGAAACTGTGTTCAGATTGAATATCCAAATTATGTGCAAAAGAAAATAAAAAAAGGAAAGTATTTTTGTTTACATTACTGGATGTTTGACATAAACACATCTTCACCTCATTTACTAAGCTCAGTGAACATTCACTTTACAAGAAAATCAGCATAGGGGTTAACTTACTAAAACTAGAAAGTTCAAAATTTGGTGCAATCAGCGTCTAACTTCACTGTGTTCAAATAAGCTTTGATGAGAAAAAGAAAAAAAGAAAAAAAAACTGGAAGCTGTTTGGTTACTATGCAGAGCTGCATCAGATTTTGCACTCCCCAGTTTTAGAAAATCAACTCCATAGTGTTTTTACATTGTTGGTCAATGCAAAATTAAGCCTAATTTTTGGTGCCAATAGGTGCAAAAATCAGTCCTATACTTGTTTTCTGTGGGAGAAAAAAAATATGCCCCATTGTTGGTGTCAGAGGTGGCAAAATGAAGTGACTTGATTGGAATCATCTGTAATAAAGTAAACTCCATTGTTGGTGAAAATGAGAATAAAATAATCCCTTATTTTAGTGTGGGTGTAAAATTAAACCAAACTTTTGATGTCAATGTTAAGAGCTGTGTTGTTGGGATTAGTGGAAATATAAATAAACCCCGTTGTTGATATCAGCATAAGTAAAATAGCCATACTGTTGGTGTTATTGAGAGGAATAAAAAACACCATTATTGGTGCCAGTGGGAGCAGCAATAAAACCCCATCATTGGTGTTAGTAGGAGCAATAATAAAAACCCCATTGTTGGTACAAATGGGAGCAACAATAAAAAAAACATAATTGTTTATGTCAGTAGGTACAACAGTGAAACCTCCATTTTCATGGGGTCGATAGGAGAAACAATAATAACGTATGGCTTGTGTCAGTGGAAGCAAAGTTTAACCCCCAAAGGAGTTAGTGGTGTTACTTGCTTGAATGCATGCTCACACATCTTTCTTTACAATGTTAGAATTTAAGCTGTGCTTTAACTGTCAGAAATCACTCCGTCTGACATTGCCAACATAATTTCAATCCTAGGTGCCAGAACTCAGAGAGCATTCCAAAACTCAGTACTATCACTTTTTATCCTGTTTACTCCTGTCACAGACAATTATTAAAAGGAACAAGCAGGGGCATTTTTTCACAGCCCGTAAAATCATGGGTGGTTGGAAACCATGGTAATGAAATAAAGAAAAAACACATATACGAGGATTATATTATTTTGGTAGTAGTTCATATTTGCATATCCTATGAATTTTCCAGAGGCCTTTCCCCTTTGTTCTTTTGCATGATCAACTACTCCCATCCATTGTCCAGCCTTTTTTTCCTTTTATTACTCTAGTGTACTACAAACTTTCAAATGTACAGTATGTGAGATGTAAACAGGAACCACTGTTAGCACTCAATTCATGAAAGGGGGAGAACACATTTTTAACCACTTCCTTACCAGGCCAATTCTGACATTTCTCTCCTACATGTAAAAATCATCATTTTTTTTGCTAGAAAATTACATAGAACCCCCAAACATTATATATGTTTTTTTAGCAAAGACCCTAGAGAATACAATGGCGGTTGTTGCAACTTTTTATTTCACACGGTATTTGCGCAGGAATTTTTCGAACGCTTTTTTTTGGGAAAAAAAAACAGTTTTGTGTTTAAAAAAAAAACAAAACAGTAAAGTTAGCCCAATGTTTTTGCATATTGTGAAAGATAAAGTTACGCCGAGTAAATAGATACCTAATATGTCATGCTTCAAAATTGCACACGCTCGTAGAATGGTGCTAATGTTCTGTACTTAAAAATCCCCATAGGCGACGCTTGAAATTTTTTTACTGGTTACATGTTTTGAGTTACAGAGGAGGTCTAGTGACAAAATGATTGCTCTCGCTCCAATGTTCACGGCGATACCTCACATGTATGGTTCGAACACCGTTTTCATATGTGGGCGGGACTTACGTATGCGTTCCTTTCTACGTGCGATCACACGGGGACAGCGGTGCTTTACATTTTTTTTTTTAATTGCTAATTATATTTTGTTTTTTTTATTTTGACACTTTTTTGAAAAAAAAAAATTTTTATCACTTTTATTCCTATTACAAGGAATGTAAACATCCCTTGTAATAGGAATATAACATGACAGGTCCTCTTAATAGTGAGATATGGGGTCAATAAGACCCCATATCTCACCACTAGGCTGGCAAGCCTGAAATAAAAAATAAAAAAATAATCACCGCTTCCCAGCCGAAGCGGCGCCGTTTTTTTGAATGGAGAGGCCGGGCGTGACGTCATAACATCGTGCCCGGCCTCCGATGATCATAGAGACTCCGGCAACCATCTGGTCCGCCAGAAATCTCTATGATCTACATCCGGCGCCGGCGGATCCGCTCTCCGCCTCACCGATCGTAACGGTGAGTCGGAGCAAGCACCGGAGGGCGGCGGGAGGGGGAGGAGTCCCTTCTCGCCTCCCATAGGAATGGGAGGCGAAACGGCCGCTATGATCATTCCTATGGTGTAGAGATTCACTGGCTGAAACTGGCAATATCTGAATGATGTCTGTAACTACAGGCATCATTCAGATATACTCGCCCAAAGCCCAGGACGTCATGTGATGTGGGCGGGCGGGAAGTGGTTAAGTAGCTCAAAAGCCTTTGCCCCTAAGGTTTGTGTGACCAATTTCATTCCATTTATTTTCAGTTGTGATTATGTCCTATTTTAAAGTAACTTTTTGCCAGGAAAGTCTTTTTCTTTTTTGTAAAATAGGACCCCTGAAAAAGAAGATTGTTTGTACTTACTTTCTGGTGGGGGATAAC
The DNA here is from genome assembly GCF_042186555.1 of Aquarana catesbeiana. NCBI lineage: Eukaryota > Metazoa > Chordata > Amphibia > Anura > Ranidae > Aquarana > Aquarana catesbeiana. Next base: position 280,249,808 of record NC_133328.1, read on the forward strand.
TTAGGTCATTGCTTTGCTGATGATTTATGGCTATTTCAGACTATTCAGTATCCATCACATGTATGTCTGATGTGTGCTATATCCAATACATCTTTGCATGTTCTGTAGTAATGTACCACAGCACATGGTGGGAAACGCAGACATCCAACGTTGTTGGAAATGTTGGATATGAAGATTCTCCCAGGGACCATGGCTCTTAAGCATGTTGATATGAGCCACTACTTGCCAGAGAGGTGGGTATGCACAATCTTCTTTTTCAATCTTTTGCAGGAAACTTTTTAAGAAAATAAATACTGGCAAGTAGCTTTAAGTGTTAAAATGCACTAATTATATGCAATATGTTTTCAGGGGAATTAAAAAAGAAAATAGCAACGGTAATTGATAACTGTTTTATCTGAAACCATGTTTATCTAGGTAATTATTTTCTGTGGTGGAAAAATTGTGTACACTTTTAATAGAGAAGCAGCAAACAGCAATAGAAAATTCTCAGAAACAATCCTCCCCATCTGTGTTGAGCAGTTTTTACAATTTTGACTAGAGAAAGGAAAAAAAGTTAACATCATTGGTTTTGTTTTAATGTGGAAAGTACTTCCTTCACTAACTAATATGGAAGCTTCAATATCTGAAAGACATTACACTTAAAACAAAGAATACCAAGAAGCCAGCTTACATGCATTGTCTTTTGAAAAACAACTCAATGCAGACAGAGGTAAATGACAGTTAATTACAAATTACATACTGGTCTGGGCTGTAAGGGCCCCCTGGCTTGAATAATAATGAGACCCTTAGGCTCTCACCTGCCTGCAAACGAACATATGGAGACACAGGCTGGGGTGCTATACAAGTTTCAAAACAAGCTGCTAAACACAAAAGCTTATTGGATTACAGAGATTTAGGAAAAAGCATTCAGATCTTTGGCAGCAACTCCAGTTTTAGGTTTACTGGGATTTCTAAGAGATGAATTACCATTCTCTGTATTTTTCTGAAATGTTCCAAGCTAAAGTGAATGAAAGTGACCCTTTTATTAGAAGCATATCTGAAAGAATACCAGGGCGGGTCAATAATTTTATCCCATAGTCTTACATGACATGATTTTGCATACAGGTTCACTTAAAGCTTTGTGTCAAGTTGATCCATAGATTATAAAATAAAGGTGTGAGATGAATTGCTGTGTACTAAGCTCTCAGCACAAGCAATGCAGCTACAATGTCTCAACGGGTTCTGAACTATTTTGTCATTTACCACATGTACTATATTTTACATATTTAAACTACTATTTTTACTCTATTCTATTTGAGCAATAGTGATAAAAATAATATAATAACAATAATATAGTAAGTATTGTTCAAAAGTTGTACATAAGTAAATCAATAGCAAATATTATTTTAATGGGAGTTCAACAGTATATAGCAAAATGCAAATTTTAGCAGTGTTCAGTTAAAGTGTCACTAAAAGCAAAACTTGATATGGGGTTATAACCCATTCTTACTCTATCCAAAAAATAAAAAAAAATGCCTTTATTTTTTTATGCTCACCATGGGGAAGGCAAGAGCACAAGTGAAACTATAGTGTATGCTATGCTCTCTTAATGTTTATATACAGACAACAGGCATAAATGTAAGATGAAAAAATGCATAATATGTTCAGGCTAAATGCATTTCCTCTATAAGGCCCTTTTAAGTTAAAAATTGTAAAGAGAAGCATTATGGAAGAAAAAGTAGGCTTTGAAAATGGAGGGCGTGGGACAAGCTTCACTTGAAGTTTGCTTTGTTACTTTTACCTACAGGTAAGCCTATAATAAGGCTTACCTGTAGGTAAAATGAATATCTTATGAACGTGCACCGTTTAGGAGATATTCACCCTGCATGCAGCTGTGGATGTGCTCTGAAGGTCTGGCATATCATGCCCGAGACTTCAGAACTTCTTGCTGGAACATGAGGGCTCCTGCATGCATGCGTGGGAGTGACATCATCGTGGCTCAAGCCACCCACAGTGCCGGAGCCCGCAAACCCGGAAGAAATGCCAGGGGAACATGTCAGCCCCCTCAGCGGAGATCGGGCACCGCCGTGCTGGGGCTTCATTCTAAGGTAAGTATACGATGCATACTTGCACATTATGCCATTGTTTTCCATGGTTTTTTTTACAGTATATATGGAAACCATGTAACACATTAACACATTTAGATATCCTCAAGTGTTGCACTCCCATATAATTGTATAATAATCAATCAATAAATTATTGGGTAAATAAATAAGACTTTTAGAGACAACACTAAAGAAAATACTTAAATAAAAATGTCATAATTTTTATTGTATACGTTTTAAATTTATACCACCCATATAGATGTTTAAGACATCAACAGTCTTCCTGATTACCAGTTCACCACCACACCAGTCTCAGTGTCACCAGACAGGTGCAGCCAGCAACAATGTTCCTGATTAGGGATGAGCCGAACACCAGCAGGTTCGGTTCACACCAGAACACCTCAAACAGGCAAAAAGTTCTAGTGAACATGCAAACCCTATTAAAGTCTATGGGACACAAACATGAAAAATCAAAAGTCCTAATTTTAAAGGTTTATATGCAAGTTATGGGCCCTGCTGTTAAAATTTTGAAAAAAAAAAAATTCTACGTCACACAGGTGCAGAAAAATTGGGCCTTGGGTGTTGGTGGTGCCTGAACTCTGTAACACCTCACAATTACTCTTGTTGGATGCAGGAAGGGGCCCTGCTGTTAAAAATTAGATTTTTTTTTAACCTACATGCCCCTGTCAAACAGGTGCATAAAAATTGTGCCTTGAGTGTTGGTGGTGCCTGAACACTGTAACCCCTCACAGTTACTCTTGTTGGGCGCAGGAAAGGGCCCTGCTGTTAAAAATTTGTAAAAAATATTGAAATTAGTAAAAAAAAGAAATTACATGCCTCTGTCAAACAGGTGCAGAAAAATTGGGCCTTGGATGTTGGTGGTGCCCTAAACCAAAAATAATGCTGGAAGCTAGCATAATCAAGATTCAAGAATAGGGTAAAGGGTAGGCAGTAGGGATGAGCTTCGAGTTCGAGTCGAACTCATGTTCGACTCGAACATTGGCTGTTCGCAAGTTCGCCGAACAGCGAACAATTTGGGGTGTTCGCGGCAAATTCGAGTGCCGCGGAACACCCTTTAAAAGTCTATGGGAGAAATCAAAAGTGCTAATTTTAAAGGCTTATATGCAAGTTATTGTCATAAAAAGTGTTTGGGGACCTGGGTCCTGCCCCAGGGGACATGGATCAATGCAAAAAAAAGTTTTAAAAACGGCCGTTTTTTCAGGAGCAGTGATTTTAATAATGCTTAAAGTCAAACAATAAAAGTGTAATATCCCTTTAAATTTTGTAGCTGGGGGGTGCCTATAGTATGCATGTAAAGGGGCGCATGTTTCCCATGTTTAGAACAGTCTGACAGCAAAATGACATTTCGAAGGAAAAAAGCCATTTAAAACTACTATTGCATTGCCGGTCCGACAATACACATAGAAGTTCATTGATAAAAACGGCATGGGAATTCCCCACAGGGGAACCCCGAACCAAAATTTAAAAAAAAATTACATGGGGGTCCCCCTAAATTCCATACCAGGCCCTTCAGGTCTGGTATGGATATTAAGGGGAACCCCTGCCAAAATTTTTAAAAAAAATGATGTGGGGGCCCCCTAAATTCCATACCAGACCCTTCAGGTCTGGTATGGATTTTAAGGGGAACCCCGTGCCAAAAAAAAAAAAACGGCGTGGGGTCCCCCCAAAGATCCATACCAGACCCTTATCTGAGCACGCAACCTGGCAGGCCACAGGAAAAGACCTGTACCAGGCCACATGCCCTCAACATTGGGAGGGTGCTTTGGGGTAGCCCCCCAAAACACCTTGTCCCCATGTTGATGAGGACAAGGGCCTCATCCCCACAGCCCTGGCCGGTGGTTGTGGGAGTCTGCGGGCGGGGGGCTTATCGGAATCTGGAAGCCCCCTTTAACAAGGGGACCCCCAGATCCCACCCCCTACCATTTCACTAAAAAACTGTCAAAAATGTTAAAAATGACAATAGACAGTTTTTGACAATTCCTTTATTTAAATGCTTCTTCTTTCTTGTTTCTTCTATCTTCCTTCATCTTCTTCTTCTTCTTCTGGTTCTTCTGGCTCTTCTGATTCTTCCTCCGGCGTTCTCGTCTAGCATCTCCTCCGCGCCGTCTTCTATCTTCTTCTCCTCAGGCCGCTCCGCACCCATGGCATGGGGGGAGGCTCCCGCTCTTCTCTTCATCTTCTTCTCTTCTTCATCTTCTTCTTCATCTTCTTCTTTTCTTCTCTTCTTCTCTTCTTCTCTTCTTCTCTTCTTCTCTTCTTCTTTTCTTCATCTTCTTCTCCAGGCCGCTCCGCATCCATGCTGGCATGGAGGGAGGCTCCCGCTGTGTGACGGCGTCTCCTCGTCTGACGGTTCTTAAATAACGGGGGGGCCACCCGGTGACCCCGCCCCCCTCTGACGCACGGGACAGGACAGGACTTCCCTGTGGCATTCCCCATGATGTCACAGGGAAGTCCCGTCAAGTCACCGTGCGTCAGAGGGGGGCGGGGTCACCGGGTGGCCCCGCCCCCCATTATTTAAGAACCGTCAGACGAGGAGACGCCGTCACACAGCGGGAGCCTCCCTCCATGCCAGCATGGATGCGGAGCGGCCTGGAGAAGAAGATGAAGAAGAGAAGAAGAGAAGAAAAGAAGAAGAGAAGAAAAGAAGAAGATGAAGAAGAAGATGAAGATGAGAAGAAGATGAAGAGAAGAGCGGGAGCCTCCCCCCATGCCATGGGTGCGGAGCGGCCTGAGGAGAAGAAGATAGAAGACGCCGCGGAGGAGATGTTGGATAAGAACGCCGGAGGAAGAACCAGAAGAGCCAGAAGAACCAGAAGAAGAAGAAGAAGATGAAGGAAGATAGAAGAAAGAAGAAGCATTTAAAGAAAGGAATTGTCAAAAACTGTCTCTTGTCATTTTTAACATTTTTGACAGTTTTTTAGTGAAATGGTAGGGGGTGGGATCTGGGGGTCCCCTTGTTAAAGGGGGCTTCCAGATTCCGATAAGCCCCCCGCCCGCAGACCCCCACAACCACCGGCCAGGGTTGTGGGGATAAGGCTCTTGTCCTCATCAACATGGGGACAAGGTGTTTTGGGGGGCTACCCCAAAGCACCCTCCCAATGTTGAGGGCATGTGGCCTGGTACGGTTCAGGAGGGGGGGGCGCTCTCTCGTCCCCCCTCTTTTCCTGCGGCCTGCCAGGTTGCGTGCTCGGATAAGGGTCTGGTATGGATTCTTGGGGGGACCCCACGCCGTTTTGTTTTTTTTTTGGGCGCGGGGTTCCCCTTAAAATCCGTACCAGACCTGAAGGGTCTGGTATGGAATTTAGGGGGAACCCCACGTCATTTTTTTTTTAAATTTTGGATGGGGTTCCCCTTAATATCCATACCAGACCTGAAGGGTCTGGTACGGAATTTAGGGGGACCCCCAAGTCATTTTTTTAAAATTTTGGTTCGGGGTTCCCCTGTGGGGAATTCCCATGCCATTTTTATCAATGAACTTCTATGTGTATTGTCGGACCGGCAATGCAATAGCCGCGAGTAGTTTTAAATGGCTTTTTTCCTTCGAAATGTCATTTTGCTGTCAGACTGTTCTAAACACAGGAAACATGCGCCCATTTACAGGCATACTATAGACACCCCCCAGCTACGAAATTTAAAGGGATTTTACACTTATTATTATTGTTTGACTTTAAACATTATTAAAATCACTGCTCCTGAAAAAAACGGCCGTTTTTAAAACTTTTTTTTGCATTGATCCATGTCCCCTGGGGCAGGACCCAGGTCCCCAAACACTTTTTATGACAATAACTTGCATATAAGCCTTTAAAATTAGCACTTTTGATTATTCATGTTCGTGTCCCATAGATTTTAATGGTGTTCGCGTGTTCGAACGAACTTTTTTCCTGTTCGCATGTTCTGGTGCGAACTGAACAGGGGGGTGTTCGGCTCATCCCTAGTAGGCAGTATAGATAGTCTTCAAAGGATCCCAGATCCCTAGCAAATTCAATCAGTTACATCAGCAGCTTAATAGCTGTCGATTCAGGACAGATTAATTTTGAAGTCTGTGGACAGCCAATCAACGAAGTCTGTGGACAGGTGCACTCTTTGATCCATCACAAACCCTCCAGCAGCACTGAATGTCTATTCAGAAAGCATGCTGGATGCAGGACAGGCCAGTAGCTCGATTGCATATAGAGCAAGTTCTGGCCAGTGGTCCATCCTCAAGACTCATTAACCCAGTGAATGGTCAATTGGAAAGGTCTTCAAGTCTGCTCTTGCCCCTGGATATTCCTGAAAAATAAAATGCAGATGCTGCCAATGGTTGCTTAAACCTAACAGCCCTGGGCACTGATGACTAAAGGATTGTTTAAAGGCATCGGTCAGCTGGCCACCTTCTCCACCGCTCTTCCTCTGACCGAACGAAGCCTCAGAAACACATTGTCCAGGAAATGGCACCCTCCCAGGGTCTGAAAAGGGTCTGAAAAGGCGTTACACAAATTTTTCTTCAAGGCGTCCTGAAGATGTTTAATCCTCTGCTCCCTCTGTGAAGGTAGGATGAGCTCTGCAACTTCACCCTTGTAATGTGGATCAAGAAGGGCTGCCAGCCAGTAATGATCCCTCTCCTTGATACCACAAATCCTCGGGTCCTTTCACAGGCTTTGCAGAATCAGGGAGCCCATGCAGCGTAAGTTTGAAGAGGCATGAGATTCTGAGTTCTCTGGGGCACTAAGGATGACATTGTCAGGAACTACCTCCTCCCAGCCATGTACAACTCCTTGGTTTTGTGGGGACTGTAAACCATCCCTTGAAGACTGCTGTATGTTATCCTCCACTTCCATGCTGACATAATCCTCCTCCTCCTCCTGTGTGTTTGGCGGCCCCACAGGAATGATATCTAGATAAAAGGGGCCTTGAGAGGAAAGGAAGTCCTCCTCTTCCTCCCGCTGTTCTGTCTCAATTGCCCTGTCCATGATGCCACAAAGCATGTGCTCCAGCAGGAAGACTAGAAGGACAGTGTCATTAATGAATGCATTGTCGCAGCTCACCATCCTTCTGGCCTCCTCAAATGGTGACAGGACAGTGCATGCATCCTTTCTCAGTTGTTAAAAAGAAGCCAAGCTCCCTTAAATCTGTCCTGGTGCCATACTCACACAGGTACTTATGATGTGTCAAGTGTCCCTGTCGGAGGGCGGAGAGAAGGTTGCCATTGTCGCATACAACCATTCCTGGCTCAAGCTGCTGTGGCGTCAACCACCTCTGAGCCTGCCCCTGCAGAGCTGACAGAATCTCTGCCCCAGTGTGGCTCTGTCCTCTAGACAGACCAACTGAAGCACTGCATGGCCTCTTCTAGACTGACTGCTTACATAGCCCCTTGAATGCTTAGGGAGCACTGCTGGTTCAGAGGACAAATCTGCAGAAGAGGCCATAGAGGAAGAAGAAGAGAAGGAGGTGGAGCAGACAGATGTGGCAATATCACCACCAGCTTTTTGGAGGCGTGGTGGCGGAACAAGCTCCAACACTGAACCCTGTCCTGTATCCTTCCCAGCTGCCAGCAGAGTTACCCAGTGTGCCGTGCAGGAAATGTAACATCCCTGACCATGCCTGCTGGACCATGAGTCAGCGGTAATGTAAACCTTGCTGCTGACTGCCCTGTCCAACGGGGCCAAAACATTGCCTTCCACATGACGGTACAGAGCTGGAATGGCCTTACGTGAAAATAAATTTATTTTTGGAACCTGCCACTGTGGTACAGCACTTTCCACAAATTCACGAAAGGGAGTAGAGTCTACCAGATGAAAAGGCAGAAGTTGTAGTGCTAGCAATTTGGCCAAGCTAGCATTTAGACACTGAGCATGTGGATGGCTTGAACAGTATTTTTTTTACAGTTCAGCACCTAAGATAGTAAAATTTGCCTGGTGAAATCAACAGGTGGTGTACTGCTAGCAGATTGGGTGAAAGTACTTATGGCACCTATTGCTATACCTTCATTCCTTTCAGTGCAGGTTTTTGAGAGGATTTGAGGTATAATAGTGGTTGAGATCCCAAATGATGAGCAAGGAAAAGTTTGCAATTTTTATGATGTGGGTCTTTCAGGTGCTGTTGCCAACGGACTGCATGGCAGGTCGTCACATGTCTTGTCAAGCCTGTGGTGCCCAGGTGCCTAGTGTTCTGGCCACATTTGATCCACTTCAGACAGAGATTGCAAACAGCAACTGTTCGATCTACTGCACATGTGTTGAAAAAAGCCCACACCAATGAACTTTTGGAAGTCAGCGTGGAGTCAGCAGTGCCCTGCACCTGTGGAGCTCTGTAAAATGATCCAATAGGGTGGATGTCCTCAAGCAGGCCCGTGGAGGACATCCTGCCTCGTTGAAGTTGTACCTCCTCCTCACTTTCCTCCTCTGTTCTCTCAGGCACCCAATTACAGTCAGTGACCTCATCATCCCCTCCCTCCTTGTCACTGGAGCAAACTTGGCAGTATGCTGCAGCTGGGGGAACATGACTGCTAGTTTCTTGTCCTTCTGTGTCACCCCCTCTCTCTAGGCTCACGTTACTCCCTTCCTCAATCTGGGAACCAACATCGGAGCATTCAAATTGCTGCACATCCTCCAGCAGCATGTAACCGAAACTATGGTCGAATAATTCTGGTGACTTCTCTGTGCATGATAGTGAGGCTTCAGATTGGAGTAACTGTGGACAAGGAGCTGGTGGAATAGGTAGCTTTAGCAGCTGTGTTGGAAGGCAAACTAATATGAGCCTGGGTGACAGAGGATGAGGATGAGGACAGCTTAGTTATCCACTCCACCAACTCTTCTGCATGTTGTGGCTCAATAACATGGCCAGCAGCAGAAAAAAAAGGACAAGCATGCCCCGCCTGCATAGGATGCACCATGTCCGCGACCACCACTTTTCACTGTAGACACAGAGGCTGCTTGCTCTCTTTTTGTGGCCTGTGAGTGCCTGCCTCACCTTGGTGGCTTTCCGGATATGATGGGGATTTTTTTTCACACCGCACTACACTGTATTATATACTCTGCACTGCACTGTAGTATATACTCTGCACTGCACTAAATACTCTGCACTGAACTGCATGCTGTACACTGAATGCACTGTGTTATATACTATACACAGCCTGCACTGTATTATATACTGTACACTGACTGCACTGTATTATATACTGTACACCGCCTGAAGTGTACTATATACTGTACACACTATATTATATAATGTGTACACCGCCTACACTGTATTATATACTGTACACCACCTGCACTGTCTTATATACTGTACACTGACTGTAATATGTGTTAAATTGTACACACTGTATTATATACTTTGTACACCGCTGCACTGTATTATGTACTGTACACTGATTGCACTGTATTATATACTGTACATGACTGCAATGTATTATATACTGTACACTGACTGCAATGTATGATATACTGTACACACTGTATTTTATACTGTGTACACTGCCTGCACTGTATTATATACTGTACACTGTACCCTGCCTGCACTGTATTATATACTGTACACTGACTGCAATGTATTTTATATTGTACACACTATTATATACTGTGTACACTGTCTGCACTGTATTAAATACTGTAAACAGCCTGCACTGTATTATATACTGTACTTCAATTGCACTGTATTATATACTGTACAGCGCCTGAAGTGTATTATATACTATACCATACTGACTGCAGTGTATTATATACTGTCCATCGAATGTACTGTATTATATACTGTACACTGCCTGAAGTGTATTATATACCATTCCGACTGCACTGTATTATATACTGTACACAGGTCAGGTGCATGCTTTGGCCAATTAGCAACTGCGGTGTCATGGTTATGCAGTATTCTTTCTCTATCAGCTTACCTGCTCCTCATGTGTTCAGACTAAGAGGCCAGCCACTCACACCTTGGTTGTTTTATAACCTCTCCTCTAAGCATGGCCCCACCCCAGGCCCTATCAGAGAACCCTATATTAACCTGTGCACTGCAAGCCAGCAGTGCTGATCAACCATTGTGTGTTAGCTTTTGTGTGTACTTACTGTGTTTCCTATGTCTGATTCCAGTTACCGACTTTGGCCTGTTCTTGACTTTCCCTGTCTGCTTGTGACCCTGACCTTCGGCGTGTCCCTAACTATCCCTGTTTGCCTGTGACCCTGAACCTTGGCGTGAACTCTGTTGTCCTTGTCTGCTTGTGGCCCCAACCTTGGCTTATTCTCTTACTATCCCTATCCTCCTCTTGCCTACTGTGGGTGTGAGCTGGGGGTCGTGACCTGGAGCCAGTTGCAGCCCAGTCCATCCTCACCACTAGAGGCTCTGGTGAACACCTGCTGGCTCTTAGACTCCGTGCACCAGGGAATCTTACGCTCTAACCCTGGTGGGATCTGTGTTGGCATTCCAGCAGTCCTGCCTTCCTTACCACCCTGACTCCCATCCACAGCAGTCAGCCGTAGGGTCCACTACCTTGCGGTGCACTCCTGATCCCAATGGTGTGCATCTGTCACCTAGCCTCAAGGTGACCAGGCATGCGGTCTCACAGTGCATTATGGGGCGCTCGTTGATGCCTATTCCTGATCACTAGTCACAACAGTGCCAATGTCACCAGGGACAGTGCAGCCAGCAACAATGTTCCCAATCACTAGCCGCAACAGTGCCAGTGTCACCAGGGACAGTGCAGCCAGCAACAGTGTTCCTGACCACCACTACACCAGTGCAGTGTTGCCTCTGCCTGCTACCTGTGTTGACTCTAGCCTGTTTAATGACCACATTTCTGCCTGCTGCCTGGAGCAATTATTTGCCTGTTTGCTGAACATGTCTCTTGTCTGCCGCATAAACTGCACAGAAGCTCTTCTGTTCACCCTTTGTTTTTACCAGAGAAATGTAGCAGAATACATGTCAGCTTAATTTTATCAAGAACTTTTATTTATTTGCAAAGTTTTATAACAGAAACTAAACAAAATGTTGGAGATTTTCTTTTATATAATAAATAAAAAAATACAGTGGTGATTAAATGCCACCAAAAGATAGCTCTATTTGTCTCAGAAAATTATATATATAATTCACATAAGTACACTGTCACATGACCGAGTAATTGTTAGTCAAATTATTATAGTGCTGAAAACTAAAAAAAATGCCTTGGACAGGAAAGGGGTTTAACGTTGCAGTCTTCAAGTCATTAAAGTGGTTGTAAAGTCACTGAGCATAATTACTGCAATCCCCTCTGTTATAGCAAGCAATATTGTACAGTATATGTGTTTTTTTTAAATTATGAAGCTAATTACCTTATTTCATAGTACCGTTGTTCGGTCATGTGACCTCCTGAAGCTCTCCTTCCCCGATCTAAGGACTACAGATTCCCCTCTGATGTCAGCTGGGTGGTCACTTGACTGCACAGCGAAATAAGGTATTTAGCTGCATAATTGAAAAAAACACATACACTGCACAATATAGCTTGCTATAACAGAGGGGATTCCAGTAATTATGCTCAGTGACTTTACAGCCACACGGAATAGCGGCAGGAGGGCTCTCACAGCACAGACTATTGAGCTGATAGTCAGGGAGGAAGGGGGAAAGGGAGAGACTGACCACACAGAGGGATGACGGAGACATGTAAACTGACCAAAATATCATGGATCAGCAGCCATGATTACCATGGTCAGCACACCTAAGGGGACACAGGAACAGGCAGGATCAACCAAGTATTTTACAGCATAGAATGGGACAAGTGCCACTGCAGAAGCACTGTGCTGTTTTAAAAGATCATGCTTTAAAGGAACTGAATATTTTTTTTTTTATTTGGGGGGTTAGAACCTCTTTAAAGTGAAAACAGATTTACTTTTCTTACCAACCTTCTCTTTGCTAAGTACAGCCTCAACTGCATTACATCTTTGCATTTAGATAGATAGATAGATAGATAGATAAATAGATAGATAGATAGAATCTCTGCAATGATAATAACATCCAGTGCTAGAAGGAAGGAGCATGGAAAAAGAGAAGAAAATGGAACAGCTAGGGTTGAGAGGGAGAAAGAAAGGGAAGGATGTAAGATGGAACAAAAGGAGACACCGACTTGGGACAGGTGCTAGTTGTCCCCCTTCGGTGACCCCAGGTATAAACCCTGGAATATATACATGGACATTAATTATAATTTACACACAAGTTTATCTAATTTGTAGATCAGACAACAGACAACAGACTAACTCAAAGTGAAGTCGACCAAGCAAAAATGACCGAATTGTTCTCAGAGAAGGAAAGCTCTTGGTGTCGAGGCTTATGAAGAGGATATGCATGCCTGCCTGTGAATAAGGTGCTAGGTCGGGATGTGATTTTGTTCAATGAGAGGGAATGATGTCGAGTATAGGTGGTTTTTTCCTGAAGGTGTCAGACAGCAGTTGATAAAGAATGACCATTTTCTCGTGAATTTGTTGTTAGGCCATTTGTGTTGGATCATGGCATCCAATTTTTCTTGAAAGAGCAGGGATTTAAGGGATCTTATCATTCCGGATACATTCGTAGGAGAGGTGACAATCCAATGGTTAAGTATATTTCTGCGGGCTATAAGCAGCGTTAGGAGGATCCATTGATGATTTTCTTGAAGTAGCAAAGTAGATGTGTTTGGGGATTCTGACTTTGATGTGAGGTATCCGAACAGGAGGAGCATAGGGTCTTTCTTGGGTTGCCAGTTAGTCACTTCGTAAATGAATGTGAGGATTGAGGACCAATAGGAGGTGATCCTTGGACAAAGCCAGAGGCGGTGGAGTAACAATGGTTTCCGTAGTGAGCACCATGGACAAGATGCACCAGTTGTGGAGGGATGATTCAATGAAAAGGGGAAGTAGGCTCTGTGCATTATCTTGAATTGAGTTTCCCTCCAAAATTCGTTCTGTGTAATGCTTCTGGTGACCTTGTAGCCCATGAGGATGTTATCTATATTGACTTGACCTGGTAGGTCTGTTATCCAGGATCTAAGCGAAGTATCATTAAAGGTTTAGCAAATTTCCCGTTCAGAGGGTGGTACAAGTCTGAGATAGAGTATCTGTGCTCCTCAAGCAGAGTATCCAAAAAGGATGGTTGGAATCTAATGTTTTTCCTTGGACAGGTCTTGCTGATGAAGTCTGAGAATCGTGAGACCGGAAGAAAGTGGTGGGTGGGTAGGTTAAACTCTTTCGCTATGAGGTGAAAAGGTTTAAGGGCACCATTTGCACAGTGGTATAGATAATAGGCTCTGGTCAGCCCTTTGTCTTTCCATTTGGAAAAAGGTTCGTATTGTAGACCAAGGGGGAAGATGGGGTTGCCTTGGATTGGGAGGAATTTGGATACATGGGGTGAGAGGCCAAATTTTTTCCTTACTTCTCTCCATGCTATTATCGTATCTCTAAACATCAGGTTTTGTTTGATATGGCTTGGGATTTGTCGCAGAGAGCTATGTGGGAGTACTGACAGATTTATTGGGTGGACCATGGCAGATTCAAGGTCATAGTTGGAGTATTTTGATGATTGTGATAGCCAGGCCATGCCTGATCTCAATAAACATGTAAGATTGTACACTCTAATGTTCAGAAGGCTGCCCCCCCCTCACTCTTTGGGAGAACAAGTTTTGTTAGAGCTATTCTCGGTTTACTCTTTTTCCATAAAAAGGCAGATATTGCCTTATTTAAAGACTGTACATCTTTATGTTTAAGTAGTAAAGGTAAAGTTTGTAGTGGTTATAAAAGGCAAGCAAAACTGACCATTTTGAAGAGTGTGCATCTCCCAAAGAGTGATAGTGGAAGGTTGGACCAGGCCTCCAGCTCGCCCACAATTTTCGAAATCAGAGGAGGGTAATTGAGGTGGCAAAGAGAGGATGGATCCTTCCCTATTTTGATGCCCAAATAAGTGATATGCCTCTCGTTTATGTGAAAAGGGGAGGAGGAAACCCATGGTCGGGACGTGTGTGCACTCAGAGAAAGGATTTTACTCTTGACAAAATTTATTCTCAGAGAAGAAAATTTAGTGGTCCGCCCAGCAGACAAAGGAGGAGGAATAGTTGTACTAGACAGGAGCCAGTATGAGGAAGAGATGTATCGGATACTGAGAAAACCCGATACTTACATGGAACTTCCTAGTAATCCTACTAACATCTACAAAAAACAATTACAGACACTTATAAGTAAAGGTTATGATTCTAAGATCTTAAACAAAAAAGAAAAAGCATTCTTGATACCCTCTGCACCAAGAATCCCCACTATATACTATTTGCCTAAAATCCACAAAAATCCGGTGTGTCCCCCAGGGAGGCCCATCGTGAGTGGTATTAATTCTATTACCTCAAGAATAGGCAAATATATCGATTTTTATTTGCAGCCTATTGTAATGAAAACACCTTCATTTTTTAATGATACCAGCTCCACGATTAAACTTCTGGAAGGGACTGAACTACAGGAAGGGTATATCATGGCCACAGCGAGCGAATGTGGCCTCGTTATACACGTGCATACCACACGAAAGAGGCATAGAAGCTGTCAGACATTTCCTTTACCAGGAACAATCTCTGGCATCTTTTCAATGCAAATTCTTGATAGAACTCCTTGAATTTGCAACCAAACACAACTACTTCTGGTTTGATCAACCTTACTATCTACAACAACGTGGAGTGGCCATGGGAGCGAAATTCGCTCCGAGCCTTGTGAACCCCTTCATGGCCAAGTGGGAGGAGGATGTCGTCTATACCCAAGGAACCACTTAATTGGTTCTGTGGGCCAGATATATAGACGACATCCTCCTCCTATGGAGTGGTACTTTAGAATCATTGAAACAATTTTTCGAGTGTCTTAATACAAATGATAGAGGTATCTCTTTAACATATGAAGCTAGCGAAAATAAGATCCACTTCCTCGACTTGGAAATTAAGATTGTCAATAAACATTTTGAATTTAATACTTATTTTAAGCCAATGGATCGAAACAGCTTCATCCCCAGGGATAGCTGTCATCACAGATTCTGGCTGAATGCTGTCCCTCGGAGTCAGTTCTTGAGACTCCGGAGGAACTGCACCAATTTAGATGTGTTTATAGAACAAGCGAATGTCTTGAAACAACGGTTTCTCAACAAGGGATATGATGGCACCACTCTAGAATCAGACCTTCGGAGAGTCATTAGTATGGACAGAGATTCTCTCTTTGAAGCGAAACCTGAAAGAGAACCTGATTCCGAACAATGTGGAGGGAATATCAGCCGAGACTCTATGGGCCGCTCATAAAGTGACCATAAGGGGAAAACTCATTCAAATATCTTCCAGAAAAAAGAAAGAGCAGAAGGCGGAGATAGAGAAACTAGAGAGGGAATTCAAGGCTCTATGCAAGCAACATAAACGGGACCCTACCTCGGTCACCATAGCCCAATTAAACGCAGCCAGAACAGCATTAAATCTGGCCCACACAGTGAGGGCAGAGACACACTTGAAATGGAATAGTGCAAAATTCTATATTCAGCGAGATAAGATGAGTACCCTTCTAGCAAGAAAGCTATCTCCCAAAATCACTAACTTCACCATCCCCAATATTAGACTTCAGGATGGCACCTCAACCCTTAACCCCCCAAAAATCCTGCAATCCTTTCATTCCTTCTACTCTAAATTGTATCAGCAAAATGACACAATGTCTGATTCCTCCTTAAAAGCTTTCCTAGATAGCATTAACATTCCAACCCTAAGTAAAGAGCATAAAAATATCATGGAAGCCCCCTTCACCATGGAAGAAACATTAGAGGTCATTAAAAACTTAAAAGGGAACTCAGCTCCTGGCCCCGATGGTTTCTCCAATCAATACTATAAAACATTTAAGAAAACTTTGGCACCCTTTATCACAAAATTCTTCAATTCCAAAAGAGAAGGGTCACCCCTTGAGTCACAATTAAATTTAGCTTTCATTTCGGTCATCCCCAAGCCTGACAAGGATCCATCTCTAGTCGAGAATTACAGACCGATCTCGTTGATTAACAACGACCTGAAAATACTCACTAAAATCCTGGCTAATAGAATCAACTCCTTCATCAATCAATATATTCATAAAGATCAAGTAGGCTTTATGCCGGGAAGACAAGGCCCGGACCAGGTCAGAAGGGCGGTCGATATAGTATCTCTATTACAATCAGGATGGGATGGAGGCCCAAGGCAGGAAGGTTTATTGCTGTCTTTAGACCTCCAAAAAGCCTTCGATTCCTTATCTTGGTCCTTCCTATTTGCAGTCCTGGGGAGATGGGGATTTGGGAACAACTTTATAAATACCCTGAAAGCACTGTATTCCACTCCGAGCGCCAAGGTAAAAATGCACGGCTTCTACTCAGATCCCATTCCAATAACCAGGGGAACCAGACAGGGGTGTCCCCTCTCTCCAGTGATCTTTGCCTTAGCCATAGAGATCCTGGCAATTGCGATCAGGACTGACCAAAACATCAAAGGGGTTAAGTGCGGAGCGCACTCCCACAAATGCGCCCTATTTGCGGACGACATCCTTTTATTTGTCACCTCCCCTACTATCTCTCTTCCCAATATTTGCAATCTCTTGAGGGCATTTGGATCCTTGTCGGGCTTAAAGGTCAATATGGATAAGTCACAGGCATTAAATATTTCGCTCTCAGACGCAGATGTGAATAGGCTCAAGCCTGCTTTCAAATTTAAATGGAGCGAATCCTCAATCTGATATCTAGGAATAAACCTTACCCCTAAGTTTGAGCAACTCTTCCAGGCTAATTTCCCTCCCATGTTCCGCACATTAGAATCTGACATCCAAACATGGTCCAACTTTAATATATCGTGGCTGGGCAGAATCAACTCTATCAAAATGACACTTTTGCCCAAGCTACTTTACTTGTTTAGGTCTCTCCCGATAGATATTAGAAAACATCATCTTAAACCCCTACAAGGGAAGATAATAAAATTCGTTTGGGGTAAAAAAGGATATAGAATAGCCCGGAATGTGCTTCATAGTCCCAAAACCAAAGGGGGCCTGGGTCTTCCAGACCTGTTCAGATACTTCCAAGCGGCAAGGCTGGCCCAACTATCTTTGGTATATTTCAAAGTCGAGAAACCCGATTGGATAGAAATAGAGAGACAAGCGGCTCCGACATATACCCTGGACTACCTGCTCTGGTGCCCCATGAAATTAAGGCCTACCATTTTAGCTCCAACACTGTCTCAATCCTTTAAACTATGGGACTCAATGAAATGCTCCCCAGCTTTAACCTCACCATCACGCCCTTTGGAGCACATCTTCCATAACCCCCGCTTTGTTCCGGGTCTGGACATCAAGTCATTCAAATGGTGGTTAGACAAGGGGATGTACCGCATAGGCCACTTTCTCTCCCCATCTGGCCCATTGACGCTAAAGCAATGCCTAACTAAACTCAAACTCCCAGGTTCAGAGAGGTTTAGATTAGCTCAGATATCCCATTTTCTTGCCTCCCTAACGAAGGGACAAGAACTCCCTCTGGAATTTACATCTTATGAGCGTTGGTGCGGTCAAGCACTTGACACAAGGAGGGGAATATCTCTCCTTTATGCGTCCCTTGTGGAACCCACCGCAAAATTCTCTTACATGGACTCGTGGGAAAAGGATCTGCGGGAGACCTGGAGCCTGGAGGAATGGCATCAGAGAGGATCCACAGCCTTTAAAGGTATTCTAAATATAGCATTGATAGAAACTAATATAAAAGTGCTTATGCGATGGTACTTAGTACCCTCCAGACTTGCAACTATGTTTTCTTCTGCCTCCCCGTTATGCTTTAGAGGGTGTCAAGCCCAGTGCTCTATGATCCATATCTGGTGGGAGTGTCCGAAAATAAGAGGTTTCTGGAACAAAATATTCACATTAATCCGAAAAGTAACGGATCTTCCCATCACTAAATCAGCCCAAGTGGCCTTACTCAATGCTACACCCCCTAAAACAACAAAACACTCTCGAAAATTAATTTCCTTTATGCTACTAGGAGCTAAGACTACGTTAGCCAAAGCCTGGAAGCAACCCACAGTGTCTTTCCAGGCTGCCAAAAGAAAGATATCTTGGATCATGTCACTTGAAAAAATAGTCAGCTCTATGACGGACACCTCTAAGTCATTTGAGGCGACATGGGAACCCTGGGCTAGGCACCTAGGCATTTCCCTTATCCCAGGTATTCCTTTGTCTCAGCCTAGTTGAATCTTTTATTCTTAAAAAAAAAAAAAAAAAAAAAAAAAGAGTCCTTGGACTGGATACAACCGTTTTCCCCACGACAGCGAAATCTTTCATCTTCTTCTTTCTCTTCTTCTTCTCTTCTCCTTCTCTTCCTCTCTTCTGTCTCTCCAAATCTTTTTGGTATGTACAACGAAATGATTCCAAGTTAGCAGTGTAACAGTTATGTTTTACTTTCCGTTTACATAATAGCAGAATCTCTATTGTCACCATCAGATAGTCTTTAACGAGTTCTAGCTCTTAACTCAGAACGGATTTTGGCTTGTTGAAGGGTTTCTGATGGAAGGGTCTTATGGCCTTATTAAGGGTCTTTTGTCCCCACCTCTCGGGCGATGGCAGGTCCCCGGGGGTGGGGACAGTAGGTTTTCTGGGTCAGCCTCAATGCTCTCTCTGTGGTGGGCGGAATCCAAACACAGTGAGTTCCCGTTAGGGGTGTTGGGACTCTCCGCCCATACAGGGAACATCAACATTAGTTTTACCTAACGTATCAAAGGCTACAGTATTCGGTTTTGAACCTATGTTTGCTTGCGATATCCATGCATAATTACTATCCCATACTTACAAGGGATTCTTCCAATATTCCTATGTAACTTATGTTCATCTTTGTACTGCACTGCTCTTTAATAAAGCTTTAAAATTTGAAAAAAAAAAAAAAAAAAAAAAAGAAAGGAGCCATGGTTGTCACCCAGGACAGGATTACATGGGCAGTGTGGAAATTGGTAGTTTTTATAGAAGATGGCTAATTAAAATTGCATTTCTGGCAAGATCAACAGCTGTTTTCTGTAGTTGCTTAAAATGTTTTTCGTCTATAAAAAGCAAACTCATGCAGCCACCACATCTAAGGAATGGTAACTGCAAATACTGTTCTTCGATTTTAAAAGTGACTTCCAAATTTCAAGTGATGCTCCAATAATTGGTGAAATCAGATGCTGCAATAGTACCACAAAATAAAATGCATCTGTATAGAAAAAAAAAAAAAAAAAAAAAAAAGAAAGAGAACCTGATTCCACATTCAAATGGGCTATGTTAACCTCATACTCAGTACAACATAAACAAATTAAGAATATTATGAAAAAACATTGGGGGGTTTTGAAGCAAGATAATATTCTAGGAAAAATGCTACCCGAACAAGCCAAACTAATTTTTAAGGGAGCACCATCCCTACGTGGCTTAGTAGCACCTAATGTCACTAACCTTCCAGTGCGGCCTTCATTTTTTCATGACTGGACTGGCTTCTTTCCATGTAGAAAATGTGTTGTATGCCAACATAATACACTAATGGGACGTAAACTAACAGAATTCACATCTACGGTTACAGGTAAAAGGTATACCATCAAGCCTTTCTGCACATGTAACTCCAGGCATGTGGTTTATTTAATTACATGTCCATGTGGCCAACAATATGTTGGCCGCACAACGAGAACCTTCACCAGAAGAGTGGGTGAACATATTGCCCTTATCAAAGGGAGGAAGTCGAAGCATAGTGTACCCAGACATTTTAAGGAATTCCATAATGGTAACCCACTAGGTTCACAATTTCTAGTGATTGACCAGTACACTCCACCCTGGAGAGGGGGCGCTATGACCAGGGGTGTTTCCCGCCTAGAAACATTCTGGATACATGAGCTACAGTCCCTTTCTCCACGTGGTATGAATATGGAACTAGATATAAACGCATTTATTAATGACTCTTAGATTATATACCTACAGCAAAAATGTATGTTGTATACGTTAATATATGCATAATTCTGTGGACCCATTGAGAATCCATCCCGGATTTATATTAGGTTATTTTCTTTTGTGTAAATGTATTCACTTAATTCATATATTGATTAATCCACTGATATTTTTATTATGAGGATTTCCCATATCCTCTGCCCTTCTAGTCACATTTCATTCACTCGAGGACATTGGTTAGTCACTCATGGCACTTAGACTCGTATGTCTTTATTTGACAATATGTACACCCTACGGTGAGGTTTATCATGTTCTTCTCAACATATTAACTTCACTCTTTACATTTCTAATTTTAAAGACCTTTATGTCTTTATTTGAGGATATATACACCCTTATGGTGGTGTCCATTATCCTCATCTTAATTTAATATTTTCACATTAATTTTTCACATCACACCTTTTTATTTTTATTTTTATTTTTAATTTTTATTTTTTATTTTTTATATTTTCATTTTTTAAATTTTATTTTATGTTATTTTTATATTTATTTTTATTTTCCTAATTTATTTTATTTTATTTTATTTCACTTCATTTCATTATATTTCATATTTTTTCATTTTTTATTTATTCTTTTTTCTATTTTATTCTCCATTTTCTATTTCTTCTTTAATATTTTATTCATTTTTCATTATTCTCTTAATAGCATTATGGTTTCACTATTACATCATCGGGACACTGCTTCTTTCCATTCATTCTTTATTTATTAACTCTCTTTTCCCCCTTTTATGTCTCCTATTATACTTCTATAATACTACCACATAGTGGAGACATGGAGGGAGAATTGACATCGATACACCACCGAATATCTCATCATCTGTGGCTGCATACATTTATCCATTTGTATTTAAATCTCAACATCTAGATCGGATTATCCCCTAGTTGCGCAGATTTCAGCTGACGTCGCCGCGCATAGTTGATCGCCTTGTTGCATTGTCACGGCAGTTCTTAGCTGACGTCATTGCGTATTGTTGATCGCCATAACGAGGCTTGGGACGCATGCCCGAGTCTCTGTTTACGTTTAGCGCTCCATGAGATGAGAAGCAACGTGCGCCCGTCTCAAAGACGAGGTGACGTATGTCTGGTCACATGCTCTTCCCATCCTCGTATACAAGCTCTATACTACGAGTGATCTTAAACACATTGTAACTTCATTAGTTTAGGTTTATTGTTAGATTCCTTTCATCTTGGGGAAATGGTTTACATTTATGATTATATTTATGAGAATACTTGCATGAAATTCAGTATGACGTTGGAACGCACACAGATACACCATAAGGAGGCTTGGAACGCACGTGGGTCCGCCATTTTGGCCGAACCCGGAAGTGCAGGTTAATTGTGGATACGGGCTGGATTCTCATCAAGGGGGCCATGGTATCTATATTAAGGGGTATGGCAGCAGTGGGTGAGTACCCCAGATGAAGTCTCGTAAGACGAAACGCATCGGGAGACTCCACTGCCTGCCATAATTTTACTTGAAGCGCTTTTTTTACTACAGAAATGTAAGTTGTTTACTTGTTTTAAATAAATTCGTTTTACAAACGGTATTATGCTATGTGGCCCCTTTTTATTTCATATGGGCTATTCCCCTGAGATGATCCATTGGACGGGTTGCCATCCATTATAACGAGAGTTCCCTGACGGTTCTGGACATGTTTGGAGTTCTGCTGCCATCCAATTGAGAGGTCCTTTCCTTTTTATTGCCCGTTGGTGATACAAGCTTGATTGACTCATCGAACATATGTTCCTATGAGTCCAATCCCTCTGGTAAGCCTTCATTCTTTCCGTATGGAGGGTCCATCACACTCAATTCTCTGCATGAGTTATCCACGTGGTGATTAGGAAATTGCATGCAACCATTGGATTAGCAATAATATTCCGTATTTGAAGTGACATCTGAAGATCACCAGAGACTGTATTTTTACACACTGTGGACGGATAGAGACTTACTCTTTTCTTTTTCATATTCTTGTTATGTATACATTATATCATAAGCTTGCAAAATCTCTAGTGCTACACTTGTTTGTGCACTTGTAAAATTTATTCTCAGGCCAGAGTACTTGCGGAAGGAGTTGAAAATATTTTGTATGGCAGGAATATCTATTTGGGGGGAAGTCGTGAATAACAAAATGTTATCCACAAACAGGGCGGCTCGCAATTCCTCACACCCAAAAGGGATTCCTTGAATGGGGGCTGTGGTGTTAAGGTATCGTGAAAGGGGCTCAATGGCCAGGTTGAATAGCAAGGGAGAGAGGGGACACCCCTGTCTTGTCCCTTTGTGCAGTCTTATGGGGTTAGATTGTATTCCTGATGCTATTACTGTGGCTGACGGGGATGAATACAGGTTATGTATGAAATGATAAAAGGGGCCTGATATACCAAACTTTTGCATTACTAGGGATAGCCATTGAAAACTAACATTGTTAAAGGCCTTTTCGGCATCTAAAGTTATAATTGCTACATCTTCTAGGGGGTGTTGTTTTGCATACTTTAAGGCGGCTAAGACCTTTCGTAGGTTGGAAGCAGCCGATCTGCCTTTGGTGAACCCTGACTGCGCGTGGTGGATAAGAGAAGGCATAATGCTTGCCAAACGGGTAGCTATTATCTTAGATAATATTTTGGAATCAATGTTTAGCAGTGATATCGGGTGGTATGACCCTGGGTATTGTGGGTCCTTACCGTTTTTTGCAATTGGTTTTATGCTTGCTTGATGGCCTGTCGGAAGGTATGGGCCCCGTCCCATATCGAATTGTACACCGATAGGAGAGAGGGGGTGATTGAGTCTCTGAGCATTTTAAAAAATTCGGGAGTGTAGCCATCGGGGCCTGGGACCTTACCTTTCGAGAGGCCACTGATGGAGGCCTCGATTTCCTCTGCAGTAACAGGGGTGTTTAAAGTTTTTAGCAGGTCTGGTGCAATCTGGGGAAGGGGCGTAGCATCTAACCATTTTGGTGCTTCAGTAGGATCCATTGCTTCAGGGGCATAAAGGTTGGAATAAAATGATTCCAGGGTTTTATTTATTTCCTTGGGCGATGTGGAAAGAGTGCCATTAGGATGGTGTAGGGCATTGATATGGGTTGGAAGGAAGGTACTTTTGGTGAGCCTAGCCAGTAGCTTCCCTGCCTTATTGCCATATTTGTGGTATTGTAATTGGGTATGGGACATTTTCATACGTTCTAGATTGTGAGCCCAGGAGTCAAAAAAATCCTTAGCTTCCTGCCATAACTTATGGTTTTCTGTGGTGTTTTGATAGTTTAGTCACTGTTGGGCTGTCCGTAGTTTGTCACTGGCCTCCAAACAATGTATTTGGGTGGATTTCCTATGGGCCGATGCAAAGGATATAATCCTTCCCCTGAGGAACGCCTTCCCTGCCTCCCAGAATAGATTAGGGTTATCCACATGTGGACTATTGTTGTGTGAGTATTCCAACCAAGCCTCACTGGTTGCATTGTTTTGAAACTGGCATTTTGGGCCAAGAGACCCGGAAACCACCACTGTCTGTATTCTGGGTAGGTCTGGAGAGCGTCTATGGTCATGTCGTATAAAGAAGAGTCCTAACCCTGTTCAAAAGGGATGGGGTTCGTAGGAAGTAGTTAAGTCTGGCAAGGGAGTCATGGGCTGGGGAGAAGAAAGTGAATTCCCTATCTAGGGGATGTTGTAATCTCCATGTATCTATCAGTTGAAGAGCATTAACCATGTGGTAGAAGTGGGTGCATTGGTCACGTATTGGCAGTCTTGATCTGTAGTGTGGGCTAGATCTATCTTCACTGTTGTGTAAGACTGAGTTGAAGTTACTACCTATAAGGTGTATACCTTGACCTCCTTGACCTCTTTCGCTAGTTTGGAAGTTAAATCGGTGAAATAAGACCTGTCCGGGGAATTGGGTGCATATATATTAGTTATCCTCATCTCTGTCGATTGGAATTTCAGGTGGACTGATACAAACCTACTTTCCTCGTCTTTGTCAACTGAGACTAATTCATATGCTAGTTTTTTTGTGTAGGAGAGAATAAGTGTACCCGCCTTGCGCTCCTTGGAAGCTGAGCCTAACACCTTTCCTACCCAAAGCTTTTGCATTCTGGAGAAGCCACTTTTCGCCAAGTGCGTCTCCTGTAGCAGAGCTATGTCCGACTTTAATCTTTTTAAGTGTCTGAGGATCTTCATTCTTTTTATCGGGGAGCGAAGCCCTTTAACATTCCAGGATGTAATTTGTAAAGAAACCATAGGTCAGGAATGGGGTAGATAGTGTAGGTGGTTGTATGTGGGAATTACCTGGATCGTATGAATGGAGTTCAAATTCGTGGAGAGTAGTGCTGAGTTCTGGATTTGCGACGGGGGAACCATCCCTTCTTTAGAGAGTTGGGTGCAGAAGAGGGAAAGAGAAAAGATAGAGAGAAAAGATTAACTACAAGAGCTAAACAATTACGCGACTTAACTTTTTTCCGTATGCTATTTCACCACCGGCAAACCGCCAGCCCACATTCTGTAAAGAAGTGAGGTCAAGCGCTAGCCCTCACCCCCCCCCCCCGCAGAATACAAGAATTGATGAGGGGACTTGTCATTTTACTCTGATTTGTGGGGATCTCAGTGGGGTAGAGCAAGTGTTGAAGGAGCATACTTCCTCTCCTGTGGGAGGGAACAATTGCCCGAAACCATGCCAGAGAGGCGAGTATATAGTAAGTTAGTATGTCATACAATTCAAAAAAAAAAAGGAAGACAAAAACACCACAACAGGAAAGGGTGCTGTAAGAAGAAGTCAAACTAACATGGAGTGTGCGACAACTTTAGGGCAGCACTGCTTTGATCCTCTTCAAAGGTTAAAGGCTCCTGAAGAGCAAAAACTGGTAGGAGAGAGTACTCTCATCACCTACGTGTGTGAGGTATGGATCAGGTGCTAACTTCAGCGAGGCTCTTGCTGATCACTTAGAGAGGTGGGCTTCAGACATTTGGGGGGGTCCTTCCTGGGGCTCCTTTGCTCTCTGGGCCCAAACTTCACTTTTTCTGCGTACGTTTCAGATGGGTTTTGCCTGGGTGGAGATGAGAGTGAGCGCAGGAATGCGCTCACCTTTTGCGGCGATTGGAAGGTAAGCTGTTCTCCATCCGGAGCTTGCAGGCGGAGTCTTGCTGTGTAGGCTAAAGTGAAGCGGACGCTCCTTTTGTAAAGCTCTGAACATTTTGGCGGAGTAATCCGCGAAGATGAGGAGCTTGTGGCCCTCCACCATGATGGATCTAGCTTTCTGAAAGCTTTATAGAGTGTCAGTGCAACCTGCGTAGTTGAGATATTTCACTATAATTGGTCTTGGGTGCTTGCGATCATTTGCGGGGGCCACGATCCAATGGGCCCATTCCACGGTGTATCTGAGGTTTATTCCGAGTGCTTCCAGAATGGTGGAGGTGCATAAGTCGAGGAGCGAGCCCTGTTTATGGGATTCAGGAAGGCCGATTATCCTCAGATTGTTCCTTCTGGAACGGTTCTCTGAGTCCTCCATTCGATCGTGCAAGTGCTGCTGGGCTTGGGAATATTTTTCCATGGCCGCACTCATATGGTATTGATCATCTTCAGTGGAGGATATTCGCTGTTCTGCCTCTGTCAGCCTCTGGGAGTGCTCTCTTAGCTCCTTTCTTAGCTGCAATATGCCTATGGATACTGCTCTGTCCACTGCGGCCATTATAGTGGGAGAGAGAAGTGCAGCTACAGCCTGAGCAATCTTTTGATGTGGGCTGTGTGACCCCCGGTTCCCCAGATCACTATCCTTCATGTCCTCACAGGAGAGTTAATTTGTGCAGGGAGTACCTCAACGCCGAGATTTGTGTGCGCTCTGTGAAGGAGACGAGGGACCTGCTGCGACGGCCACTTTAGAGTTCCCTGAGGGAGAAGGAGATGTGTTCCCTGATCGTGAGCCGAAGTGGGATCGTGGCTGTGTGAGATACCGCTCCATGCATGGTGCTGCTGGGCGAATGTGTGGGGACTTTTTTGGGGGGTGAGGTCTGCTACAATGCTTTTATATGCTGATTACCCTGGGGGATGAGCGGAGCCGCCTGTCCCCCTATCCCTCACATACGGCACTGGAACCGGAAGTAAAATATGAGATTTCAATCAGTTTACAATGTATTCAATGTATGGACCCAAAATAATATTTAGTGGTAGGGATGAGCCAAACACCCCCCTGTTCGGTTCGCACCAGAACATGCGAACAGGAAAAAAGTTCATTCGAACACGCGAATACCGTTAAAGTCTATGGGACACGAACATGAATAATCAAAAGTGCTAATTTTAAAGGCTTATATGCAAGTTATTGTCATAAAAAGTGTTTGGGGACCTGGGTCCTGCCCCAGGGGACATGGATCAATGCAAAAAAAAGTTTTAAAAACGGCTGTGTTGAGTTCCCTGAGGGAGAAGGAGATGTGTTCCCTGATCGTGAGCCGAAGTGGGATCGTGGCTGTGTGAGATACCGCTCCATGCACGGTGCTGCTGGGCGAATGTGTGGGGACTTTTTTGGGGGGTGAGGTCTGCTACAATGCTTTTATATGCTGATTACCCTGGGGGATGAGCGGAGCCGCCTGTCTCCCTATCCCTCACATACGGCACTGGAACCGGAAGTAAAATATGAGATTTCAATCAGTTTACAATGTATTCAATGTATGGACCCAAAATAATATTTAGTGGTAGGGATGAGCCAAACACCCCCCTGTTCGGTTCGCACCAGAACATGCGAACAGGAAAAAAGTTCATTCGAACACGCGAATACCGTTAAAGTCTATGGGACACGAACATGAATAATCAAAAGTGCTAATTTTAAAGGCTTATATGCAAGTTATTGTCATAAAAAGTGTTTGGGGACCTGGGTCCTGCCCCAGGGGACATGGATCAATGCAAAAAAAAGTTTTAAAAACGGCTGTTTTTTCAGGAGCAGTGATTTTAATAATGCTTAAAGTCAAACAATAAAAGTGGAATATCCCTTTAAATTTCGTACCTGGGGGGTGTCTATAGTATGCCTGTAAAGGGGCGCATGTTTCCTGTGTTTAGAACAGTCTGACAGCAAAATGACATTTCGAAGGAAAAAAGCCATTTAAAACTACTTGCGGCTATTGCATTGCCGGTCCGACAATACACATAGAAGTTCATTGATAAAAACGGCATGGGAATTCCCCACAGGGGAACCCCGAACCAAAATTTAAAAAAAAAATGACGTGGGGGTCCCCCTAAATTCCATACCAGGCCCTTCAGGTCTGGTATGGATATTAAGGGGAACCCCGGCCAAAAAAAAAAATGACATGGGGGTCCCCCTAAATTCCATACCAGACCCTTCAGGTCTGGTATGGATTTTAAGGGGAACTCCGCGCCAAAAAAAAAAAAAACGGCGTGGGGTCCCCCAGAAATCCATACCAGACCCTTATCCGAGCACGCAACCTGGCAGGCTGCAGGAAAAGAGGGGGGGACGAGAGAGTGCCCCCCCCTCCTGAACCGTACCAGGCCAGATGCCCTCAACATTGGGAGGGTGCTTTGGGGTAGCCCCCCAAAACACCTTGTCCCCATGTTGATGAGGACAAGGGTCTCATCCCCACAACCCTGGCCTGAAGGGTCTGGTATGGAATTTAGGGGGACCCCCGCGTCATTTTTTTTTTTTTAATTTTGGTTCGGGGTTCCCCTGTGGGGAATTCCCATGCCGTTTTTATCAATGAACTTCTATGTGTATTGTCGGACCGGCAATGTAATAGCTGCGAGTAGTTTTAAATGGCTTTTTTCCTTCAAAATGTCATTTTGCTGTCAGACTGTTCTAAACATGGGAAACATGCGCCCCTTTACAGGCATACTATAGACACCCCCCAGCTATGAAATTTAAAGGGATATTACATTTTATTGTTTGACTTTAAGCATTATTAAAATCACTGCTCCTGAAAAAACGGCCGTTTTTAAAACTTTTTTTTGCATTGATCCATGTCCCCTGGGGCAGGACCCAGATACCCAAACACTTTTTATGACAATAACTTGCATATAAGCCTTTAAAATTAGCACTTTTGATTTCTCCCATAGACTTTTAAAGGGTGTTCCTCGGCATTCGAATTTGCCGCGAACACCCCAAATTGTTCGCTGTTCAGCAAACTTGCGAACAGCCAATGTTCGAGTCAAACATGAGTTCGTCTCGAACTCGAAGCTCATCCCTATTTAGTGGGTAATTGTAACATTAAATTGCAGATTTTTGATGATGTGCACCTAGTTGGAACACTGTCAGCATCCCAACACTGTGCAATACTCAGTAGTGTAATTGGGTCTATACAATACACAATAGTAAGGACTGTTGTCGCTTACCAAAAAATTTGAATATATTCTATGTAATATATTATTGTATTTATAACTGAGGAAATGTATGAATTGATGGTCACTTTGAATTAGAATTTTTTCATTTATTAGGGTCATATGGCATATTAAATTAAATTAAATCATATATATTTTTTTCTTTTTTCTTCACCTTCTTGTACAAGTTTTTATTAGAATTTTGAAGTACAATAGAAAGTACCTGACAGATCCAAGACTGAAAATGGATGTTATAAATTCTGTGTACAATGTTGCCTGAGTACAGAGAAATTGGCAGGTGTCTACCATTGGATCTGTTTGCTGTTTGACAATACAACATACAATCCTGCACTTTTTCCTCAAGAGAGGAGAACATAGTCCATCAACAATGAAAAAAAAGAGAAAATATAGACAGTGAATTTACATTTTAAACAACGGTAGAAAAGAGATGAATATTCACATGGTAATATAGTTGCCTGGTGATGGATAGTTGGAGAGAATGTTTAAACTATTCCCAAGGCCAAGTTCTGGCTATGTGGCTTGGTGTAGTCTTGGGGATGGATTTTGAACCAGTCTATCCCAGGTGGCTCTGTAGCTAGTAGGTCACTATTCTTGGTCTTATAAACATCTGTTTTCAAACACCTAAGTGCAGGTTACCAAGTAGCCAGGGGCGGTGGGAGGGTATGGGGTGCCGCAGGTGGGTAGGGGAGGAATGAAAGGGGCAGATGTGAGGGGGAAGGGCGAATGGCAGAGTGAGAGGGGGTCTCTCCAGAGAGGGTCAGGGGTTCAGAGAATCAGTAGTAAATGGTGAACAATGGTGTAGTGGGTGTCATGCACCCTTAAAGATTTAATAGCGAGCTGTCAAACACTGGAGGAAGGTCATGGTTGATCCAGGGGTTCCAGAGTTTCTCAAATTTAAATATTTTGTCTAGATACACTGCTTCAGTTTTAGCATGAATCATTGCCTGCGTTACTCTTTGTTTACTTGAGAGTATGTGTAAGGAGGTCGATTTCCATGCCTTTGCTATGGTTTGTTTTGCTGCAGTGGTGATGAAGAGCAGGAGTTTAAATTGGCGGTGAGATAATGCTTGTGATTTGCTGTTCAGGAGAGCTACGGCCGGGTCAGGTGGCAGAGTCACATTGAACATGGTGGAGAGGATCTGGAACATTTCTGACCAGAAGATACGGGCTTTTGGGCATTCCCACCAAATGTGAACATGCGTGTCCAGGAAGTTACACCCTCTCAAACAATTGGAAGAGTATTGAGGGAGAAATGTTGATATCCTGGCAGGGACCAGATACCACCTGGTGAGTACCTTATAGTTAGTTTCAAGGACCACTATGTTTGGTGAGGCTGATTTGGTAGCTTGCCAGATTTGAGCCTAGTCTATTGCATCCATTTGTAGGTCAAGATCTCTCTCCCATTTGGTAGTATAGGACGTGGGATGAGGTGGTGTGTGAGAGAAGTTGTGCATATACAGTAAGTCGGAGATGAGTCCATCTTTATGTGGATCAGATTTACAAGCTTGTTCAAAGGTGGAAAAGCTTGAGGTTGTCGAGTTTGGGGGTGCGGTATGGGTCAGGAAATGCTTGATTTGTAGATACCTGAAAGTTTCTGTGGTTGGAAGGTTGTGCATTTCACAAAGTGTGGGGAAGGGTGTGATGGTGTCGGATTTAAAAAAGTGGTGAGCGCGGAACAGTCCTGCATTGGTCCAAGGTGAAAAGGAGGTTGGGGAAGTCCAGGATGGGTAAAAAGAGGGATTGCAGAGGAAAGAGAGAAGGGGGTTGTGGAGGCCAAAACATGTCTTAAGTCTATCCCATATAGTAAGACTATGTTTGGTGATCGGGTTATGGATAGAGCGACGTTGGGCTGGTGTGAGCCATACCAGATTTGCTGTAGAGAGCGGGTCGCAGTCGACCAATTCTAGTGCCACCCATAGTGGGGTTTCCTTTGTGGCATGGTATTTGTCTAGTTGTTCCAGCTGAGCAGCGTAGTAGTATTTTGGAAAGTTGGGCATACTTAGTCCGCCTCGGATGCAGGGGGTGTATAAAGTGGTCATAGGTAAATAGGGTTTGTGTGCACCCAAAATAAATCGTGAGGCCCTGCGGTGTAGGATGCATAGGTAATATGATGGAACCTGTATTGGGAGAACTCTGAGGAGATATAGGATTATAGGGAAGATGGACATCTTGACCACTGTGATCCTGCCCATCCAAGCTAACAGTAAGGATGACCATTTCGTCATTAGGTTGGCGAGTTGGGTTAACATGCGGGGGGGGGGTAATTTGCAGCACAGAGGGCAGTTGGATTAGCAATGTAGGGGATGTGGGTGGTTGACCAGGTAAACAGGAGAAAGTTTTGTAATTGGGATTGAAGGTTGGGAGACAAGGAAACATTTAGGGCTTTTAATTGTGTGTGTTTATTTGTAGGCCAGACAGACGTCCAAATTTAGAAAGGGTGTCCATAAGATTTGGTGCCAAGATTAGGGGTGCAGTGAGGAATATCAGGACATCATCAGCAAACATGCATAATTTATGCTGGTGGCCTCCGATTTCCAGTCCTCTTATGTCTGGGTTAGATCTGATGAGCAAAGCCAGGGGTTCAATCGCTAGGGCGATGAGGAGTGGGGAAAGGGGGCAGCCTTGATGGGTACCTCTTTCTATAAGGAAGGGGTCAGAGCGGAACACTAAGTATGTTGCATAAGCTCTCAGGTGGTGATATAAGGTGGCAATCCATTGTAGGAAGTGCGTTCCAAACCCCCAGTGGTGAAGGATGGAGTTTAAGTAAGTCTAGGATATAGAATTGAACACCTTGCATATATCGAGAGAATAGAAGCAAGTAGGGATGCGGCAGGATCGAGCTGTGTGTGCAAGGAGTGTGGCCCAATGTATGCTGTCTCCTGCTTGTCTAGAGGGTATAAACCCTGTTTGGTCTTTGTGGATTACGGTTCCTATAATGGGGTTTAGTCGGGTAGAAAGGATTTTTGTGAATATTTAGATTTTTAGGTTGAGTATGGAAATTGCTCTGTAATTGGACCAGGCTGTGTCATCTGCATTTGGTTTGGGATCATGGAAATGGAGGCTGTTAAGGATTCAGTGCGGAAGGAATGGCCTTTGAGGAGGGAGTTAAATGGTTCAACCATGAGAGGGGACAACAGGTCTGCAAATCATTTGTAGTAGGTGGCCGAGAAGCCATCAGGGTTGGGGCATTTGAAACCTTGTAATGTTTTCATTGCGGAATGGATCTCATCAGCAGTGACAGTTTTGTCTAGGATTTCTCATGGGAAGAGGAGAGAGATGGGAGGTGAATACAGGATAGGAGAGTATCAAAATGAATTTGGTCAAACTCATTAGGGTCTCAGTATAGTTCTGCAAGTTTTCTACAGAATTCATGCAAGATTTTTAGCGGGTTACTAGAATAAGTATCTTTTCTTAATATGAGACGGATTGGTTTCGGGGTGTAATTGGCCTTGCGCTAGGGCAAGCAACGTGTCTGGCTTAATAGCTTGTAGAGGGTATGTTTTGATTTGCGGAGAATTTCCTCTGCCGAGTCCGTCAAGAAGAGATCAAGTTCTAGTCACGTTTTTTCATAGATTTGTTTGTTTGACGGAAAAGGTATGAAATGCCTCTAAAGCCTCGTAGAAGACATCTTCCAGGTGCTTTTGTAGCTGGCTTTCCCCCTACGGTGATGGGATGCCTGGCTAATACAAATCACTCTAATGTATGGTTTGTGGGCTTCCCACAGCGTCAAGGGGTTTGTGTCTGTGGATGTGTTGTTTGTATGGTAGTCTTTTAGAGCTGTTTATATCTCTTTTCGGAGGGTAGGGTTGACCAGTAAGCTATCATTTATGAACCATGTGCGATGGTTAGGCCTTGGGATCAGGGAGGAGAATGTAGTCTTTGTGGTCTGACCAAGTGCATGGTATGATCTGTGAGTCAAGGATGAGCGTTGAGGTTCCAATGCTCACAGGGAGGTGGTCTATGTGGGAAAATATTTTATGAGGGTGGGAATAGTGTATTGCCGTCTTGCCGGGTGCTGTTCATGCCATGTGTCAAGAAGTGAGTGTTGGTTCAAGAGTTGTTGGTAGGAGAGGCGGTGAGCGGTAGTCGGGGCTAGGGATTTATCCAAGAAGGGGTATAATACTTGGTTAGAGTTGCCCCCGATGATGAGTGTACCTCATTTGTGAGATTCTATTACTGAAAACAAGTGGGAGAGAAATGACAATGGGTTAGTGTTATTGGTGTTGGTGTATTAAGATACAATGGTGAATTTACTGTCTAGCAGGAGGCAGGTGAGTATAAGGTAACATCCTTCTGGGTCTCTGATCCCTGCCAGGAGAGTAAATGGTGTGGAGAAGTGGAAAGTGATCAAGACTCCACATTGTTTTGTGGCATCTGAGGCTGTGTAGACCTAGGGGTATTGGCGACCAAATAATTTGGGTGAGGATTGGGAGGAGAAGTGCGTCTCCTGTAAGCAAACCACATGTGCTGAAAGTTTGGAGAAGGAGCGGAAGGCTTTAGTGCGCTTAGAGGGGGAATATAATGTAAAGTAAACGAGTCTCAGGAGCAAGTAAGACACAGTAGAAAGAAAATAAACTATTAAATTTAAAAACCAGATAATGCTAGGCAGGGCTTTTTTTCTCAAACAATAGGTGCTGGAACTCAACCGCAACTCCCCAAAACCCCTCCACCCACATACACCCTCCAAATCACATCAAATAGTGGGTGTGATCAGTTAAATTTCACGAACAGTAGGAGGGTCTTAAAAGAGCATTAAATACCAGGATCACATTACAAACAGAGTGCAGAGTTCAGGGGGGTTACACACAGAGTGCAGAACTGTCACTTGTAAACACAGAAACTGGACTTCTGTGTGTAGTGATTGTGGTGAGCAGACCCCCCCACGGGTCTGCGCCAGAGGTGGTGGAACTGAGTTCCACCAAGTTCCCCCTGAAAAAAATCCCTGATGCTAGGTTAGGTTTTGGTTTGAGCATCCTGCAAGAGGGATGAAGGTGTTATTCAGAACATGGGTAGCCAATTGATGTGGTAAGGTTCTCTATCAATAGGTATATGGGAGGCGTTGGTATGTAAGGCTCATTGCAGGAGGTCAAAGCAAAGCTAGGCATTAAGGGGAGAAATAGGAAACGGTGTCCCCATAGAATGGTGCTGTAGAGCCAGGTGTCCCTGGATGTTCTGAGCAGGGGATCAATTATCCTGATCCTAAGGCCCAGTAGTAGGTGGGAAGGCATTATTTCCCATCCTGACATGTGGTAACAAACCTAGGAATAGTGAAACATGGGTAAGTATGACCAGCAGGGGAAGAATGCCCAACTATAACAGGGTTATGTCATTGTCATTTTGCAGTACTCCTGGGCTCACTATGTGTGAGAGGTAAGGGGGGTAAGAATGTGAAGCAACATATCATCCAGTTATGAAAGTTCAGTCCATCGGGTCTTCCGGAGCTGGGGAGGTGAAGCGACTCCTCTTGTGGACGCTGGTGTGGGCCTGGTGAGCTGGGGTATCTTGCAGCTTTTTGGGGGAGCAAGATGTCGCCCGGCATTTGGAGCCCTCTGCGGTGGTATCAGGTGTTGACAGGTGGAGACCTTAGAGAGAATAGTGATGAGATCTTCTGCTGATTTGCATGTATAGGGGGATTCTTTGTATGTGAAGCAGATGGCGAAGGGGAAACTCCAGTGGTATGAGATGTGGTGTTGCTGGGGGATTTGCAGGTGAGGTTTCATAACTTTTCTTTTGGCAAGAGTCTACTGGGAGAGGTCCTGGTATACTTGGTAGCGATGACCCTGGAATATCAGGGGGTCCTTGTTGCGGGCTGCTTCCATAAGTTGTTCCTTAGTGCGGAAGCAGTGCAGTTTTATAATGATATCCCTGGGGGGCATCATCTTTGCGGAGGACCAGTGATCTATGAATTCTGTGCATCTCTAAATTCTCTATAGGGATCGATTGGGCTAATTCCTGAAAGAGCACAGTAATGGTGAAATGAAGGTCCTCTATAGCCTCAGGTATTCCCCTAATGTGGAAGTTAGATCTTCTGGCCCTATTTTCAAAGTCCTCCAGGCGGGCTTGAGAGTTTTCTTCCCTAAGGGTCTCTGTTTCTTCTTCATGGTTGGTGTATATGACATGTAGTTCATCTACCCTCTCCTCAAGGATAGAGGTGCGGTGGCCCAACTAGTGGATCTCCCATGTGAGCTTGTCTGTTATGGTATCTGAGGTATTCTGCAGGGATAACTGAAGTACCCACTTAAATTGGCTGAGCAGGTCAGAGCTGTGTTGGGTTTACAGAGCTATGGGGGTCATCCCGAATTCAGAGTCTGACTCACCGAGTTGTGTAGCTGCCAGGGTCCATAATTGTGTCAGCATGTGTGGCAGAGCAGAGCGGAAAGATGGCCATCATTTTAGCTGCGGCTCTAGCCAGAGCGTCCTGGATCATCTTGGACTTTTGCCTGGCTTTCTTCCTGCTGTACATCCCGCAAAACGTCCCAGAGGCTTTGCGCATGCGCCTTCCCTAAATCATATAATTTAATAGTTCTTGAATCTTGGAAGAGGATTAGCAGTGGATATACTATATGCATCTGTGAAATTAGTATAGAAGGACAGAGGAAACATATTTATACCTTTTCTCTTCATTGTTGTGAATGCCTGGATTCATTGTTTTACATTTTTCACATATGATGGTTGCTGGAGTTTAATATTACAAATTCAAAAGTCATATTTATTCTAGGACTTATTGTCCCTGCCCCCCTAAAATCTTCCTACCCTTATTTCTTTAAATCTCTGAGAATTGAAACACTGAACACTAAGTAGTCTAATGTGTATTATCCCTATGCCCTAAAATGTATCTTTTCTTTTCTTCTTTTTGTTAAAGTATAACTAAAGGCAAAACTTTTTTTTTAGTTTTGGATAAAGGGGAGATGGATTAAAACCCCTGTCCCTTTAAATTTCTCTGTGCCCCCGTTAGGGAGATTCACCCTCTCTTTTTGTCCTGTTTACCATTATTATTGAAAGTAAAAGAAAAATAAAATCTCAAATTTTGGGTTGTCCCCAGAAAGGTAATAAAGGGGAAATCTTCCAATGGGGACACTAGTTCTGGTGACCTGGGGTCCCCAAGAAATTCCCTTAATTTGCAGGGATGTCTTCTCACTTCCTGTTTTGGCTATGGCTCAGGAAATAAAAATAAATCTCTGCAATGGGATACAGATGGTGAAAAAAATCTGACTGGGGACCCTCCCTTACTCTATCCAAAATGAGAAAAAAAAGTTTTGCTTATAGTTCTACTTTAACCTTAAGAGCTAGTCTATTGCATAGTGTCCCTTTCCCCCCAAACTGCTTCTTCTACTTTTTTTAGAGAACTGAACCACAAAACACTAGGTTAGTCTAATACTCTTTGTCCCTGTCTACCTCAAATGCTTTCCTTTTTCTCTTTTATCACTTTGACTAACCCACTGGGCACTAGCTGGTAGCATATTATTAAATGTGTTGAATAGCATTTTTAAGCTGCAAGACAGGGTATAGTGTTTTCCTTGTTATTAGAGATGAACTTGTGATTTTTCAGGATCTGCGTCAACACCTTGTACCATCACCACCCTGTATCTCCATAAATCTGAAAAAATAGTTATTTGTTTTTTTAAAGGTTTATGTCAAAACCTGGACCTAAAAATAAAACCAGGTTCTAAAAAAGGTGGGGGAAACGATTTCCAAACTATATTTGGAAACTGATTGTTAGATTCCAGAGTTAGAAAGTAGTGAGTGATTGTATCTGCTTTTTATATGCTACCTGCTCAAAACCTGCTCCTGATATTGACTTGGGAAGGGACTGTATAGTATATGGTAACAAAATGAGCCATAGTATGGGTGGACACAGATACTATGGGGTTTATTTACTAAAGGCAAATAGACTGTGCATTTTGCAAAGTGCAGTTGGACTCTACAAGAGCACTTGCTCCTGAGCTTAGTAAATGAGCAAAAGCTCTGCTGACTTCCATCATCCAATCATTATTTTCCTTGCACGTGATTGAGTACTTTTTGCAAAGTGAAGCTTTACCGCATTTACTAAGCTCTGGAACAACTGCACTTGCAGAGTGCACAGTCTATTTGCATAGCTCCCAACTGTCCCTAATTTTGAGGAACTGTCCCTGATATGGAACAAAGTCCCTCTGTCCCCCTTTCCTCCTTATTTGTCCCTCTTTTTTTCCTGATGTATATAGTTGTTTTATCTTTCAAAAAGTGTTTCCCAGCACTAAACATTTCATTTAGTTTCTAAATTAATGTATTTGTAAATTTCAAAGGCCAATATAAAGGAATAGTAGTGGTAAAAACAAGCACATGTGGGTTTAGCTAGTAGCCCAGGGCTCAAAATTTCAAGTCCTGAGCTACTAGCCAAGCCTTAGGAGTTACTCACCACCAGTTGCTCCACCCAACCCCTACCCTGTCCCACCCCTAATACTGCCCTAAACATTTTATCATGAAATGACACTGTTAAATGTTTTATGCAGAATTAAGTTACAAAAATAAATATTGACAACAACAACATAATCAGTGCCCATCAGTGCAGCCTCATCAGTGCCCAACAATGCAGCTTACCAGTGCCCATCAGTGCAGCCTTTCAGTGCCCCTCAATTCAGCTTTATCAGTGCCCATCAATGCAGCCTATCAGTGTCCATCAGCGCAGCCTTTCAGTGCCCATCAATTCAGCCTAATCAGTGTCCATTAATGCAGTCTTATAGGAGCCAATTCTCCTCCCAGTGATCGGCCAGGAAACTGTGGCGAAGGGAGAGGAGAGGAAGAGGAGAGCCGGCCAGATTACACAGAGAGGGGATCTCCTCCTGTAAGACAGTTTGGCTCTGAAACACCGGCAGCTGTCAAAGTCTAGCTTCCTAGACCAGCTCCTATGATAAACATCACACTACTTAATTTTCCCGATATTGGACCAGTGTGCTGTCTATCATAAGAGCCAGTCCAGGAGGTGAGACTTTGTTTGACAGAGGCTGGCATTTCACAGCCAAGCTGTGTTACAGGAGGAGATCCTCTCTCTGTGTGATACAGCTGGCTCTCCTCTTCCTTGTTCCCATCTCAAAAAGTTGGGAGTTATGTATTTGCCTTTAGTAAATCAACCTCCATGACTCATCTGGTTACCATACACTTACAATTCCTGTAATACATATATAAGTATGTCAATATACTAACTATCAACAGTAATAAGTCAAGCCTGCCATTTCAGGATCATTTAACAGGTAGAACTTCTTCCATCCAGTAATGGTGTATTACTTGCCTAATATGTTACATTTGCTAAGGCCATTAGCGGTATAACAACACTTGAGTGTTATGAAAACCCCCATGTCTGATGCAGGGCTCTCATGTGTATATGAAACACTGCAAAGAAAAATTATGCATAAGCAGTTTCACTAGTGATGAGCTGAATTGGTTTGGGTTTGGTTCAACAGGGTTTGGTGAACTTCAAAGAAGTTTGGATGCTAAATCCGAACCCCGTTTAAATCAATTGGAGCCATATTTGTCAAATTAAAAATGCCTTTCCTGGGCTTATAGGTAAGGGGGATTGAAAAAAAAAGCTTGGGGGGGTTGCACAGTGCCCCTGGGATCATGTACTAATGCAAAAAACAGTCCTGCCCAAATCTATACTAGACCCTTAATCCAAGGATGCAGCCTGGCTGGCCAGGAAGGCTACCCCTACTGATTGACAGAAAAAACTGTTGCAACCTAGAAATAAAGACATTTAAACATTTGCCAAGTATTTATTTAAAAACAAATCTCCATAAAATGCCCCTTGTTGTAAATTCATCATCAGTCATGATTTCTGCTACCAGTTGACAAAAAAAGAAATATGATGTTATGCCAAGTAAATAGATACCTAACATGTCATGCTTTAAAATTGCGCACACTTGTGGAATGGCAACAAACGAAGGTACTTAAAAATCTCCACAGGTGACGTTCTAAACACCTTTACACGTTACCTATTTAGAGTTAAAGAGGAGTTCTAGTGCTAGAATTATTGCTCTCACTCTAATGTTCATGGCAATACCTCACATGTGTGGTGCAAACACTGTTTACATATGCGTGCGCACCTTATCTATGCGCACAAGCACGGGGGGGCATTTTACTTTTTTTTTTTCTATTCATTTTCTTTTTTCTTTTTACACTGTTCTTAATTTTTTTAATTTTTTAATCACTTATATTCCTGTTGTGTAAACATCCCTTGTAATAGAAATAAGGATGACAAATCTTCTTTATGAAAATATCTGGGGTCAGAAAGACCCCAAATATTTTCTTTACCTTTAAAAGCAAAAGATATATTTTTTTAAAGCAAAAGATCAAAAAAATATATTTCTTCCACCCTGGACCGGAAATGACAACCATGAAGTCTCTCCGGTCTTCCAAG
This sequence comes from Aquarana catesbeiana, assembly GCF_042186555.1. Lineage (NCBI taxonomy): Eukaryota > Metazoa > Chordata > Amphibia > Anura > Ranidae > Aquarana > Aquarana catesbeiana. The sequence continues at coordinate 280,288,558 of NC_133328.1, forward strand.
GTTGTAGAGGTATTCAAAAACAATCTATTCTTACCTCTGTGGTAACCAGCTGTCAGCATTGTAGGATCGTTTCTTGGGTGAGCCAGTGGAAACGCCCCCGCCGCTTCTGAAAGTGTTCCAGCGGCTCATGAGCCGTTCGGAATGCTTTCAAGAGAAACCCAGTCGCCGGCTGTAAAAAACAATACCAGGGTTATAACTGATATCTTCAGCCATAATCCCGGGAAAACCACTTGCCAACCGCAACGTATATATACATTTTGCAGTTGGCAAGTGGTTAAAAGGAGCAAAGATTCCCCATGATGTCAGTGGTTCCAAGGGATGCCGGGGGTGCAAGCTTAGGAACCAGTGACATTGAGAGACTGCAACATATAGAAGCAATAGAAATGATGCATGGTTCCTGCTAGATGGGCTGAAGTTCGAGCATTTGGATGAAATCATAGGCTCATTCCATTTTTTTCACCCTATTGCCATCTTTACTCTATCAATCCCTTTATTGACGGGGATTGTTGATGCACAGATGTCCAAACCAAATTCAGCAGCATTAACATGTAGGGCCCCTTTCACACGGGACGGATCCGTGTTGATCCGCCCCGTGTTTATCCGCTGCTCAGCGGGGATCGCTCCGTTTTCCCCAGCTGAGCAGGCAGATGACAGGGCGGGACCCGCACACTGTGCAGGGACCGCCCTGTCAGATCTCCGCTCTCCCCTATGGGGGATCGGAGGAACACAGACCGTCTGTCCGTGTTCCTCCGATCCGCTCTGCAGATGGATAGAAAAATAGGATTTTCTTCCGTCCGCAGAATCGGACGAGAGCGGAGCCGGACAACATCGGGTGTTAGCGGATGTACATCCGCTGACACCCGCTATCCCATAGGGATGCATGTATGTCCGTATTTCATCCGAAAACGGATGGATGAAATACGGACATACTGTCCGCATGTGTGAAAGGGGCCTAGCAGTTATTTTGACAATACCTCTATGGCTTATATGGCTACCTAAATAACCTTTGCGTCATTTTTTTAAGGACGTTAAACCTTTATTTATAATGATTTTTTTTAAACATTTTTATTATTTTATTTTTTGTCATAGCGTTGTAACAGAAGAATTCTTAAATCTTCTCTGAGTTTGTGAAGGGTATTAGCGATAATGGTGTGGGGTTGTGTTTGTTCTGGGATTCTAACCTATGGATTTCAGAGGTGAGGGCATTGAGTTTGAGATCGTGCCATTTTTTTGCTCTAGCCCCCTGTTGGATCAAAATGCCTTGAATTAATGCCTTATGGGCATTCCATACTATTATTATTATTATTATTATACAATATTTATATAGCGCCAACAGTTTACGTAGCGCTTTACAACTTGAGGGTAGACAGTACAAATACAATACAATTTGATACAGTAGGAATCAGAGGGCCCTGCTCACTTAGAGCTTACAATCTAAGAGGGAAGGTTAAGAGATACAAGAGGTAATAGCTGTGGGTGATGTGCTGATTGAGAAGATAAATGTACAGTTGTTAGGTGGGGGCCAGATAGGCTTCTCTGAAGAGATGAGTTTTCAGGGATCGTCTGAAAGTGGATAAGGTAGGAGAAAATCGGACGGATTGGGGAAGAGCATTCCAGAGGATGGGGGAGGCTCTGGAGAAGTCCTGAAGGCGAGCATGGGATGAGGTGACAAGGGAGTTTGAGAGCAGGAGGTCTTGGGAGGAGCGAAGAGAACGATTAGGTTGGTATTTTGTGACTATGTTAGAGATGTAGCTAGGGGCCAGGTTGTGGATGGCTTTGTAAGTTATAGTTAGTATCTTGAATTTAATTCGGTGACTGAGTGGCAGCCAATGGAGGGATTGGCAGAGGGGTGTAGCAGACGCTGAGCGGTTTGTGTGGTGGATGAGCCTGGCCGCAGCGTTCATGATGGACTGAAGTGGGGATAGCCTATTTAGAGGTAAACCAATGAGGAGGGAGTTGCAGTAGTCAAGGCGGGAGATGACCAGGGAGTGGATTAGAAGCTTTGTGGTGTCATTGGTTAGGAAGGGGCGTATCTTGGAGATGTTGCGAAGACAGAGGCGGCAAGCTTTGGATAGTGATAGAATGTGGGGTCGAAAGGTTAGTTCAGAGTCCAGGATTACACCTAGGACCTTGGCGTGGGGAGATGGGTTGATAGTTGAGCCGTTGATCTTGACAGGGAGATCAGGGGAAGTGGCACCTGAGGGAGGAAATATCATGAGCTCGGTTTTGGATAGGTTGAGTTTGAGAAAGTGATGTGACATCCAGGCTGATATGTCTGCTAATAAGTTGGTAATGCGTGAGGAGACAGATGGAGAGAGCTGGGGGGTGGAGAGATAGATTTGGGTGTCATCAGCGTAGAGATGATATTTAAAGCCGTGGGAGGCAATCAATTGACCCAGGGAGGTGGTGTAGATTGAGAAAAGGAGAGGTCCGAGAACAGAACCTTGGGGGACCCCGACGGAAAAAGGAAGAGGAGAAGAGGAAGTAGAGTTGTAAGTGACACTGAAGGAGCGGTGGGATAGGTAGGATGAGAACCAGCGAAGAGTACAGTCACGGAGACCAAAGGAGTGGAGTTTTTTGAGGAGGAGGGGGTGGTCCACTGTGTCAAAGGCAGCAGAGAGGTGCCTACTATGAAGGGTTTTGTTTACTGCGGGAGCATTCATCTGAAAGAATTCTTGCAGCCTATTCTTTGTGATTTGTGAGCTGGTGGGTTCTTGCAAGATACTGATATTGCAATGCCAGATGGAGACTGGAGGGGAGACACCCTTTTTGGCTATTGTTATAGATATGGCTGCGTGGTCAGACCTTGTGATGTCATGCATGTTTGAGGCAGACACATGTTGCAGCAGCCATTTGTTTGTGATAAATAATACTCAAATAAGTCCTGTGTCTAGCAAATAAATATGTATACTCCCTTTCAAACATGTGCTGGCATCTCCAGAAAACGTAGATGTCTTCTGCATGTAGTGGATTGTGTAGAGAGGTGACACGGCCAGAGGCTTGGGATGTGGAGTCTAGGCGTGGGTGTCAGGGCTGGGCTCAGCCCTTCCTTTTCTGAGCTGGCCGCTCAGCTGTTGGCTACTTGCCAGCTCCTGTCTCTCCACAGTTACTCAGCTGTTGCTGATATCCTGCACATCAGTCCTGCCTACTTAAGCCGTCCAGTCCAGAGGAGCTCTGCCTTCACCTTAGTCAACATCACAGAGATGCTCTCCTGCATTCCTGTTGAAAGACTTGCTTGGCTGACATCCCTTCTGGCTACAGATCCTGCTTGCTGTTTTACTACGCTCATCTCCGACTCCCTGACGTTTGGCTTGTCTGACTATCCGTTTGTGATATTTTTGCCTTCTGAGAGAGCCTCGGCCTGGGCAAACCCGTTATGGGAGACACAAAAACCTGTTGTCTTGACTTACTCTGAGTTTGTGGCCTCCTTTAAAAATGTATTTGATGTTCCCACACGCTCCGCTTCTGCTGCCAAGTGCCTCATGCTCCAGAAGGTGTGTGCCTATGTGCACGCGTGAATCACGGAGACTTCACGCACGAATGTGCACATGCATGTGCGTTAGACGTGCTTTGGCACCCAACGGCCTATAAAAGTGTTATGGAAATTTGGTTGTACACAGAGCACACAGCCAAATCTCCTGTTTCTCATAATAATAACAATTTCATCCAATGATATAAATGCATCTCACCTTTTGATCATATCCATCCTCTGGTGTGTGCCCCATCCAGCCAACTAGACAAAACACATGTTTACGGTTCCAGTTCCAAGATCACACTGCCCCCACAGCCGTGTGCTCACTCTTTATTAGCATAACAGGAAGTCCTAAAAACTTGAGGGTTCAGCTTCCAACAGCCAAACACCTCTTACAAAGCTTGTGATCTCACAGGATATGACCTCACAGGATGTGAATGGCCATATAAGGATTTAACAACACAGGAAAATGCAACAACCAATGAACAATGACTACAGGAGTCATATGGGTGTGTCTGAGCAGAGACAGGGTGCATGCATGCTTTTAGACGCCACATGGCTTTCAAACATTAACTCTTTCTCCAACCAGAACAACCCAAAAGACTCCCGCATTTCCGTTGATAGAAATCCCTATTATACATTGTTCCAGAGAACAATGTATACCTGGATTATTCTACTGTCTTTGTGGATGAGAGATTATCGGCAGGCGTACACTCATTGGGCCACAAATGTGTTGATCAGGCACACAGGGGCAACATGAGAGCACACTCGTTAAACCGAAAATGTCTTTGCAGAGTGAACACACCCCCACCAGATGATCGTTCTGTGCATCACACAGGGGCCCTTAACTGGCGGACATGTCCCCACTCCGCAAACATTTCTCTACATCCCCAAAGAGCTTTACACTACAAAACGGATCTCAGCCAGAGTCACTCTACCCCAGTCAGCTCTTTAGAGCGGGCTGCAAGAGGACAGACACTGGGAGACTCTTATGACAATACATTAATATAAAATTTTCCACAACAAAAAGATGCTCCAGGAATGTTGCTCTTTGCGGTTTGATCTGCTTTTGTTCGCTGTGTTCCTTATCCTGTGCCTGTATCCTGTTCCTGTGTTTGACCCGGCTTCCTGACCTTGCTTCTGTCTCCAGTCCTGACCTCGGCTTGTTTTATCCTGCTTAAGTTACCTGCCTGATTGCCTGTTGTCAAGACCCAGCCTGGATTCCGACTACTCTCTGCCTGCCGTTTATGCTGTTTACCCTGATGTGTATGACCTGGCTAGTCTGACTCCTCTTCTGTCTGCAGACCTGTACTTGATGACCTGCATCCGCTGCTCTGCACTTGCTGACCTGCATCCGCTGTTCTGCAAACCTGCACCTGCTGATCTGCATCCTATACACCTGCTGACCTGCATCCACTGCTTCCAGTACCAGCTGTTCCAGCTTCCACTTGGCTGCACTACTCCAAGCAGTGAGGACCAAACAGGCACCCTTACCTCACCGTGCTCTTACCACCACTGTCCCCACTCCATTGGTGTCCAAGCTGGGGTTGTACGGGAGGTATCCCTCAACACGTCAGGCTCACACCTAAGGAATGTTACAGTAGCAAACCACCATGCCTGAGCCTGCAGGAGGGACCTCGCATATGGACAATGTCAGTCAACACCTCACAGCCCTCACCCAGGCTGTGAAGTCTCTGCAGGGCAGCCACGACCGAGTAAATAAGCAGACACAAACCCAAGCCATCCCTGCAGACCCACCTTCAATTCCAACTTCCTCCTTTGGGATGATACCACCTCCTGAGCCTAGGGTGCCTGTTTCTGAGAAGTTTTCTGGTAATCAAAGCGAATTCCAGACTTATCGCAACACATGTGAACTGTACTTTTCATTGCTACCTCAGACTTTCTCATCTGAAGTCACCAAAGTGGGCTTTGTTATTGCTCTGCTGCAGGGGGAGCTTCAGGCCTGGGCCCACCATCTACTTGAAGTCAGCCATGTAGTTCTGGACTCTCTGTCATCCTTCATTGATGCTATGGCTCGACTCTATGACGACCCTCAGCGGACTTCCACTGCCGAGGCCGCCCTCCACGTGCTCCAGGAAGTCCGCTGACCGGTCGAGAACTATGTGACCGATTTCAGACGCTGGAGCGCAGATACCCAGTGGAACGAGGCCGCTCTTCGCAACCAGTTCCATCTCGGTCTTTCTGAAAGTTTGAAGGATGAGTTAGCCCGGGTCGGTGTTCCTGATGCTCTAGAGACTTTAATTACCTTGTCTGTCCAGATAGACCAATGACTCCGAGTGCAGAACAGAAAGGACTACTCAGCAACTCTGCCCAGCTTGGATGCCAGCTCCTGTGTACCCTGCCAGTGCCAGTCCAGTTCGTGTTAGATCCTCACCTCTTAACCAGACATTTGTTACCATCAAGCCGAGGCAGTTTAGACTGATGAAGCATTCCCTGCCTGCCAAAGAACGACTTCATTGGCAGCAGAATTGCCTATGCCTATATTGTGGAGAAGCCAGTCATTATGTCTCTTCCTGTCCTGCTAAGCTGCGCAAGGTCCTGGCTACCTCTTCTCCTAACTACTCACCTCCCTCTACCAATTCCACTCACCTGGCCCTATCTATCTCATTCCAATTGCCAGGAAGGACAATACCAGTTACTGCAATAATCGACTCAGGGGCATGTAGTTGTTTTATCAATTTAGACTTTGCAGCACAACAACACATCCCACTTCAATCCAAGGCTCGGAGACTCTCCATCTTCCTGGCGGATGGGTCTCGCATTAAGTCCAGAGTAGTGACCCAGAAAACCCCTCATTTGCCTGTAATCACCTCTATGTATCATAAGGAACTATTAAGTCTGGATGCTATAGCATCTCCCCTGTTCCAGTCATCTTGGGCCTACCCTGGCTTCAGGCACAAAATCCACAGATCAATTGGGAATCAGAAGTATTAAGTTCCAATCACCTTAATGCCTGCATCACTGCATGCCTTCATGTCCCAGCATCTCTGGTCTCCTGTTATGCCTGGAACCAGATCCAGAGATATGCGCTTCTGTGCCCAAACAATATCATGAGTTCTTGGACGTCTTCAGCAAACGAGAGACTGAAGTCCTCCCGCCTCATAGTCCATACCACTGTCCAATCGAGCATCTTCCCGGTGCTGAAATTGCTTTCGGACGGATCTTCTCCCTATCTGAGTGGGAACTTGAAGTACTGAAATAGTATGTTTATGAGAACCTCAAGAGAGGATTCATCCATCCTTCCACTTCTCCAGCAGGGGCAGGAATCTTTTTTGTGGAGAAAAAGGACCATCCTCTTCAGCCCTGTGTGGACTACCGGGAATTGAATAAAATCACGGTCAAGAACCGGTACCCCCTGCCCCTGGTACCTGAACTTTTTCAAAGACTCAGAACTTCCTCTGTGTTTACTAAGTTAGACCTGTGGAGGGGGCGTACAACCTGGTCCGCATCCGTGCAGGGGATGAATCGTACCAGGTTTGACCATTACAAATATCTAGTAATGCCTTTTGGACTATGTAACGCCCCTGCCACCTTTGAGTATCTAGTCAACAACATTTTCAGAGACTGTCTAGACATTTTCATAGTTGTTTATCTAGATGATATTTTGATTTTTTTCCACTTCTCTTGAGCAGCATCGGGAACATGTCAAGAACGTACTCTGTCATCTCCGCCAACATGGACTGTACGCAAAACCAGAAAAGTGCAAATTCGAGCGACAGAGTATCCAGTTCCTTGGCCTAGTGATCTCAACAGAGGGATTCAAGATGGACCCACAGAAGGTTTCAGCCCTCCTGGATTGGCTTGCACCCTCAGACAAAAAGGGGGTGCAGCGCTTTGTTGGCTTTGCTAACTTCTATCGGAATTTCATCAAGGGATTCTCCGATATTAGTTCCCAAATTACACAGCTGACCATGCAAAATGTCAGGTTCCATTGGACTTCCGAGGCACAGGCTGCCTTTACAAACCTAAAAGGACTTTTCATGTCTGTTCCTATCCTGAGTCACCCTTATCCTGCTCTTCCTTATCTACTTGAGGTAGATGCCTCAGAGACAGGGGTTGGAGTGGTCATCTCCCAACGCCAGGCTCTCAAGGACTTGATGCACCCAATAGCCTTCTTCTCCTGTAAGCTCACCTCGTCCGAGAAGAACTACAGTAGGTGACTGTGATATTGTGTCAATCTCGTTGCTTTTCTCGGCGAGATTTGACACCTGCGAGCCCCGTCGCGGGAGCCAGCACCAAGATCGGGAAAGGAAAACTTTTTTTCCTTTCGCGATGAGCGACAGGCAGTGCTGACAGCTGTCTAGTATGAATCTTGAGGGGGAACTCCGTGCCAAATTCTAAATGAAGAAACTGGCGTGGGTCCCCCCCAGGAACATACCAGGCCCTTAGGTCTGGTATGGATTGTAAGGGGAACCCCCTACGCCAAAAAATCAGCATGGGGTCCCCCCAAAATCCATACCAGACCCTTATCCGAGCACGCAGCCTGGCCAGTCAGGAAAGGGGGTGGGGGCGAGTGAGCGCACCCCCTCCTGAACCGTACCAGGCCGCATGCCCTCAACATGGGGGGGTAAGTGCTATGGGGGAGGGAGGCGGCCCTGCGGGCCCCCCACCCCAAAGCACCTTGTCCCCATGTTGATGAGGGCAAGGACCTCTTCCCAACAACCCTGGCCTTGGGTTGTCAGGGTCTGCGGACGGAGGGCTTATCGGAATCTTTAATAAGGGGGCCCCCAGATCCTGGCCCCCCACCCTATGTGAATTAGTATGGGGTACATGGTACCCCTACCCATTCACCTAGGGAAAAAAGTGTCAATAAAAAAAAAACACACTACACAGGTTTTAAAAGTAATTTATTAGACAGCTCCGGGGGTCTTCTTCCGACTTCGGTGGTCTTCTTCCGACTTCAGGGTCTTCTTCCGTCTTCTCCCGGTGTCCAGCTTCTTCTTCCGGGCCCCTCCGCTATCTTCTTCCAGCTCTCTTGCTAGCGGGGGCCCGGTCTGCTGCCGCTGTCTTGTCACCACTGTCTTGTCTTGTCTTCTCTTCTTCCGATGTTGACACGACGCTCTCTCCTGCTGGAATGCTGTGTGCGAGCTGAGCAGCCATTTATATAGGCGGTGACCCCGCCCCCTTGTGACGTCACACTCCCAGCATGCGCCGGGACTCTGGCGTCATAAGGGGGCGTGACCCAGAGTCCCTGCGCATGCTGGGACTGTGACATCACAAGGGGGCGGGATCACTGCCTATATAAATGGCTGCGCAGCTCGCACACAGCATTCCAGCAGGAGAGAGCATCGTGTCAACATCGGAAGAAGAGAAGAAGCGACAAGACAGCGGCAGCAGACCGGGCCCCCGCTAGCAAGAGAGCTGAAAGAAGATAGCGGAGGGGCCCGGGAGAAGAAGCCAGACACTGGGAGAAGACGGAAAAAGACCCCAAAGTCGGAAGAAGACCCCCAGAGCTGCCTAATAAATTACTTTTAAAACCTGTGTAGTGTGTTTTTTTTTTATTGACACTTTTTTTCCCTAGGTGAATGGGTAGGGGTACCATGTACCCCATACTCATTCACATAGGGTGGGGGGCCGAGATCTGGGGGCCCCCTTATTAAAGGGGGCTCCCGGATTCCGATAAGCCCCCCGCCCACAGACCCCAACAACCAACGGCCAGGGTTGTCTGGAAGAGGCCCTTGTCCTCATCAACATGGGGACAAGGTGCTTTGGGGTGGGGGGGCCCGCACTTACCCTCCATGTTGAGGGCATGCGGCCTGGTACGGTTCAGGGGGGCGCTCACTCATCCCCACCCCCTTTCCTGACTGGCCGGGCTGCGTGCTCGGATAAGGGTCTGGCATGGATTTTGGGGGGGACCCCCCACACCGATTTTTCGGCGTAGGGGGTTCCCCTTACAGACCTAATGGCCTGGTATGCTCCTGGGGGGACCCACGCCGTTTTTTTCATTTAAAATTTGGCACAGCGTTCCCCCTCATGATTCATACCAGACAGCTGTCAGCACTGCCTGTTGCTCATCGTGAAAGGAAAAAAAGTTTTCCTTTCCCGATCAGCGAGCCAGCGCGACATGCACAGTACCCTGTCGCCGAGAACCAGTGCGATGGGATCGCGCTGGAAACACAATCTCGCGGTCAGGTACTGTATGACGTTGGGGACCGGGAGCTTTTGTCCATTAAATCTGCCCTTGAGGAGTGGAGGTACCTGTTGGAGGGAGAAACGCACCCTATACTCATTTACACAGACCACAAAAACCTAGAGTACCTGAGAGCTGCCAAACTTCTGAAACCACGCCAGGCACGATGGGCATTATTTTTCTCTAGGTTCTCGTTCCATATAACTTATCGGCCAGGCTCCAAAAACACCAAACCAGCCCTTTCCCGCACGTTCGATGATCCGAAGGAAGTGTCAGCTCCAGATACCATCCTATCAGAAGGTAACTTCTTACTTTTGCAAACTAGTCTAATGTCTGGCTTGAAGCAAGCTTCTACAGGTATGTCTGGTCCCCCTGGAGTTACTCTGTTACCTAAGGATGGGTTACTTTGGAAAGATAACAAAATCTTTGTGCCTGAATAGGTTCGAGTCACAGTGTTAAACTTGTGGCATGATCATCCTCTGTGTCATGGTTATGCAATAGAGTTTGTCAATCAGCATGCCTGTCTCCATGTGTTCATCTCTAGAGACCAGCTGACCCTCACCTGACTGCTTTTGTAACCTCTCCTCTAAGCATGGCCCCACCCCAGGCCCTATCAGGGAACCCTACATTAACCTGTGCACTGCAAGCCAGCAGTGCTGATCAACCATTATGTGTTAGCCTCTGTGTGTACTTGCTGTGTTTCCTACATCTGATTCCTGTTACTGACTTTGGCCTGTTCTTAACTATTCCTGCCTGCTCGTGACCCTGACCTTTGGCATGTTCCCAACCATCCCTGTTTGACTGTGACCCTGAACCTTGCCGTGTTGTCCTTGTCTGCTTGTGGCCCCGACCTTGGCTTGTCCCTTACTTTCCTTGTTGTTCCAGCCTGCTGTCTCCTTCCTCTTCTCCTGTAGTCTACTGTGAGCTGTGAGCTGTGAGACCCTGGGGGCTGCGACCTGGAGCCAGACTGCAGCGCAGTCCATCCTTACCATTAAAGGCTCTGGTGAACACCTGCTGGCTCTTAGACTCCGCGCCCTGGGGAATCTATGCTCTAGCTCCCAGTGGGATCTGTGTCAGTGATCCAGTAGACCTGCTTCCTAAACCTCCCAGGGTTCAATCCGCAGCAGTCAGGCGTAGGGTCCACTACCTTGCGGTGCACTCCTGGTCCCAACGGTGTGCATCTGTCACCCAGCCTCTAGGTGACCTGACACCCTGGCAGGCCATTTTGGAATTCATAAAACTCCGGAACTGGTTCAGCGCAGGTTTTGGTGGCTGGATCTTGAAAGAAATTGCAGGGAATATATAAGTTCATGTGCCACCTGTAACCGTAGCAATTAAGACCACCAGAAGCAAGGCCTGGGCCTGGAGTCTGCTCAGACTCTTACCAGTCCCTGACCATCCCTGGAAAATAATTTGCCATGGATTTCATAGTGGAACTTCCCCTGTCAGAAGGTTGCTCAGCCATTTTTGTAGTGGTTGACCGTTTATCTAAAATGGCCCACTTTGTGCCACTGAAGATCTCGCCCTCTGCCATGGAAACTGCCCAGGTCTTCATTAAAGAGGTAGTAAGGCTACATGGGGTCCCTGCGGACATTGTTTCAGATAGAGGGGTGCAGTTCACCTCTCACTTGTGGAAGGCTTTGTGTAAGATCCTGAAAAATTGAACTGTCCATGTCCTCGGCCTATCACCCCCATACTAATGTGCAAACCGAGAGGATGAATCAAACGCTCAAACAATACCTCTGATGCTTCACCCTCTTTGTTCAAGATGACTGGGTAGCATTACTACCCCTGGCAGGATTTGCCTTCAAGAATGCTTGTCATTCAGCTACAGGTCAGTCTCCATTTTTCGCCAACTACGAGTTCCACCTTGATTCAACAGTCCTGACGGTCCAGAGTACCATTGATTTCCTGAACCGTAACAGCAAGATACTGCAGGAAGCCATAACCAGGGCACAAGCAGCCAGTAAAAGGATGTTTGACAGGAAGAGGAGAGGGGAATTATGCCTGCAGCAGGGCGACCAAGTATGGTTATCTACCACCAACCTTAAGATGACTTGCCCCGCAAGGAAAGTGGCACCCAAATTCATCGGTCCCTTCCCAGTAAAACGAAAATTAAATGAAGTCTGATATGAACTTGCCTTACCAGAGTCGGTATTTCCACCCGGTATTTCATGTGTCGTTATTTAAACCTGCAGTGCCTGATCCTTTCCCAGACAGGGGATCGGGACCACCTGACTGGCTCTGAGTGGATGGGCTGCAATTACCTGAGGATGTCCCGCTGTGGCATGCCCGAGCTGGATTACCTTGTGGGTGAGTTCTGCAGTCCATGGCCTGTGCTGAGGCCTTGTGAGTCAGCTGCATGGGATGGGCGCCGCCGCCATTTTGTGGTGGACTCTTCGGGATTGAGAAGAAGAATCCCGGCATCTTCTGTGACCGTTGGGGCGCGTGGACATGGCAGATCTGTTCTGGACACCAGGTAGGCAAGGAGCAGTCGGCTTGCTTCTGTGGAGGGCTCCAAAGTTGCTGTTTCCCCCAGCGGTCGAGCGGAGCTCCTGGGCTATGTGGCCATATTGGAGCTCGGACACCACCACGCACCCCCCATTATTTTTTTTAAGCAGTGTACTTGTCTTCTTGCATTGTTTTTGTGTGCGCAGCAAGTGCTGTGAGAAGCTTGTTAAAACTCTAAACTCAAACCTGTCATTGTAATCACATGATCAGGCAGGAATGGAGATGCAAAATATAGGTAGGTTGGTAGCTGCTGCACCAAATCTAAATGTGTTCTCGACCCTGGCCTGAGGTCTTGGGGTGGTTTGAGTTTTTATATGAAGAAGTACAATGTACATCACCCCTGCTGAAATGTGCAAGCTGTTTCCTGAGCCATAGTGAATGCTACAGTATACAGTAGACTGTTGGTTGGGCTGTCTATGTGACAGAAAACACACATATGCTTCCGAAATGTAGTGCGCTTCAGAACTATGCATCACTCTGTATATGTGAATCTTAGTTTAAAGTGAACCCAATTAATTTGTCATGAGTTTTGACTTATGGTAATTTTAAAAAACTGGTTGTATGAAAGTCAAAAGTTATGGTTGACATGTGTAGCCAGGTACTGGGCTACAACAACATGGAGAAGGAAACATTGCTCTTTACTTACCTCTCTCCCTCTACTATGATATTTATGTTATGCTGTACCATCCTCCTCCAGCCAGAAGGGGGAGAGATGAAGCTAAGCAAGCCCATTGACTTCTATGCAGATCTCTGTAAATGCTGGGAGTTGCAGTTTGAGACCGCAGCCATATAATGTCTACACTATAATAGTTACATTACAGATCCCAACATGCACTGTGTAGTAAGAGGAGTGGAGAGATTTTAATTAACCTCCCTGGGAAAGTTCTTCCTTTTGGTGCTAAGGAGAAAAGGATAGCAGAGCACCTCTATCCGAGTATTTACCTGCCTATGGGGATGCAAAGCTGACACTGAGAGTGAGGGCACCTGGAGCAGTGCAGCACCACCCACACCACAGATCCTGCACCTCCCTCCCACAGAAGCTGGAGTGTCCACTAACCCTCTGCTTCCCACCACTGATCACTGGAAGCTTTCAGGGAGAGACCGAGGGGGCCCCCTTCTACAATTAGCGTCCACAGCAGCATCCTGGAAACTGGTGAGAGGCTCATTTCTGACACTGCAAGAGAAGACTGGACACCAAGTGTACCCAATCCATACCACATCCATACTACGCTTTATACTGCACTTATTCCAAACTTAGACTGCAGCTATATCACATTATACCAAACCTTTACCACATCTGAACCACATCTACCTTGCACCTGTGCGGTGACTATCCCATATCTATACTGCAAGCAGGTTAACTGAGACTGTCATTAAGTGCAAATATGCTCTTAAAGGACTCCAATGATAAAAATATCTCAAAGGACTGCCCCTCCCATAGTAATTATTCTGCAAGCCCCCTTTGTTCCCCTGTCCCCTCCAATACACCCTCATTTTCTTTTGGACAGTGCATACCCAGTCAGTCTAGGACTAGCATTGCTTTCATAAATGCACTCTGACAGTAAAGTTCCAGCACTTGTAATTTAAACTTTACTACTATTCACTGCTGCACTTGAGGTGGCCTTGCTACAAATTTATGCTGATCTGGATGCCAAATGTTATGTTATGCCTAGTCATTACGTGTAATCATTTTGTATGCTAAATTGCACTATTACCATTGTTAATCCATTTTATACGTGCCTAATTACCAACTATATTGGGTGACAATATATTATGTTTGCTTTTACTATCTGGTTTGGTGCCTGTTTTATTTGATATAGTACTACTATTGGGTGCTAAGTATTACTTTCAGTGATTTCCTGTGATATTGTATGTTTGTACATGCAACCTGGTGCATCAGAGGGGCTGAGATTCTTGAGAAGATTGAAGCAAAGAACAGAGGACCTATCCTACCCAGCGGCTCCTACCGGGGTAGCGCTACACATGCAAATTAAGTATTTTCAGTCAAAACCTTTTTAATATTAATGTACATTTTGTGTAGTTTACAATGATTTTAAAAAACAGCAGATTAAGAAATACTTTGCCTCAGTAATCACTGGTACGTATGTAAAAAATAAGTGTAAGTGTAAGAAGCTGTCAAACTCCAAACATAACAAATTTATTTTATGTTGATGTCTAGAAAACTTTATGCAGTAACAAGAAAATGTGATAAAGAAAAAATAGCGAGTGCCTTATCAGCAGCGTAGTGATTTTTTTTTCTCTCTAGTGTCAGTGACAAAGGTAATCCATCATGTCATCAAGCAAAGTGACGGATGTACCCCACACCTCATCTTTGTGTGTCTGAACAGAGGGCCATGTAGGAAGCCAGAAGGCAAGTAACACTTAACCCCTCAAGCATCATGTTCCTGCTGTGTTTCAGACAGCCTGTCATTTCTGAAAAGCGAGAAAGATAAGTGTAAGTCTATATCGATCTGTATAATCAAGCTTCTATGCAACTTCTATCCCACACTCAGTCCTGTTACATTATTACATTTTATTTTGACCATAACCAGACTCACAATTTACTCTGGAATGACAGTTTAAATTGTAAAAATAACCTGAAAGGGATTTGTACTTATATATTAAAAATATATAATGGTGGGCTAGCTTGTATTTAATACACTGCTTGGGAAAATTGTAGATAACTGTTAACTTGCTCTTGCCATCCCGCACTCAATTAGAGCAGAATTGATTCATAATCAATCAGGTTGTCAGATCCCAAAAACTCAGAGCTTTGTTGCTAATCAATAAAAGTCAATGAATGTAAATGCAAATTGAGCAATAATATGGAACATTACATGTCATTGATCAAAGTATGCAATCAATTCACCCACCACTGTATATTTGATAAATGCTATAGTAATTCAAGTAGTCTTCTTGCAAAAGCTTTTGAGACTGAAGAACAATGATTCTTAATTGCTGTCGGGGTCTTTGTAATGGATATATCATGGGAAGCTCCTCATTGAGTCATTGTAACTTGCAAACTAACAAGGGAGATTTATTCAAGCAAGGAAAACAATATTTTTAAATGTACTGTATTCAACATGGCACAATATTTATTGGAAATATTTTGTTGTTATTTTTCCTGTGTTAAGTGTATTTAGAATTTGAAATTACGATATTATGTAGGCTCAGGCGTGACATTGTTGTACAAATTCATGAATTTTGCAAGTAATAATGATATACAGTATCTCACAAAAGTGAGTACACCCCTCACATTTTTGTAAATCTTTTATTATATGTTTTCATGTGACAATACTGAAGAAATTACACTTTGCTATAATGTAAAGAAGTGAGTGTAAATTTGCTGTCCTCTCAAAATAACTCAACACACAGCCATTAATGCTTAAAACACTGGCAACAAAAGTGAGTAAACCCCTAAGTGAAAATGTCTAAAATGGGCCCAAAGTGTCAATATTTTGTGTGGCCACCATTATTTTCCAGCACTGCCTTAACTCTATTGGGCATGGAGTTCACCAGAGCTTCACAGGTTGCCACTGGAGTCCTCTTCCACTCCTCCATGAAGACATCACAGAGCTGGTGGATGTTAGAGACCTTGCGATCCTCCACCTTCCATTTGAGGATGCCCCACAGATGCTCAATAGGGTTTAGGTCTGGAGACATGCTTGGCCAGTCCATCACCTTTACCCTCAGCTTCTTTAGCAAGACATTGGTTGTCTTGGAGGTGTGTTTGGGGTCGTTATCATGTTGGAATACTGCCCTGCAGCCCAGTCTCTGAAGGGAGGGGATTATGCTCTGCTTCAGTATGTCACAGTACATGTTGGCATTCATGGTTCCCGCAATGAACTGTAGCTCCCGGTGCCGGCTGCGCTCATGTAGTCCCAGACCATGACACTCCCAATACCATGTTTGACTGTAGGCAAGACACACTTGTCCTTGTACTCCTCACCTGGTTGCTGCCACACACACTTGACACCATCTAAACCAAATAAGTTTATCTTGGTCTCATCAGACCACAGGACATGGTTCCAGTCATCCATGGCCTTAGTCTGCTTGTCTTTAGCAAACTGTTTGCGGGCATTCTTGTGCATCATCTTTAGAAGAGGTTTCCTTCTGGGACAACAGCCATGCAGACCAATTTGATGCAGTGTGCTGCGTATGGTCTGAGCACTGACAGGCTGACCCCCCACCCTTTCAACCTCTGCAGCAATGCTGGCAGCACTTATATGTCTATTTCCCAAAGACTACCTCTGGATATGATGCTCAGTACATGCATTCAACTTCTTTGGTCGACCATGGCGAGGCCTGTTTTGAGTGGAACCTGTCCTGTTAAACCGTTGTATGGTCTTGGCCACCATTCTGCAGCTCAGTTTCAGGGTCTTGGCAATCTTCTTATAGCCTAGGTCATCTTTATGTAGAGCAACAATTCTTTGTTTCAGATCCTCAGAGAAATCTTTGCCATGAGGTGCCATGTCGAACTTCTAGTGACCAGTATGAGAGAGTGAGAGCAATAACACCAAATTTAGCATACTTGCTCCCCATTCACACCTGAGACCTTGTAACACTAACGAGTCACATGACACCAGGGAGGGAAAATGGCTAATTGGGCCAATTTCGACATTTTCACTTAGGGGTGCACTCACTTTTGTTGCCAGCGGTTTAGACATTAATGGCTGCGTGTTGAGTTATTTTCAGGGGACAGCAAATTTACACTGTTATACAAGCTGTACACTCACTACTTTACATTGTAGCAAAGTGTCATTTCTTCAGTGTTTCACATGAAAAAATATAATAAAATATTTACAAAAATGTGAAGGGTGTACTCACTTTTGTGAGATACTATACATCTCTTGGACGTATAAATTGGCAAGAATGTAATATTTTGTCTTGATCCACCTGCAACATGCAATTAGTAACTATGACAGAACTTTACACATTATCACCTAGTGCATAATGCTGCAAAATAAACACTCTCAGGTTCCATTATCAGTGCATAATGGACATATAAATAGTCTTAGATGTGCAATACATGCTCATTTTTGACTGACAGCAAAGTCAGAAAAGGATTTTTTTTTTATTTTCTGTCCAGTGCACCTTGAAGCTTACTCAATAAGTTAGTGAAAAGAGCAAGAATGGTGTACAAAGCACAAAAAAACATTGTAGCCCACCAGATCAGTTCAATTATAAATGTTGATTTCATAAGTAAGTAGAAAAATTAACATTAAAAATATGAACATTCACTTTGCAAAGTGAGTATTTGAGTATTTTTCTAGGTTATTTATACTTTTTTTTGCCAAGAACCCATAGACAACAGAAAGATAATAAAAAGTGAAAATGCTTTATCCCTTTTGTAAAGGAAATCCTTGGTCTCTAACAGGCTACTATGGGTTACTGTAGAAAATCATCATTTCACTTTTTTCACGATCAAGCCTTTATGATGCTGATGCTGTGCTTAAGTAACTTTTGAGCTCAACTATTTCTGTGGATAATCAAAGAAGCAAATAATGTAAGCTATGTACAATATGATTTTGTAGTAGTATTTTTTAGTATATAAAATGCTTACTCCCATTTTTTCTATTTGGATATCTAATGAGAATTAAATAGTTTATGCTGTTTAGTTAACTGTTTAGTTCTGTGAATTTGCAGTCTATTGTTTAAAGCAATTATGCCTGAACATTTCTATATGACATACATAATACAACAAAGTACTGTTTTGGTTTGTATCCTCATGTCATTCACAATCTCTGAAGAACACAGAAATAACATCAAGTTAAAGATGAACTCCTTGAAATTATGGTATGTTTGTTTAGCTATATTGGGCTCATTACATTATTTCTAAATGGGATAGATAAAAAAACTAGTAAAAGACATTTTACTTCCTGAATTTTTAAATACAATTTAAGTCTAATGTTTTTTTAGCAAAAAATGTTTCAACATTGATTTTGTACATTTTCAAACAAATGAAGATAAAATCTGTAGCTATTTAGAAGAGACATGAAGTTAAAAGCACAATTTAATGGCTTAGGCCTATCCAATTAGAAGAAATAGAGACAAAACTGAGTGGAATGTATTATAATGAAAGTAATTTTTCATACAGGCTCATTCAGAACCATTTGGATGATAAAGATCAATGACAAGAAAGAACACTAAATTGCCCAGGATGATTCAAAACAGATTCCAGATACCTAAGAAAGAGATTAAGTCAAGTCACAAGAAAAGTGCTTGTCAAACACTTTAACTCCACCTTACCTGACAGCTGGTCATTTCATTTTGTTTGAAGAACTTGCATGTGTAAATCTATTTCAGACTGTGTTTCACAGTTATTTTTACCTTTAATGGTAATAAAGTATGAGCTGTGCTATGGAGCTAGCTAAAGCCACTCAACATACTTTACCTAACACGAGAATAATATAATAATTCCTTTATAGCTGTTGATTTATATTGTTAGCTGCATTGATATAGGAAGATACACAAGGCGTACAATTTCTTGCAGGTAAGTTGTAAACTAACATTCATAAATACTATCTGAAGTGGCCTATAAAAAACAAGGATTGCTCCTAATTTTGAGCATTGCTTGTAAGTATTGGGAATTTCTGATAGGCTAAAGGGCAATTATAGGTAATAAAACACATGTGTAAGGAAAGGCAAATGCTCACCACTCTTTCTTAGGGAGGTATATGATTCTATATGGACAAAATAACACACAAAAATATATCCCTTTGTTGATGAAATAATTAAATTTGGCTAGCTAGCAAACATAAAATGCATGTCCCATTGGCCCCATTTAGCAGTGTTATTTAGCAAGAATGAGATTCTCTCTCTCTCATTTTTTCTTTTCTGTAAAGTGCACCATCAAGCTTACTTAATAGGGCAATGAAAAGATATACATTATATTATGACTACATGACAAAAAGCCAAGCTGATTCTGTCATAGCTAAAAAAGTATAGGTCACTTCTACCCATATTTAAGGCCCTTTTACACTGATCAGTTTTTGATGCACTTTTGGGGTTTAAAAAGCTGAAAAAAAAAATGCATGAAAATTGTATCCTTATAAAACCTATGGAACTCTTCACACTGTAGGTGCACTGTGCTTTGAAAAGTCCTGCACACTGCATCTTTAGTGTAGTTTTTCCAAAAGTGCCTTTATTGCAAGTCAATTGGAAGGCATCAAAAGCACATCATCAGTGTAAAAAGTGCTTAAAGTGGAGTTTCACCCAAAAATGGAACTTCCACTTTTTGGATTCCTCCCCCCCTCCGGTGTCACATTTGACACCTTTCAGGGGGGAGGAGGGAGCAGATACCTGTCTAATACAGGTATTTGCTCCCACTTCCTGGCATAGATCACTGCGACGCTTGCGGTGACCTACGCCACTTCCGGCGCCTACACTCTCCTCCACCGTTGTATTCTGTGAGACACAGAACACAGCAGGGACCAGAGAGGATGCACAGTGTGACTCGCGCATGGGCAGTAGGGAACCAGGAAGTGAAGCTGCATGGCTTCACTTCCTTATTTCCTTACCGAGGATGGCGGCAGCAGCAGCCGAGAGCCAAAGGATGGATCGGCTTCGGCTGCCGACATCGCGGGCTCCCTGGACAGGTAAGTGTCCATATATTAAAAGTCAGCAGCTGCAGTATTTGTAGCTGCTGGCTTTTAATATTTTTTTTTCCAGCGGACCTCCACTTTAAGCTGAACTAAGGCTGGCCATACATGTTCAATTTTCTTGTACAATTTTCCTTTAGATTTACCTTAAACTATGTAGTGCAAGGGCCTGCCTTATTGGATACAATTGAAAGTTGTTTAGTTTTAACTTCATTATATATGTTTTTTGGTAAATCTAAAGGAAAATTGTACCAGACATTTGTGTATGTCCAGCCTAAAGCTCATCAACAACTGGTCAGTGTTAAAGGGCCCTTGTTCAACATTATATTACATACAGTAAATATTTACAGATATTCACAATTGTCAGTGCTTCCTGCAACAAAAGTTTAAATTGTATACTTCATTTTAAGCAAACATTTTTTATATTCCTATAAGTATTATTTCATGTCATAGGCCTCAAATTCAAGAAAGTAATTACCCTATTTTAAGATCATCTATTATTCTGCCAAAACTGTTAAAATTTAAATCGTAACTTTACCCAAAAGGGGAATTTCCTCTTGTTTGCATCCTCGCCCCCTCCATTGCCACATTTGGCACTTTTTTGGGGGGGGAGAGGGTACTTTTTTGGGGTGGTTTTGACTGGTACTCGCTTCCACTTCTGGTCAGATCGCCGCTGCGGAAGTTCATCACAGGTCCCAGAAAACTGCAGAAAGTGCAGCGTGGCTTGCGCATGAGCAGTAAGAAACCAGCTGTAAAGCCGCAAGGTGTTCACTGCCTGTTTCCCTTACCTAAGATGACAGCACTTTCACCCAAAGATGATTGAAGAATTGGCTTGGGTGAGAATATTGCTGGATCCCTGGACAGGTCCTTATATTAAAAGTCAGCAGCTACAGTATTTAGCTGTTGACTTTTAATTTTTTGGGGGGAGACTGGAGCTTCTCTTTAAGTCTGACATGAGTTTCTACAACAACATTTTATTTCCTTATGGAAGGGGCAGGGAAAGGTTACACTCTCCCCTTAAATGCATAGTCCACCTTTTGGAAAAAAAAATAATAAGCCTGTAGAGCCTTGCAACTGCAATTAGTGCATTGCTGCTGCAATGCACATGCTCCATACAGACTCTTAACCTAGTCCCAGGTCTTTGTTGAGTTACAGACCTACTATTATGGGTCTGGGGGAAGTAAGTAATGGATTCTAAGTGTGGTGATATCACTACATTTATGCTCTGTTGAGATCTATGAGTCCCTTTGCCAGAGTGACAGGTGATACCTGTAGTCTTCCATTTACGGATCCCTGTGAATAAATCTGTGAATGAATGATACAGCTGTTTGGGTGGAGCTACGCACAGCCATGCTGAGTTCAAAAGAAATTAGATTTCTAATCTGCAGGGATAAGAACCTCATAATTCAGGTAGGTGAAGGATTGGGGGTGGTTTGAGCGTGGTAAGGAGGTGGTTGAGAAATGTGACCATGTTTCATGTCATAAAACATGGTCACAAAGGTGGAGTACGCCTGTATCTCCAGTCTGGGTGACAGTTGGAAATAAATAAGATAGGTGCAGCGCTAAAACAAAAACCAAAAAATATATAGTATAATCCAGGGATGAGGAAAATAACACTAGGGTAATGTCCTTGAAATTATACAGAGCACAAAAAATGTCCAGATATTAAACATGAATTGTGCAGATATTAAACATGAATCCACCAGGCAAACGTGATTTTCACAGCAATGATGTGTGACTGATAGAAGGACCCTTCACCATAAACCGAATGGCCTCTCACCTGATAACCAGGACCCTTCAAAGAAGAGTCAAGCGAGCATTCCCATAGGGATCAACAAAGTGAAGGTATGGTCCAATGGCAAGAGACTCCTCCAGATAACCACGTAGCAGGGGGTCAGCGTCATTCCTCGTCTGCTGCTTCTTCCAGCAATGACTTCTCACTACTTCCTCCCGACTCACCTCTCACCCAGAACTTCCTGTCTGACAGTTGGTACCGGGACAAATATTGAGGGGAATGTTTCTCAGCAGGGACACAGGTAACTAACAAAATTAGTCAGATTTTCTAACACTTCCTCCCTCTTAAAAAAAATAAAAATGAAAAAATGCAATATTGGTCTCTGTACTCCATTGCCTCTTCTGGGGATTGCATTCACTGGACAGAAAGGGAGGGTGAATACTTCCCATTGGGGACTGGAGCAACAATGTAAACCTGAAATAAATGCTTATCCTACTTTTTTTTATAATTGCCCACTTCCACATTAACCACTTCCCGCCTGGCCTATAGCAGAATGACGTCCGGGAAGTGGGTCAGTTATCCTGACTGGGCATCATATGACATCCAGCAGGATAACAAGCCAGCGCTCGCCCGTGGGGGCGCACTGCATGGAGATGTTGTGGTATGTCAGTCTGACGGAGACTCTTTACCACATGATCAGCTGTGTCCAATCACAGCTGATCACAGTGTAAACAGAAAAAGCTGTGTATTGGCTTTTCCTCTATAGCGTCTGAATGATTATCAGTGCAGTCCCCCGAGGATGCCCACCCAGGACCACCAGGGATGCCCACCAATGACCACCAGGGATGCCAATCAGTGCCCATCAGTAATGCTTGCCAGTGCCTTCTCATCAGTGATGCCTATCAGTGCCATCTATCAGTGTCCATCAGTACCACCCATCGGTGCCAATCAGTGCCACCTATCAGTGCCCATCAGTGCTGCTTATCAGTGCCCCCTATAAGTACCCATCAGCGCAGCCTTTCAGTGCCAATCATTGTCACATATCAGTGCCATCACTGATCACATACCACCAAAAGAAAGCTCTATTTGTGGGAACAAAATAATACAATTTTTTTTTTGAGTACAGTGTTGCATGACTGCGAAATTGTAATTAAAAAAACGACAGTGCTGAAAGCTGAAAATTGGCTTGGGCAGGAAGGGGGGGAAAGTGCCCCGTATTGAAGTGGATAAATCAACTCTTTCTCTAAGTTAAAAAGTAAACTCTATACCCAAGTTTATACCTACAGTGCAGAAATGACATATGCTTGCTACAGTATGTTATGGTTCCTTCCACTGACTATTATGTTACTACAATCTCCTGTAGTGATTTGCGGGCAGATGGAAGGGAACACAGTGCTCAGAACAGTGGGTGTTGATTTTTACATTAATGTGCTCAATGACAGAGTAACTTAAAAAACCCCACAGATTTCTAGTTTTCTCTATATTAAAATATTATATAGACAACAGCATTTCTCATGCAATCATGTAGTCACAAGGCACAATGCAGTATGTACTGGAAATAATTATGGTCAGTATGAAGTGAGTGGACAGTATCTCATATACTGTACCTAGGATACTTATTTTCCTATGAGTTGCTATCATTCTTCCTGGACAAGTACAATTAGTCGTAACAAAGTGAACAAAACCTATGATAAATTATGGAAGAGCCTGGCCTTTTTGAGTTGATTACCCCTGCTGTACAATTTAGTTAGTATATAAAAAGCACAGTGCCCATTCGTTCTCTCCTTTTTCTTGCTAATTAGGACAGAAGTTATTATACAGCTGCATTTGAAGAGAGCACTAATCAGATTACTGACCACTGCTAATATCTTTCTCTCTGTGTGAAAACAAGAAACTGCCATCTTCAAACATTATCCATTCACTCTTTGTATCACTGTACTATTTGTTCTAAATCTTTAAAACATTTAATTCTGAAAAGAGAGTTGTTTCTTTAAGCACAATGATGATTTCAAAGCAGTTCTACCCAGGGCAATGACCTTGGTGGCCTTTTAGTACATTATAATTCCAAAGAAGAAGACAAAAGAATATGGGCTTACTGTAGTTAATGAGATTCTCACCAAAACACTAATCCATGCTAAAAGTAAAAAAAAAATCCTAACAAAGATATTACAGCTCACACTGAGAACAAGAAGAGAGCACTAGAAAGATCAGTTGTAGACATTAGGAGGTAGACTTTAATGGTAATACAAATCATAAATTAATTTTAATTTTTGATACAAGACTTTTAGATGTCAACTGCTCAGTCTACTACAGAAAAAAAAAAACACATTAAAAAAAAATTACATTGGTGTAGCATGCTCAAATCACCCGATATTAGCAGAAGTTTAACATCACTTTAAAAGAAAGAGATTGACCTACTGAGAGCGTACATGAGTAGATGTGTAGCAATACACTGATTATTATGGTTTACCCTCAGGCAAATACCTCTCTCTTAAGTCTCTGCACTGGAACATTTTGTTTTATTACCTTGTGAGATAAGTGGGGAAAAAAGCCTTCAGTACCTGGGGAATTAAAATATTCTGCCTTGTCATATCAATGTCTGTTCTCAATTTCATGCAGGGTACATAATTATAACAGTGTTTAAATTGAGCCCAGAAGAAAGATGGGTTCAAGTGCAAATTAATTTCAGATTATCACAACAAAGGCAATCAAATCTCAACAAGCTTGCCAGCAAAATACTTTGCAAAGGTCCCCAGGTCCCTTCCCGCCCCAATTTACAACAAAGACCTTTCAGTTTAAATTAAGCTAATGATCTAATGTAGTGATCCCAGGCACCTTTTCCTTTCCCTGTTTTATTATTTACCTAAAGAATGCATCACCATGTTGGTAAAGAGGAGAAAATAAGAAAAGAAAGTGGCATGGAAAGGTCAGTGTTTAGAATCTGCAATGACAAAATAAACATTCAGCAAGTCTGACTGGGACTGAGTTTTGTCAAATTGTCTAATTCAGTGGAAACTATCAGAGTGAATTGACAGTGCTGAAAGAAGTTTGAATTTATCTGAACCCCTTTCTCATACAAGCAAAATCCAAAATCAAATAGCGTGGCTCAGCTCCTCCATCTATCTATCAGCACTGCTTTTATATAAATCCTACATCTTATTCTATCCTATGGGAACCTGCTGGGGAATGAAGAGAATCAAGTGCAGAAAAAATTCAAGTCAAGCCTCATTACCTCCTCATTACCTTTGCAAAAGTGGAGTGAGAGAAAATTTTATCTAGGGAACAGAAGCTTGGGAATCTCATTGAGAGATCTGTCTAGTTATTGCATAGTCAAGCATGGCACTGTGCCTCTACGGGATTAAAGTTTTCTAGCTATTTCACTATAGTAATGATCCACTCATTAAGGATTTTAAGGGAAATTACCATCACTTATCATTATGCTAGTCACTAAACAGCACTAAATAAAAAGGAATGTCAGTCATACCATTTTCTTCCCCTGTTAGCACAATATGAATTAGAGTACATTTAATTCATATAGCATAGTGTGTTTTCTTCCTGGTTCTGCTATTCATTGTACACATACTTGTATTTCAAAAATTAAAGAATGGAACAGTTTTTTTTTTTCTACATATGTGAGTGTAAATACAGGTGTATGCAATTTTATTCCCCTTTTGTATGCCACTTTCAGGAAAACTTTATAATATTTGTACTAACAATAATGAAAGCTAACACAAATCGGATAAAATTAAAGTTGAACTTCTGAGAAGAGAAATGTGGGATGTGCCACTGCTGACCTATTTCAAGCAACCCTTTTACATACCTATGCTATATGTAATAAACATATGGCAATAGATGTGCAATGGTTCTCTGACTGTTGCTATAAGGTATACACCCTATTTAAGGCACTTGTTTAGGCAGCTCGGGGCTTTCTTGGCATTTAGGACTGAGACACAAAAGTGTGGCTAGAGAGGGTCCAGTAAGTGATTCAGCTAAAACTGGTTTCTCACAATGAAATAAGCATTCTAGGGTCTAATAAGAAATAACACTGAGCTCATATAAGTCATTTCCAGACCTATGCTATTTGGGCCATTCTCCTGCTATTCAAGTCCATGGTGAAGTCACAGCATAGAGTATCAGTGGCACAGGTGCTTCTACTGTGTAGTCTGGTTTACTAGATGTCAGCAGGCAATGACAGCTCTGTTTAAAGTATCACCCATTTGATATGGGTGATTAAACTCACCCCATATCAAATGTTTTTTAGTGAGTTCACATCAGTCCAAACTCCAGTTTAAGGGCTTTCTGGCCCACTTTTATTAAAAGGAAAAGCAAACAAAAGTAAAAGTTCAAACAATGTTGCCAATGCAGGGGATTTTTTCCAGCAAACAGATAACTAAAAGATTCAGAGCCGCCTTGCTCTGAGGGACCAGTGCCCTCTATTGGCACTGGCCCCTCAGACCCAGATCTCTGGCTTAATTAACTCATTCAGCCTCTTTGTTCCAGCACCTCACTTCACAAGCCCACTCCTGGCCTCTAAATAGGAATTGTCCTGACACCCCAGGCTTTTCCACTTTTCCTAGATTCACAGAATCCCTCTTGTCCCCTGGACTTGCTAGTTGCCTCAGCTCTCCCAGTCCTGTGAAATTGCTCAGTGGTCACAACTCTTCCAGTCCTATGGCTAGGGAATCTCTCTAATGTGCAGTTCTGTATTCCAAGTGGATAACCTCTCCTGACTTGAACACACGCTTATCTCCACAAAAAGACACACACATATCTCCATATAAAGGCCTTTGTCCCATCCAAGTCACTCTGAATCCTTCAAGCTTCAAGCAATAAACTGATCTGGGATTACAAAACCTGGTGAAACCTGTAAGCACAGATTTCCCCATTCACAATAAACACTCCAAAGCCCTGCACTCTTCATTAGTGTGAACTCTGTGTCATTCCTATATCTATTTTCACTGTGGCAGGGCCTCACACTGTCACACAAGTTAAATACATTGTTGGGATAGGCAGCAGTGAGACTCTTTAAGTCATCTCCTGGTGGAGTGGCAAATCCATTAAAGTTTTTCTAGTCTGTTGTGAACTCAGGTTGCTGTCACCCACAGAGGTGCATTAATTACATTGTCATTAGATTTTCTGTTTCATTTATCAAACCCATCTTTTTCATTCATATAGACTGAGGTGGAAAATACGTATATTTAATACATCTGCCTTCTCCATGTCACTTGTGACTAAATTCCCATGTTCATCTTTGATGGGGCCAACATGCTCTGGTTTCCCCTTTTAACTATTGATATAGTTGAAGATTTTTTTTTTTTTTACATTCTGTGGTGTTGTGTTTTTCCGAATCTGTTTTAACAGGTCTGATTGGCTTCTTATATCTCTTATTGCATTACTACTTGTAGCTCTGAAATGCTGATGGTGACCCTTCTGTCCTATATTTTTTACAGGCTATTTTTTTCTTTTTTATATATTTTTTACAATATAATTTAGCCACATACTGTAAGTTTAGCTTTTGTTCTTTAATATTTGTAGCTGTCAGAAACCATGAAATCAGGCTGAGACAGAAGTACAGTTAAATCACTTGTTTAATAATAAAAGTAAAAAAGAACAATCGTAGTCAAAACATAGCCAAAGTTCAGTAACTGGAATGGTTAGTCAGCCAAGCCATAAGTCAGGGATCAATGTAATGGAACAGCAAGCAGGATCTGGAGCCAGAAAGGATGTCAGCAAAGCCAGTCTTTAAACAGGAACGCAGGCGATAGTTTCTTGTGATGTGACCAAGGCGAAGGCAGAGCTCCTCTTGACTGATGGCTTAAGTAGGCAGGACTGACGAGCAAGATCATCAACAGCTGAGTAACTGTGGAGAGAGATGGGAGCTGGCAATTAGCCGGCAGCTGAGCAGCCAGCTCAGAGAAGGAAGGGCTGAGCCCAGCCCTGACAGTACCCACTCCTCAATGACCCCCCCCCCAGAGGACCACCAGGCTTGAGGGGAAAACATCTATGGAAATCACGGAGGAGGACAGGGTATGCACATCCGAGGATGAGACCCAAGAGGGTTCCTCCGGACCATACCCTTTCCAATGCACCAGCTACTGTATGCACCCACTGAACCTGTGGGAGTCAGCAATGGACTGTACTTCATATTCCTCATGGTTCTCAACTTGTACAGGTTGAGGACGTGGCACCAAGGTGGTAAAGTGGTTGTAGACCAAAGCTTTTAATAAGGAGACATGAAATACATTTGAAATACCCATATTAGAAGGAAGGTCAAATGCGTAAGCCACTGAGTTAATCCTGCGAAGGATACGGAAAGGCCCAATAAACCGAGGTGCGAACTTCAGTGAGGGAACACGAAGTTGGAGGTTGCGAGATGACAGCCAGACCCTGTCCCCAACCTGGTAGGAAGGTGCAGGTAGGCGTCTGTGGTCAGCATGGAGTCTGTACCTATCATTAGCATGACACAAACCCTCCTGGACTTGTGCCCAAGTGGAACGAAGACCACGGAGATGCTCCTCTAATGCAGGAATACTCTGCAAAACAAAAAGAGTCAGGCAACATGGAAGGTTGGAAAACATAATTCGCCACAAACAGGAACAATTGAGAAACAGAATTCAAGGCACTTTTGTGAGCAAACTCTGCCCACGGTAATAGGTCTGACCAGTTGTTATGATGGTCAGAAATATAGCAACGTAGGAATTGCTCCAAGGACTGCTTGGCTTGTTCTGCGGCCCCATTAGACTGCAGGTGATACGCAGAGGAAAAAGCAAGCTGAATTCCCAACTGTGCACAAAAGGCTCACCAGAACCGGGGCACAAACTGACTACCCCTGTCCGAGACAATCACCTTGGGTAGCCCATGTAAGGGAAAGATCTCCCGAGCAAAAATTAAAGTCAGTTCCTTAGAAGTGGGCAACTTCTTAAGTGGAATACAATGACACATCTTTGAGAACCGGTCAACCACCATAAGGATAACTATGTTGTCCTGGGAGTTGGGTAACTCCACAATGAAATCCATAGACAGGTGGGTCCAGGGCCTCTCTCTATTGGGTATGGGTTGTAAGAGGCCCACTGGAAGGTGTTGTGGAGTCTGAAGGCAGTTACATCAGCATGTAGACTAGGCCACCATAATTGTTGGGAAATGGCCCAAACGAGTTGATTCTTCCCAGGGTGGCCAGCTGCCTTGAGAGAATGGAGCACGGTAGTACAGAGACTCTCTGGGACAAAGCAGCAGTCACAAGGTTTCTCAGGAGGAGCATGGACCTGAGCAGCAAGAATTTTGTCACCCAAAGGAGAAGTGAGACTGGTGCGAGCCGTAGCCAGAATACAATCAGGAGGAATCACAGGAACCGGAACCGACCCCAACTTGAAAGTGGAGGAAAATTGTTGTGACAAGGCGTCAGCCCTTACATTCTAAGAATGAGACAATGTAATTGAAACTTGACAAGAAAAGAGCCCATCGCACCCTTCTGGGAGAGAAGTGTTTAGCCTCAGACAGGAATGTGAGATTCTTATGGTCAGTAAGAATGAGAACTGGCACAGTGGTACCTTTGAGGACATGTCTCCATTCTTTCAGGGCTAAAATGATCGCAAACAGCTCTCTGTCACCAATCTTGTAATTGCACTCCACAGGTGACAATTTCAGGTGACAATTTCTTGGAAAAGTAGCCACAAGGATGCATATCGTTCTCAGAGGTAGGACATTGAGACAGAAGGGTGCCAACACCAGTCTCAGAAGCATCAACTTCAAGGATAAAAGGTAACATAGGATCAGGATTTGCCAACACAGGAGCAGAAATAAAGGCAGCCTTGAGACTCTCAAAGGCCTTAATGGACTCCGGAGACCAACTCTGTGGGTTACCATCCTTTTTGGTCATATCAGTCAACCATGAAATCAGGCTGAGGCAGAAGTACAGTTAAATCACACTTGTTTAATAACAAAAGTAAAGAGAACAAATTAAGTCAAAGCATAGCCAAAGTTCAGTAACCAGAACGGATAGTCAGCCAAGCCAGAAGTCAGGGATCAATGTAGTGGAACAGCAAGCAGGATCTGGAGCCAGGAACGCAGGTGATAGTTTCTTGTGATGTGACCAAGGCAAAGGTAGAGCTCCTCTGGACTGGACGGCTTAAGTAGGCAAGACTGGGAATGTGGCTATGCCCATAACCAGCTTAGAATAGCAAAAAATAAGGTAGCGATGTGGAGTAGAGATGATCTTTTGGTGATCCCAACTGGAGGTAAGGAAGTAGGTACATCGGGGCATGAAACTCAGGGCCCTATACGGGTCATTAACCAATTTGGTGCAGAATGGGAGGAGGTTCGAGGTATACTCCAAAAACATTGGGGTATACTGACAAGCACCCTGGAATTGGCAAAACTGGTAGGCCCCTTCCCCAACATGGTAGCCAGACGATCCAGAAATTTGGGCAATTTATTGATTGAATCTGAGTTAGAAAGGTCTATATTATACACCGGTATATATGACTGCCATTAAGAATACACTTATTGCAAAAGCACACTAGGAAGTGATTGTATCCATTAAGTGTTCATAACCCTCAACTACTTGGTGCACCAATATTTGGTCCTGACCTTATTCCCTTGGCCACTACAGGGGTGTTATCCCCACCATCTTCATACAGGATTTTGCCTTTGGTCACTTATAAGGAATAATTACGGACTGCCTATACTCAAGTACTTACGGTCTTTTTTGACATAACCAATTTGTTTTTCAGCCAAT
Source organism: Aquarana catesbeiana (assembly GCF_042186555.1). Classification (NCBI taxonomy): domain Eukaryota; kingdom Metazoa; phylum Chordata; class Amphibia; order Anura; family Ranidae; genus Aquarana; species Aquarana catesbeiana. The sequence goes on from NC_133328.1 coordinate 280,318,762, forward strand.
TTTTTCCATCATCAGCAGACATTGACTTTCTTGGGGTTTCCCCTTCATCTTAGTCAGTTTACTCTTGAGGCTCAGTTAGCTTATTTTTCCTCCCCATCCCCTCCCCCTTCTTTCCTTCCTTTCCCATTCTTTTTGTGGGCTCAAGCCTTCCAGGTACCCCTATATGGATGCCCATGCCTTATTATTCACCATTCTTGGGTTCTATACCATACGACATTGTCGTGGCAAGCTCATCCATATATATAGATCTTTGGCGTCCGGACGATTGTATATTTGTATTTTATTGTGTGTTTTGTCCATGTCCTGTGCTGTTTGTAGTCACACCCAGAGATGACCTGATGCTGGCATCATAGGCTGTTTGTCAAGTTTTCAGTATCCCCAATATGATCTCTCATTGAGGAGTACCTCATGGAGGAGTTTTATAGTGATTTCTATTTATTAATAAATTACTTATTATTTTTTACTTTCCTATACATAGTATGCTGTGTCGCTCATTTGGTCTTTCGGTTCTTTTCAGTCTTGATTAGGACAATTTAGTTTTTTGGTATATGCAGAGCTCCTCTGGACTGAATGGAATAAGTAGGCAGGACTGACGAGAAGGATCATCAACAGCTAAATAACTGTGGAGAGAGATGGGAGCTGGCAATTAGCTGACAGCTGAGCTGCCATCTCAGCGAAGGAAGGGCTGAGCCCAGCCCTGACAGTAACCCAATATAATGTAATGGTGAATGCCATGCTGTTGCAGAACCACACGTCCCATCATGCCTTTGCCTTTGGGAGTTGTGCTTGTAACTGTCAGCAGCTTGCAATGATTTATGGGACATATAGTTCTGCAACAATTGGAGGGCCACAGGTTGAGCACACATGGTTTAATATAGCCTTAAATACTCCTGCCTATCTTCAGTGTCTTTTGTTGAGAATAGGGATGAGCCACACATACCTAGGTTTTGTTACATAGTAGGTGAGGTTGAAAAAAGACACACGTCCATCAAGTCCAACCTATGTGTGTGATTATGTGTCAGTATTACATTGTATATCCCTGTATGTTTCGGTCATTCAGGTGATTATCTAATAGTTTCTTGAAGCTATCAATGCTCCCCGCTGAGACCACCGCCTGTGGAAGGGAATTCCACATCCTTACCGCTCTTACAGTAAAGAACCCTCTACGTAGTTTAAGGTTAAACCTCTTTTCTTCTAATTGTAATGAGTGGCCCCGAGTCTTATTATCCCTATTGTGGGGTCACCAGTACAGTATTTGTAAATTGAAATCATATCCCCTCTCAAGCGTCTCTTCTCCAGAGAGAATAAGTTCAACGCTCGCAACCTTTCCTCATAACTAAGATCCTCCAGACCCTTTATTAGCTTTGTTGCCCTTCTTTGTACTCGCTCCATTTCCAGTACATCCTTCCTGAGGACTGGTGCCCAGAACTGGACAGCATACTCCAGGTGCGGCCGGACCAGAGTCTTGTAGAGCGGGAGAATTATCGTTTTATCTCTGGAGTTGATCCCCCTTTTAATACATGCCAATATTCTGTTTGCCTTATTAGCAGCAGCTTGGCATTGCATGCCATTGCTGAGCCTATCATCTACTAGGACCCCCAGGTCCTTTTCCATCCTAGATTCCCCCAGAGGTTCTCCCCCCAGTGTATAGATTGCATTCATATTTTTGCCACCCAAATGCATTATTTTACATTTTTCTACATTGAACCTCATTTGCCATGTAGTCACCCACCCCATTAATTTGTTCAGGTCTTTTTGCAAGGTTTCCACATCCTGCGGAGAAGTTATTGCCCTGCTTAGCTTAGTATCGTCTGCAAATACAGAGATTGAACTGTTTATCCCATCCTCCAGATCGTTTATAAACAAATTAAATAGGATTGGTCCCAGCACAGAACCCTGGGGAACCCCACTACCCACCCTGACCATTCTGAGTACTCCCCATTTATCACCAACCTCTGAACACGCCCTTGTAGCCAGTTTTCAATCCAGGTACTCACCCTATGGTCCATGGCAACGGACCCTATTTTGTACAGTAAACGTTTATGGGGAACTGTGTCAAATGCTTTTGCAAAATCCAGATACACCACGTCTACGGGCCTTCCTTTATCTAGATGGCAACTCACCTCCTCATAGAAGGTTAATAGATTGGTTTGGCAAGAACAATTCTTCATGAATCCATGCTGATTACTGCTAATGATATCGTTCTTATTACTAAAATCTTGTATATAATCCCTTATCATCCCCTCCAAGATTTTACATACTATTGATGTTAGGCTGACTGGTCTGTAATTCCCAGGGATGTTTTTTGGGCCCTTTTTAAATATTGGTGCTACATTGGCTTTTCTCCAATCAGCTGGTACCGTTCCAGTCAATAGACTGTCTGTAAAAATTAGGAACAACGGTCTGGCAATCACCTGACTGAGTTCCCTAAGTACCCTCGGATGCAAGCCATCTGGTCCCGGTGATTTATTAATGTTAAGTTTCTCAAGTCTAATTTTAATTCCGTCCTCTGTTAACCATGGAGGTGCTTCCTGTGTTGTGTCATGAGGATAAACACTGCAGTTTTGGTTACTGAAGCCCCCCGATTCACTCGTGAAGACTGAGGAGAAGAATAAATTCAATACCTTTGCCATCTCCCCATCCTTTGTAACCAGATGTCCTTCCTCATTCTTTATGGGGCCAATATGGTCTGTCCTCCCTTTTTTACTGTTTACATACTTAAAGAATTTCATGGATTCATGGATTCATGGATTGTTCATGGATTCAAATATACCATTTGGCAGGGGACAGAGATTTTAATAATGAGTAAAGTGTAACATTAAAAATGTCCAATTCCTTTAAAGAATATGCTTAGGGGATGCCCCAAACCAGCTTGTTGACATACGACATATGACACCTGTGTGAATGACATTTACAAAGGTGAAAATGCAATTTAAACTGCTGGTAAATGACAATTCTCAGCCAGTATGGGTTTCCTTATAAAAACAGAATGTGGACCCTTACCAAAATACATACCAGGCCCTTACCATGCAACAACTTATAGGAAGTCTAATTGGCTGTGCAACAAAGGTTTTATCAATACTATTGTCTACTTGGCTTCAAAACTGGATACTAATTAATCAAGAAACAGAGAGCAACAGGTCAGAGAGTTTTTTTAAAAAGTTTATTCCTGTGCAACAATACTAAATGCTTTTGTGATTGTTGCAGTGGTTACCATGTTTTAAAGGAGTTGTAAAGGCAGAAGGGTTTTTATCTTAATGCGTTCTATGCATTAAGATAAAAAACCTTTTGTATGTAGAAGTTACCCCAGCTCCCCCCTAATTACTTACCTGAGCCCCATCTCTCTCCAGCGATGTCCATTAATGTCCTCCTGATTGGCTGAGACACAGTAGTGCTGCCACTGGCTTCCATAGCTGACAATCAAAGTCAGTCGGCCAATCAGGGGAGAGGGGGGAGGGCCAGGTCGGGGCAACATGTCTGAATGGACACACGTAGCTTTGACTCGGCTCCAGTGCCCTCATAGGAAGCTGCTGACTGGAGGCATTTGATAGGAGGGAGGGGCCAGGAGCAGCAAAGAGGGACCCGAGAAGAGGAGGATCTGGGTTGCTCTGTACAAAACCAACTGCACAGAGGAGGTAAGTATAATATGTCTATTATTTTTATTAATTTTTAAAACTGGACTTTACAATCACTTTAACATTCCTGTGCATGCATCATTACAATAGGAATGGATGTATTACTCACTGGGGAGTTTTGGGATTGCTAGTGAATTGCATGCATTTTTGTTAGTGCTGACAGAATTGTATTCACTCATTGAAAAAAAAGAAAGTGTAAACCCCTGTTGAAGCTGAGGAATCTCAAACTCTCAAGAATAAATGGAAGAAGTTGTAAATTGGGGACAGTATGGCCTAAGCTATTAGAGAAGAAAAGCAGAAGGACTAACATGACACTTTGCTAATCTCTGTGGGGTTTCTTTACTAAAACGCAAAAGTGCAAAATCTGATGCAATTCTGCATAGAAAACAACCAGCTTCCAAGTTTGATTGCCAAAGTTTAATTGAACAAGCTGGAGTTAGAAGCTTATTGGCTACCATGCTCAGGTACACCAGATTCTGAGTGCACCAGCTTTAGTATATCTACCCCTGTGTGTCAAAAGATGTTCTCTGTAGTAAAGGACAGGACATGAGTCACATTCTTATTTGGGAACCACAGTAATACAAAGTTAAGCAATCTGCACATCTAGTTCTTATGTAAATCCCATTCAATTAAATTTTGTATGTTTTTTGGAAAATAACAGCAGATCACGGGTGCAATGCCAGGATCCTGCAAGCTCTCAGTCAGCTGTCAGTGAACTGCAGGAAGAATCAATGAACTAAGAGAGTGCCCACCGGAAAATCCTTGCAGTTCACTGAGAACTACAAGCCATTGGCCACAGTGGACGAATGGTACTTGTAGTTCATTCATTTACAGGATATTTTGAGAATAAAAGATACAGCTGTGTGTGTGGAGCCCTGCACAGCTGTGCTATTTTCAGATTCTGACAGCAGTTGCAGGGGGAAGATCCCTTGTCTGCTGTCAAAGAGTGGGGAGCACTGGCAGCGGAAAGTGAGTGTATGGGAGCATGTTACATAAAATAAATATCGGTGTAACATGTAACATGCTCCTAAAAGTGAACTTAACTTTTAGACCCACAGTGGGTTGTGCATCTGTGAGCCTAAAAAAATCACAATTAACATAATTTAAGTCATAGAATAAGCTATGATAACCTGAATGTATTGCTTAGAAAATTAGCAATCAATGGATTTCTTTTTTTTTTTTTGTTCAAACTTTTTTATTGAAAAGAAGACATAAACATCAACAGGTAATCTCGGTGTGAGAGTTGACAACGTAACTTACACAACATCCCTTTGTACAGTAAGATAATAAAAAAGAAACATTTGCTATGTGTGATGGTACAGGGGATAATCGTTTTATCAATAAGTGTACAAACATCGGGTTCCTTACAGAGAGCACCTTAACAGGGTTGCTTGTGTGGATGTCTTTAGCCAATTTGAGTCTGATGGGGTTGTGCACCCGCTCCAGACAATGAAGATGCAGTGCTAGGAAGGTATCAGGCTTGTTGGCTTTGGTATAAATTGTGTGGTTGGACCTATGAATGGCCTTATCTGCTGATTCTGCCAGGAGCAGGTCCAGCTCAGCTTTAGTCTTCTCTAGTGTTATTCTGTGGGGTTCAGTTGGGGAAGATTGAAATTGGAGAAAGAGGCGGTGAAAATCTGCCTCCAATTGTATTTTAAGTTTTTTATCTCGCTTGAGGTGGGTGGAGATGGAGATGCAGGTCCCTTGGATCACAGGTTTATGTGCTTCTCATAGGAGGACTATTGAGATGCCAGGGGTGTTGTTGTGTAGTAAATATTCTCTAAGGGTGAGTTGTATATCAAAACAATACGACTGGTTGGTTAAGTGCACATCATTTATGCACCAAGTGCGATCTCCACCTTGCGGGACCAGAGAGGAGACCATTGTGATTACTGCACAGTGGTTCGACCATGTTATAGGGTGTATGCAGGATTGGAGTAAGATTGGTAAAAACGCTACTGGAACAAAAATATGGTCAATCCTTGAGAAGGATTTGTGTTGGTATAAATAAAAAGTGTAGTTTTTCTTAGAGGGATTGCATTCTCTCCAAGTGTCTATTAGGGAGGCTTGCTGGAGTAATTTACAGAGACATATGGAGGGGGAGTATTGTTCAGGGGCGTCTGGAGATTTATCTAGATGTAGGTGCAATACTAAATTAGAGTCACTGCACATAAACAGGTACGTAATGGGTGCATATCACTTGCAAGAGGTGAGAAAAGAAGGGATTCGGGTTATTAGGGGTGTAATATTACATAGTTACATAGTTACATAGTAGGTGAGGTTGAAAAAAGACACAAGTCCATCAAGTCCAACCTATGTGTGTGATTATGTGTCAGTATTGCATTGTATATCCCTGTATGTTGTGGTCATTCAGGTGCTTATCTAATAGTTTCTTGAAGCTATCAATGCTCCCCGCTGAGACCACCGCCTGTGGAAGGGAATTCCACATCCTTGCCGCATCACTGTGGTCTCAACATCTTGTAAAAGTCCAGCTAGAATAATATAATGGCCTTTGGGATCTTAATATCGGTTGTTGGAGTGAATGGTAAGGTATGTTGGAAGGCTATTAAGACGCCTCTCACTTTTGTTGTGGCGGAGGCAGTAAACACTTGAGGGTACCTTGAACTGAAATATTTAGGAGTTGCTTGGGTTGAGAAGTGGGTTTCCCGGAGGGCTACTATGCTGGCTTTTAGGGTTGCGAAGGTATGAAAGGCTTTAACTCTTTTATTGGGGGAATTTAGTTCCTTTACATTAAGGGAGAGAATATTTAGGGGGGCCATCTGGGGGCTTAGGGTAAGATAGTATTAGGCGGTGAGAGAACCATGCGACCCACCCGAACTGGGGGAAAGCAAAAGGGGGTGTGGAAAGAAAAGAGAGAGAAGGGAGAGAGAGAAAAATTCAAAGAGCAGGGTAGAAATGTAGTAGGGCTAACAGTTGAGCAAAGAAATAACAGAGAGGTTGGACTCCATTGCCCGACCTAATAGTGCACCAACTTCCCAGCCATCCAGCTAGCTGGAGAGTGTGTGCACTGTAAAAGGGGGGGAGCAGTGACAGCTCCCCGCTGCAAACAGGGAAAATAGAACCTAAACTTAGCGTTAAACTCAGATAGCCATTTGAACTAATACAATGCATTTACATTTGCGATAGCATAATATATAGGATCTGCCCACTTTCGCACCACAGCCAAATTCAAACTATTGACAAACCAAACCCCAACGAACCAAACAACGATTCTACTCTATAGTTTAAAAGCGGACCCCATCAAAACATGAGAGGACGATCCTCCCTCCCCTACACAAGGGAAGATTGAGGGAGGACCGTTCTCGATCTTTATAAGCAAACTCCCTAATAATTTCAGAACCGGCACTTTCACCCATCCTACACCAACCCTTTGGGAATGGTGGCGGAGACTGGGAGATAATATAATATCCCTCTTCCCTTCCCCCCATCCCAACACAATCCATCACCCCCCCATTCCATTTTTTTCTTTCTTTTTTTTATCCACCACCCCCTCCCTTCTTGGGTTTACAACTCAATCCACTCCATATATCCATCAGAACTCTATCCCACCTAACAATGATTTTCAACCGACTTTGGTCCTGTAGTTGTTAGAAGGACATAATCACTCAGAGTTGGTAATTTCCCCACAAGCAAGCAAACCCCCGATTGTATCTATGAAACACATGTAAGCCTATAATAACACTAAGTAGAAGAACTGATACTGGAATAAGTACTACAATATAGCGAAATAACGAAGACCAAACTTCATATCTTCTTCATAGCGCACTCTGTTGACTTAAGCTAGAACTTTTTCACTACACCTACTGTCGCCAATTAATGCTGTTCAATACTGTTGTTAAACATATTGTATTGGATATTACTGCCTCTGGCATTTTGTTAAAATGCAATGTAAACCTGATTTTTACTTTCCAATAAAAATCTATGGAATAAAAAATTATATAAGATCTGTTTCTGTGGATGTCTCGCGGTGGCATCCTCTTATAGAGGGAGGGGGACGGGAAGAGGGAGGCTTGGGAAGAGAGGGAAAGGATTTTGGGGAAGGGGAGGATGAGGAGGGGGAAGGAAGGGTGGATGGGAAAAAAAAGGAAAAGGGTGGGGGGGAGGGTAGGGGGGAAAAGAGGAGCACCTAAATCTGTCACGTCCTAGATCACAGAAAACAATTAGCATTTCTAATGCCGCGTACACACGAGCGGACCAGACTCCCCCGGATAATTTGATCGTGTGTGGGCTCCAGCAGACTTTTTTTTCCCAAAAGTTCGACGGACCTTGAAATGAAACATGTTTCAAATCTTTCTGACGGACTCGTCTTTCTAGCATACAAACCGTTCGTCTGTGTGCTAGTCCGACGGACCAAAACTGACGCATGCTCTGAAGCAAGTACAAGACGGAAGCACTCGGTCTGGTAAAACTAGCCTTCGTATTGAAGCTAGCACATTCCTCACGCTGCTAATTCTGTGATCTTTTAACACAGCGCATTCTTTTCTTCTTTATAATGCGAGAAGAATGAAGTTGTTTTTCTGCTTATATTCACACAGAGTTCTCACAAACTACTTTCTTCATTATTTATCCTCATGTCCTGACTAATATTATACTTTTTAAAAGCCAGATCTCCATAAATAATGTAGCAAATTATTTATTTGACTCATCTTTTTAACTTTTATATTTCAACAAAATATATTTAAAAATTTGTGAAAAATTATCAAAAATCTATTGATTTAAATGTTTAAATTTTTTTAGGAGTTTCAAGTTACCACAATAACATTATTATCTTGTATTGTTTATGAACCTTAATGAGGTTGGTGTCCCTTGTTAATTTGACATGGGGGGGTTATTTTCCAAAGGCAAATTCATTTAGCACTACAAGTGCAAAGTGCACTTGAAATTGCACTGAAAGAGCACATGGAAGTGCAGTCGCTGTGGATCCAAGGAAACCATGCAAGGAAACCAAAAAAAAATCATTTTAGCTTGCACGATTGGATGATAAAATCAGTAGAGCTTCCCCTCATTTCACATCTTCGCTTCAGATTTACAGCGACTGCACTTCCAACATGTGCACTTGCAGTGCAATTTAAAGTGCAATTTGCACTTGTAGTTTGCACTTGAATTGCAAAATGATTTTGCCTTTTGTAAATAACCCCCATAGTCTTTTTGACATGTACCTGCCTACTCACAAACAAAATGTCCTTTTTGAATAAAAACACATAGTAAATAATTTTAGGTAAAGAAAATAGCCATTTATTCTGGGAAAAACATAAATGAGGAAGGCAACACTGGAGACACTTTTGAAATTTGTGAAGCCTTTTGTCCCCCAGGGCACACATCAAGTCAGTGGAAATCAAAATTGGGATCTTGCAGAGTCCATAGAATAGGGAGCACAATCTGCGTCTTCTGTCAGACCAGACTGAAGCCAGGCAATCACCTTTGACTCTTCTATGGAGCCTTCCCTGCACGCTGCCCAGCAGCCTTCCCTCCACTTTTCTCTGCAGCCTTCCTTGGAGGCTGTGTCTCTGGTGGTGTACTTATGGCAGGAGGAGGAGGGGGAGGGGCTTCATCCGATATATATGGCTTGTTTGAGTAAGCTGGCCCCTCAACCCCTTCTGAAGGGCCTCATAAAAAATCCCCTCACAGAGGAAGCATTACCCCTTCAACCAGGGGCGGATCCAGGGGGGGGGCAACGGGGCAATTGCACCCCCCGAGAACATACGAGCAGGTGAGCTGAGCCCTAAGCCGGCGGGTGAGCAAGTAATCATGCCGCCGGCCCGAAACGGGTGGCTGGCGTGTGACTGAGGATGAGTGAGGCCGAGGCAGCGAGCAGGCAGGTGTTGAAGCCACTCCCCTTCTGATAATGTGACTGAAGGGACGTTGCGTCGCGGCCATCTTGGTACTCCCGCACTCGTCCACAGTAAGCCTGGTGTTTGTCGGCAAGAGGACATCTTTATACACCCACCAGAGTCTTGCTTATCACAGTTATTTTTAACAGTAAACTCAACTTATATTTCACTAAATAAGCTGAGTTTACTGTTAAAAATAACTGTGAAAAGCAAGACTCCAGTGGGTGTATAAAGATGTCTGCTTGCCGACTTCTAACTCTAGTCTTACTGCTGACAAGGAAGTGAATGTGTACCAAGATGGCCGCAATGCAACATGCTTTTGCATGCATATTCTGATTTACATGAGGTAATGAGTTACAATATCTCACTGCCCGCCCTCACTCTGGGACACATCCACTGGCAACTTGGCAAGTGACAATCCGCATCTTGTGGCAGGCGACATTGGCAAGTGACAATCCGCATGTTGTGGCAGGCGACATTGGCAAGTGACAATCCGCATGTTGTGGCAGGCGACATTGGCAAGTGACAATCCGCATCTTGTGGCAGGCGACATTGGCAAGTGACAATCCACATCTTGTGGCAGGCGACATTGGCAAGTGACAATCCGCATCTTGTGGCAGGCGACATTGGCAAGTGACACGCTGCATCTGGTGGCAGGCGACGGTAGTAAGTGACACGCTCAGGGCTCCCAATGATTCTGCATTATGGTGAGTTGAACGATTTCATTTTTCATTACAATGTAATAATATAAATAATGCGCCTCAATCATCCTGACACCATAACAACCATGGTGCTGTGATGATTGAAGCGCCAACACCAGCCATTGCCCCGACAAAATTTTATGGCAGTGCCCCTCCCGAGACTAGGCTCTGGATCCGCCCCTGCCTTCAACCTGGTGGCCAAATAAGTACCATAGGCCTCTTCAGCATTGGGGGGGTTACTCAGCATTTGGCTGGCTTCCCGAATGAGGGCAAGTTATTCCTCCTCTGTTCAGGTCATCTTCCTGGGCCTATTGGTGGTAATGCGGAGGGGAGGCACCTGGCATTCGGTGAGGCTTCTACTGGGCCCAGCAACCTCCTGCCTGCCACTGGGCATGGCCTCCTCCTCTCTACCACTGGGCAAGGCCTCCTCCTCTGGGGTGGAGGGAAGGGTGGAGGTAGAGGGAAGGGTGGAGGGAAGGGTGGAGGTGGAGGGGAGGGTGGAGGGAAGGGTGGAGGTGGAGGGGAGGGTGGAGGGAAGGGTGAAGGGAAGGGTCGAAAGCGATTGCCTTGCTTCTGTCTGGTCATCCAGAAATCTCAGTTTGGGGTAGTACCACAGCTTGGGGACATAAACCTTATCTGCTGCTGCTCCTGATTTGAGGGAATCCTGTATCTTCTTGTGTTCCTGCCTGTACATATTCCGCAAGATCCCAATTTTATTTTCCACTAACTTAATGTCTGCCTGGAGGACTCGAGTCTTTACAAACTCCAGAAGTCTCCCCAGTGTTGCCTGCCTTGCTTGCTTATTGAAATACAAGGGGTGCTTGACCTCCCACAGGTTTCGGTTCTCTTGATAGAGATCAATAAAATGATTTAAAAAATCCTCCTCCTTAAAGGGATTCATTTTATCTGAAAGACAAGACACAAGATAAAAACTGTAATGTCAGTCCAAACTCCCAGTATTATTTTTTACAGACTATAGTATGCACACACACACACACACACACCAAACACATACACACATACACACACACACACAGACACACACACACACACACACCAAACACATACACACACACACACACACCAAACACATACACAAAACACATACACAAAACACACACCCACGTTTAAATCTTTACCTTCGTTTATAATGCTCGCTACTTCCGTTCAGACATACGTAGGCCAGCATACTAGCTTTATATACACTGCGCATGTGTCATACTCCGCCTGCGTCGCCTGCCCCTGACCTTCTTTAGGATGATTTTTCCCCGCCTCTTCACTCTTCATTGCGCAGTGGGAGTATATAGAGAAAGATGGCGGAGAGATTATCTGGAACTAGGTAAGCCCGGAGCCACAAACTTCCAGATCCAGGAGGAGATATAAGGCCACCAACATAGCCTTTGAAGAGATGGTGGAGATGGTGGCCATATTGAGGAGGGAGGGCTATGATGAAAAAGGACCGTACACCAGACCCAATATGCGGAAGGACAAAATAATGTCCTCAGTTGTCACCACTATTGAGCACAAATTTGGAATTAAATGGGCTAAAGAACAATTGAGGAAGTGCTGGTCTGACCTAAAAACTAGGGAGCCAGAACAATATTGCCGAATCAAGTAGGGGCTTAAAAAAGTAAGTACTTGTTGTGTGTTCCTATTGAGATACTTAAAACTTGCATGCTGATCCATATGCTTTTTGTTTATACAGCATCGTTCATAAAGATCGTTCTTTTGAAACTACATATGATTATAATAAAATGGCGCTCGTTTGGCAAGAAAAACGACGGTACAGGAATCTACATACATCATAGGTCTTGATAATTTGTCATATTAAAATAAGTTTTGGATGTTGTGTAGATGTGTTTGAAACTAGAATGATTAATAAAAAATGATTTAGTGTAATGTAAGGACAGGACACAGCAACTGTTTCCACATCTGGGCTCAGGAGCACTAGTGTACTGTGTGACACCAGAGAACATTTTTGAGGGTCATCCACACAGGGGCTCCAGGGGATACTTGAGGTGTCTCCATCTGTGAAACTTGGACAACAATTTTAAGTATTGCAGTTTTGTTAAAAGGGAATTTGAATCCTGTCCTAAAATACTTTTTTTTTACAAACAGACAATTGTCCACCACTTCAAACAAGGTTTCATATTACTATTTCTGGCCTGAAATATCACTGTGCTAAGTATACCTTTTGTTTCATTCTCATAGGGGAGAAAAGACTCAGACAACAGTCAGAGGATCCCAGGACCCTCCGAAGTCACCAGCCTGAATCGGGAATTACCCCAAGCCCAAGACCACACCCACCCGAGGATCTGGAGGAAGGAGAGGTGGAGGAAGTGGGCGAGATTTGCACCCCACCAAGTGAGTGTCTGACACCCCAGCTTAAGGTAATCAATTTAGGCGTGCATATTTCTAAATACATTTTTCTACACCAATTTTAGGTGATGTTCTGGTTGTGGAAGGACAAGCGGTGGAGCCATTTAGCACAGACAGTGCACAAAGACTGATTGGGCAGATAATGGTGTGGAATGGCCAAATTGTTGGAATGCGAAAACAAATTGACAGCATGAGAAATTGGCTGGACAGCATGCAACAGGAAATGAAGAACTTGATTGATGTTTTGGGGAGAATATAACTTTTTGCCTATAACATCAATCATATTCTTCATTTCATTTGAAAATGTTCAATGTTTTTGTTTTTTATAGTTGTTAAATAGTAAAAGCCAAATTTAGCAGATGCACACGGTGTGTCATCATGTGCTATCTGCCATCAGGGGATCTCAATGTACTAGTTTTGTGTTTGCAACCCCTTTCTCATAATTCTAGTTTGTGAGAGGAAGGGAATGCACACACAAAACACGTCCATTGATCCCCCATGATGGGAGATAGCACATGTTGACTTTACCCATTTGGACTCACAATTTGTGTGCATCTGCTAAATTTTGCTTTTACATGGGTGACATCACCAGCACATTTTTTGACATGTTAAACTTTGTAAGTTCCAGATTTTTTATTATGTGTGAAAAACCCTGTTGTAAAAAAGTTGTCTAAACAAATATATTTTGATAAATATGCCTAAAATAACCAAAAAAAATAACAAAAATATATTGCTAAAAAAACAAAAAAAATAAAAAAAAAAATGTAAATAATGTTTTCTAAAAATGCACCTTTGAATGTGAGCACAGTAAAATGTTTTTATTACAACAATGTGTGTGGCTTCTTCTTTCAATACTTAATACCAGTGTTTTATTTTTTTTTGTGTTTACAGTGACAAAGGGCCTTATTGACTAAAGGGAAATGCACTTGCCACTACAAGTGCACTAGGAGACAGCCAAAAATAAAAGCAAACAAGAATAAAAACAAGAGCTTTGATCCAAAATTTTTTTTATATTATTTTCAATTTTAAAGATGTTCTGGCATTGCAATGGCTCCCCTACCATTAAAATAATTGACATATCTGTCCCGCACTTGATGGGCGGTTTGTGGGGCCGAGCCAGTAAGGCCAGTATCCAGGCCTGTGAGTGCAGATTCAGCACTAAGTCCGGCCTCAGGCCCAACAGAAGTGAGATATGTTGTAGAATGTCTTCTTAAAAAATGATGTAGAATGCAACAAGACATGATCAGATAATTGATTTTATAGTCCGCCATATTGATGGCCGAGAGGAACAAACGGAACCGGCTGGCCATAATCCCAAAGGCATTCTCCACAACTCTTTTGCTCTGGCCAGCCGGTAATTAAATACCCTCCTCTCTGGGGTGAGGGACCTTTGGGGGAACGGCCCCATCAGGTGCTCGCCAAGAGCAAAGGCTTCAACTTTGATGAATACAGAGGGGAGTCCCTCAACGTTCTCGTCATCAGGTGGCAATCCCACCAGTCTGGAGACGCTGGCACAACTCGGTCTGTGTGAAGACTCCTCCATCCGACATCCGTCCGTTCTTCCCCATGTCCATGAACATAAAATCCAATTGTGCCGATACCACCGCCATCAATACTACACTATTAAACCCCTTATAATTAAAGTAGTAAGACCCCGAATGGGGTGGTGGCACAATGTGAACATGCTTCCCATTGATCGTCCCTACACAGTTGGGAAAGTCCCAATGGTCAGCAAACTGGGAGGCCACAGTCTGCCATTCCTGTGGCAAGGAAGGAAACTGTGGAGTCAAACAAGAAAAAAAATATTTAAGTACTTTTAAACATAACTTTGCTATCAGCAACACAAAAACATTCTTGCACAACCGCAGTCTAACATTTTTTGAAAGTATTATTTTTAAAGATCTAAAAAATAAGGGCCACTTATAAGATGACCCACCCCCTCTGATGGCCCATTGATCAATTTGTTTGTGGGGGAGTTCTAACTTAGTAGAAGACCACACATGACATTTGGAGACATTTGGGGGGGTGGGGGGTTCTAATTTAGTAGAAGACTACACATGACATTTAGAGACATTTGAGGGGGTGGGGGGTTCTAATTTAGTAGAAGACCACACATGACATTTGGGGACATTTGAGGGGGTGGGGGGCTTCTAATTTAGTAGAAGACCACACATGACATTTGGAGACATTTGAGGGGGTGGGGGGTTTCTAATTTAGTAGAAGACCACACATGACATTTGGAGACATTTGAGGGGGTGGGGGGGTTCTAATTAAGTAGAAGACCACACATGACATTTGGAGACATTTGAGGGGGTGGGGGGGTTCTAATTAAGTAGAAGACCACACATGACATTTGGAGACATTTGAGGGGGTGGGGGGTTCTAATTCAGTAGAAGACCATACATGACATTTGGAGACATTTGAGGGGGTGGGAGGGTTCTAATTTAGTAGAAGACCACACATGACATTTGGAGACATTTGAAAGGGTGGGGGAGGGTAAAGCAGTACAATGGAGCTGACAATATACATTGTTAAAGGGACTATAGGCTATAGGTGTATATGGGCCCAGGATTGCATGGTGGGGAGGTTAGTGAAGGCAAATATGCATGTAGGGCAAAAAATGATTAAAAAAAAACATGCATGCATGAAGATAAAGGGGACATTCACAGCATATTCCAAGCATGGTAATTAGGTAACGATGAAATTAATACAATACATTACCAAACATTAAAGACATATCATGTAATGTTAAAGGATAAAAAACTTACCTTCATATAGTCCTTCTGCAGGACCTGAATTATGGCAGAACAGGTCTCTGGGATAATGATCCCCAGAGCCTGGGGGGAGATGCCTGTCGAGAACTTAAGGTCCTGAAGGCTTCTCCCAGTCGCCAAGTAACATAACGTGGGAACTAGCCTCTGCTCCGCAGTGATGGCTTGCCTCATGCAGGTATCCTTCCTGCTGATATAAGGGGTCAGCATAGCCAGCAGACGTTGAAAAACGGGGTCTGCCATCCTGAGATAATTCCTAAAATCCTCAGGATTATTCTCACGGATCTCACAGAGCAAAGGCATGTGCGAGAATTGGTCACGCTGGCGCAGCCAATTCTTCGCCCCCACGCAGCACGAACTCAAGGACGAGTACGTCCACGCACCATGTCTTCAAAATGGTTGGCTGGTCAAACAAACAAACATACAACAAACGCACTGAAGAACAGCAAGGCCTATGAAGAGCGACCTGAAGATCAGGAACGAGCGGACCAGAACGGCCTGCTATACAGGTTACGAACTGACCAACACGCACTGAAAACCAGATACAAACCTCACAAGCACAAACTGAACCACAGAAAATGATTGAAATAAGCTGAAGTCTGAAAAGTGCGAAACGTCTCTAACCAAACTTCTACTAACACGCGGTAAACACTAGATTAGCAGAAGGAGCCCAAAGAGTGGCATAATGGGGCTTGAACTTCCTTTTTCTAGTCCCGTCGTATGTGCTGTACGTCACCGCGTTCTAAACCATTGGACTTTTAAAGTGATCGTGTGTGTCCAAGTCTGTCTCTTTGTAAGTCCGGCGCACCTACGCTACAAAGTCCGTCGGAGAGACCATCGGATCTAGTCCGTCGAAAAGTCCGCTCGTGTGTACACAGCATAAGACTGAGCAGCATAGTAATAACTATTCAAACTATAGAGCAAGCACGGTAAAAGAATACGATGTGCTTGCAACCTGTAAACAAAAAAAACAAAAAGCTAAGTGTTTACAATTTTAACATTAGACGTGACAGTAGGTCACTTTTTTTTGAAAAAAAGAAAAATGATCTGAACCTGTGCAACCCAATTAAGGATTGATGGGATCTGCGTAGGTTATCTTCCATAACATTGGAAGTACCTACCACTGTACAGTCCCCTGGGTCTTGGTTAAGGAGAGACCTGTACATGGTGTGCATTAGAAAGTTTCTGTTCATGTGACCAAGAGTTCACATTCAGCAATGAGGAGGGGGGCAGGTTATGCTTCAGCGTGGTTGTATATGGGATAGGCAGCAGAGCGAGCCGGAGTGCGAGGTAGCAAAGTCTCGGATTATTGAGCTGGGGGTGTCAGGTGAAGGAATTCCAGGAGGTGCTGCAGGGATTCTGACGATGTGCAGGAGTGTTGCTGTCCCTGGAATGTGAACTGCTGGGCAAAGGGAAATCGCCAGATGTATTTTATCTGGTGCTGTAACAGAATTTGGAGTTGTGGCTTCATGGCTCATCGTTTAGCGATTGTAAGGGGTGCCAATTTAGAAAAAAGCTGATAGGCATGGCTTTGGAACAGGAGGGAGTCTTTGTTACGGGCAGCAGTAAGCAGTTACTCCTTTGTGCGGAAGAAGTGCAGTTTGATGATTATATCCCGAGGCGGGCCATCTGTTTGGCGACGGGTGAGTGCCCTGTGAATCCTATCGAATTCTAATCGTTCGATGGGTATAGAAGGAGAGAGTTCCAGAAATACGGCCATGGTGAATGATTGGAGGTCATCAACCATTTCAGGGATGCCTCGGAGCCACAGATTGGATCTGCGGGAGCGATTCTCAGCATCCTCCAAACGTGAGAGAAGTGTGGCATTTTCTTCATGGAGTGCTGCTTGCTCCTGAGCTTGTTCCTGCATAGTAAGCTCTATATCGTCTACTCTGGTTTCTAGATCTGCTGTGCGTTGGCCCAGCTCCCTTATCTCCCGTGACAGCCTGTTCGTAATTTGGTCTGAAGTGGCTTTAAGGCCTCTCTGTAACATTGTCTCCATGTGCTTTAAGAAGTCTGATTGGGACATACCTGATTGTGGAACCGCTGAAGTTAAGATCAGTCTCATCTTCTTCTTCACTGTCAGCCTGCCCCGATCTGTCCAGAGATGCAGCGTGCTGTTTAGCAAGGGCCTTCGCCGCCATTTTGGAGGAGGTGCGGGCCAGGGCTTCTTTAATCAGTTTGGGCTTGTTTTTGGCGCGGTGGCCCATCAGAACCATCCCTAGTGAAGCAGTGGTGGGGGCGATCCCTGGAATTGTGGGGTTGCAGAGCGGCTCAGATGCTCAATCGGATCCCGTTAATGCAGCAGGGAGTGCGAAGCTCTAGTGGGTTGCGTCCTCCATGTCGAGCCTCGTGCATGCACCCCCCAATGGAATTCTTTCTATATTATTCATTCTATTTTATAAATGAATCGCCATCATTTTAAAATAGTACGTGTCTCAATATACAGTCATAGATTATATAGAATGTTTTTACAGTCATAGAGTGAAGGTATCCCTTAAATTACACTTCTTTATGAATTATGTATGAGATTTGTACATATACTGTGGGTACAAGTTCAGGGGTGTAACCATAGATCCTGTGCCCCCATAGCAAAATTTTGATAGTGCCAGAGGAGGAGGGAGAAGCACGGCGGAAGCTGCCGTGATCTACAGGAGGAGGAAGGAAGTAAGCTGCCACCCGCTGGACATGCTTCCTAGATGGGGTAAGTGCGGGGCTTTGATGTCCCCACCATCCTCCCAACTGACCGGAGGGTTGTTTGCCACAAACCAAAAGAAAAAAACACCAGCCACCACAGCTGCCATGCACTCCCCACACCAGTGGCATAGCATGGGTTGTCAGCACGGGGCAAGGCAAGTAATTTGCGCCCCCTAACCTGTGGACCTTTAGCACTCCCTGAGTCCCTTCCACTGATACAGTATTAAACTGTGGCCGTGAAAACACAAAGGGTTCCTCCATTCACAGCCTGAGCCTCAGATTGGCTGCCCACTGCCTTTTCTTTTATTATTGGTTGAATCTGGGATATCTGTTTGACTACAGTAGTCACACAGATATCTTCTCAGATTCAACCAATAATAGAAGTCTGAGGGCTGCAGACATCCAATCAGAGACTCAGGATGTAAATAATGAGACGCCCTTATATACAGCAGAGCAGGCAGCCAATAATAACCCCGATGTAAGGTATGGAGAATTATAGAAGAGACACCTGGGGAGGGGTGTTAATTCTTTCCTCATATTTATTTACCCACCCCCTCACCTGCAGTCACGGGGGGATACGGGCTTAGGCTGTGAATGGAGAGGAATACAATTTGCAGTGCAAATATTAACAATATCATGGAACAAATCGAAGTGGTATTAAACCCAAAAACAAAAATGTAATATATTGCATACAATACTTGTATGTGGTGGCTGCATTCTTTTTTTCTTTTTTTTTTTTTTTTTTTTTTTTTTAGGCCTTTCATTTTCTGTTTTACCCTGGTGATTTGGTCAGTAACTCACCTCTTGTATTAGAGTGCTCCCACTCTGGATGAAGGAGCAACAGGGACACATTTGGACAGCAGTCTGAGGGGCAAGGAAGAGTGGGAGGGGAGTGTTAGATGGACTAGCAGATTTGGTTACACTAAACAAATTGTAGCCAAACTCCAGCTCACACTTTACAATCAGTTACAGCAAACCTTTGCTTTTCTTTTGGGATAAAAGTTTTACATAAATAAATGAAAACTGATTGTAAGCACCTCTGCCAGTGTTAAATGACTTGATTCAACTCTCTAACTGCTACATCTGCAAGACAGCTTGTTCTAGCAGAATCACCAGGTGAAAATAAAAGAAAGAAAACCTAAAAAAAAACAAATCTTATGCAGCCACCCATCTAAAAATTGGTAAACTGCAATATAATACATATTTTGATTTGCTTTAATAGCACAAGTGGATAGAGTAAACAAAGTTATTATTTTATACATCCCATCCATATGTAGATGATGGGAAGGAAGGAGTTAAAAAAAAACAGACTGGGGTAAAGCTTTTTCCAGTGCTGGCAAGGGGAAAGGGGAGGGGAGCAGACAGAGAGGAGGGGACAGAGAGAGAAACTGAAGGCTGGGAGGGATGTAATAACCCCCAGCATTGATGGCGGTGTCTGTGATCCCCATCTGAACTGGCTGGAGTGGTTAACTCATTGGGGGGCAGGGGGGGGTTAACTACTTGAGCTCTGGAAGATTTTACCCCCTTCATGACCAGTCTTTTTTAGAGCTGCTCTACCTTAATTGGTAATTGTGTGGTCATGCAATGCTGTACACAAACAAAATGTATATTAATTGTCTTCACACAAATAGAGCTTTTTTTTTGTGGTATTTGCACACCACTGCGTTTTTTTATTTTTTATATTATAAATGAAAAAAAAAAAAAAAAACTTACTTTCTGCTATAAAACATATCCAATAAAAAGATTAAATAAAAAATAATTTCTTCATAAATTCAGGCCAAAATGTATTCTGCTACATGTCTTTGTTAAGTGTATATTAAGTGGTTTGTGTGAAAGCTACAAAGTCTACTAAACGATGGAATATATACTGACATTTTTTTTTTATATACTAGCAATGTGGACAATCAGTGACTTATAGTGGGACTGTGATAGTGACACTAACTGACAAATTGTGGGAACTGAATAACTGACACTAAGTGACACTAATACAGTGATCAGTGCTAATAATATACACTGTCACTGTACTAATGACAGTGGGAAGTGGGTAACATCAGGGGCGATCAAAGGGGTTAATTGTGTGCCTAACTATGTATAATGTGTGTATAGTGTGCTGATTTTTAACACAGATTAATTTGTTTATTTTCCCTGCTTTGTAGGGAGAAGAAACAAAGCAATCATTCCCTCTGTACAGAGCCCTCTGCAGGCTGTGATTGGACACAGCTGATCAGCAGGTCCTGGCCATGAATCACTGGCTGAGACCTGCTGACAGATTCTCGCTGTGTACAATCACAGGGGAGTTGGGTGAGGGCAAGCTCCTGAAACAGGTAGCGATGTACGGGTACACTGCGGTTTCTGTAGCCGCAGTCCCGTCGCAGTATATTTATGCAACCTCATGTACCTGATCACACCAGGAAGCCGATACTGCACAGTGCTAATCACAAGCAGCAAGACATTTCCCGATCTGTGCAGCCGCGGATCGTGAAATATCTCACTGCCTGTGATTAGCGCTGTGCAGTGTCAGCTTCCTGGCGGGATCAGGCACATGGGGTTTTGAAAACACCCAAGCCCATCTGAAGTGGTTAATTACCAATTGTATCAGTAATATGCAGCATGAAGGGGGTTAATGTGTTGCCACTGGTCACTATTGAATTAGTGACCATTGTCAGTTAACCCCTTTGTGCTGCATTAGTGACACAAGTATCAGTGCTATGCTGCAGCATAAAGGGGTTATTGAACACTGATACTTGTGCCACTAATGCAGCACAAAGGGGTTAACTGACAATGGTCACTAATGCATTAGTGACTAGTGGCAACACATTAACCCCCTTCATGCTGCATATTACTGATGGAATTGGTATATAATATCACCTCTCCCCTCCCCCCAGAGTTAGCCGGTTCATCTGTACATGTTCATCTGGTTAATATTATTGCACTGCCTGGTTGGTTCCTCCTCTGGGTTGCACTCACTGCGGTGCCCAGCAGCTCTCTACAGTCCTCTCTCTTCCCGCCTCCCAGTGACATCACGCCGGGACTCGGAAGTGCCTGTCAGGCGGAGATCACTCCACGGCTCCGCCTGACAGGGAAGGGAAGAGTGGGTCCTATTCTTGTGCCGGGTGCAGGAGTGCACTCAGCACATCCTTGTAGGCAGGTGTGCGGGATTGTAATGCGTCCGGTTGGCGGTAATCACAGTATGCCCAAAACATTTTTAGCAGCACACTGCCAGCACTGCGCCCCCCTTCCCATGGTAATTTGTTCCGCCCAGGGCACCTTCCCCTTCTGCCCCTCCTTGTACCGGCCCTGGGGAGCAGGGAGAGAGAGAGGGGAAATAGGGAGAGAAGGGGACATAGAGAGAGAGCGAGAGAGAGAGAGAGAGAGAGAGGGTCAGGGAGAGAGAGTACAATGGGGAAAGAGAGGGGGCAGGGGGGAGAGGGATAGAGGGGTAGGGAGAGAGGGGGCAGGGAGAGAGAGGGGGCGGGGAGAGAAAGAGGGGACAGGGAAAGAGAGAGAGGGGGACAGGGAGAGAGAGAAAGGAGGGCAGGGAGAGAGAGGGGGCAGGGAGAGAGATGGGGGCAGGAGGGAGAGAGAGGGGGGCAGAAGGGGAGAGAGAGAGGGGGTAGGGTCTGGTCAGTGACAGCGCTCACTTACTTGAAATTGTCCCAAGGTGCTCAGTCGGCAGCTTTTATTTCAGTGTGGCTGTCAGCTGCTTCTTTTAAATCTTCGTGCCTGCATCCCCTTCACAGATGGAGCACAGGGATGTGTGTGAAGCTCAGGGCAGGTGCAGTCATGCTGGAGGAGGAGTGACCAGAGCAATGTGGGGTATGGATCCTTCCAGAACAGCTTCACCTCCCAAGCTTGCTGTCACCTGCACTGTCCGCACACAGAGACCAGGGATGGTCAGGAGGATGGAGCGACCATCGAACGAGGAGGAGGAGAGGAGCATGTGGATGGATTTCCGGGGGACGTGAACTAATTTCTGTGCCCCTTAAAATGTTGAGCCCCTCGCCCTGTGCCCCTCGCAAACCACCTGCCCCCCCTCTGTGCTTCCAATGCTTCCAACACTTCACATTGCTATTAAACTAATGTCCTGCAAAACTGCTGCCCCCGTGCTGCTATGTAACTATAATTGAGGCACTAGGAGTAGCGACAGCATCACTGCTCACTAGTCTTGCCCCCAGTTCTCTCACAACTAGAATATACTATGCTATAAAGAAGTAGACTAGGCAACAACCAGTTTATTACTTGGCATGCAGTCACATTATGTTGCTGGAGCATGAGATTGAGTGTATTGGGGCATGCAGGAGGCAAGCTGGGCAGGTGAGCAACAGTTTGAGGTGGGCTTGTGAATGATTGAGTTATGTGCTGACTGCTACTTGTGCATTGCCTCAACACTGGTGAAGATGAGTTTTATGAAGGAATTTTTCAAATACATTCTGGAAAGAAACTCATTGACATCAGTGAACCTATAACTCTCTTAATTATGAAAGCTGTAATCGTTAAGACAGTTTGCTTTATTTAAAACTGCCCATCAACAATTTTCTAGTTAATATTCTTTATTCAACTCTTATTAATCTTACTACAAATCTTTTAAGAAAATGAGGACATATTGGGCAAACTTTACAGGTACAGTACCAGAAAAGGAACAACACTACATAATAATACGAAATCCTTTTATTACAAAAATACTACAAAAAATGATTTCTAAAAAATATTTGTACAAGATAAAAACAAGAAAATTTAAGCTCTTTGATACAACCACATAATATATATCATATCATATTAGATCCCTGTCACTACTAGGTCAAAGAGGTCAATGTTTTGCTTTATGCTTCCTCAGGACCTTATTTCCTTGACTGTAAATGGGGATCCTGTATAGAGAAGAAAGGAGGGAAACACCATATTCTAATCAGATGAAAGATGCAGCACAACATTTAAATAATATAATCCCCATATATATATATATATATATATATATATATATATATATATATATATATGGAGATTCAATGTATTAAGAGTGCAACTCACAAATCAAAGAGAGCCCTCATGTATATGGCGTGCCAGGTGTTATTCAGAAGCAGTTAGATCAGCAGAATACTCCCTAAGTCAATCAGCCAATAGACAGATAGAGTAGACCAAATAGACCCATTCTAAAAAGGACAAAAGGAAATTAAGCCTCCAAAATAATACACAAAATGCTAACTTCCAGCCATAGCCTTAATGGTGTCATACTTACTGCACAAAAAAAACCCCAGAGTGAATACACCAAAAACGAGACAAAGACCAGTTCACAATATTTTCTAGTCTGGCTAGTTTATCAAGATAGCTCCTAAAGAGTCTGAGATACATGGCACAGTCAATATTGCAGATGGCAGAACCCTTCACCCAACATCCACATTAGATAGCGTAAAACAAGATCCTAGATACCTTGGTGGTATAAAGGTGAAAGTCAGTGATGGTATTGTATAGTGGAACTTTAGGTATCCTCAGAAAGATATTATATAAAGTGGATCTAGGAACAGAGATCATGATGCATTATCAAATACATCATATTAATCACCCAACATGTAATTACAGATTAGGAAACAGTTCCAATTAGGAATGGCAGCAAACTGAAAACTTACCCACAGGTCAGTGTTCATAAGTCCATATAGGTTACCATGCCTTCTATGGCCACTAGGGATGAGCTTCGAGTTTGAGTCAAACCCATGTTCGACCGTTCATCGAATTGCGAATGATATGGGCCGTTCACGCCAAATTCGAGTGGCGCGTCACGGCCCATAATTAACTGCGGCATCACAGTGCATTACTGGCTGATGATTGGCCAAGCATGAACTATAACCGTGTGTACAGAGAGCTGTAATTGGCCAAAGCCAGGGTGGCTTTGGCCAATTATGGCTCAGGGGTTTAGTACACGCCCCACACTATATAAGGCCGGCTGCACGTCGGCCCTGTGTAGTGTTGAGAGAGAGACAGTGTCATTTGATTTAAGTCAGATAGAGTAGGCAGGCGAGTCAGTTAGCTGCACTTACAGTGTATTGTGTATATATATGCATCCTAGGTGTTGTGTATATATATATATATATATATATATATATATATATATATATATATATATATATATACACTGTATTCAATTTAGCTAGATCCGTTCCTGTTATTCTCTTCCTACTGACAGGCAGGCAGGTGTTTTTACAGTATTTACAGCTACCTGAAGAAAATTGCTGGTGTTCTTCTGATCCTATTAGTCCTATTAGCTACAGTATTTACAGTTAGTGTAGTGCGTCCTCTGCACAGTGTGCACCTAAAGCTACCTGAAGAAAATTGGTGGTGTTCTTCTGATCCTATTAGTACCGCAGGCAGATGTAGTATTTACAAGTTATTGTAGTGTGTCCTCTGCACAGTGTGCACCTAAAGCTACCTGAAGAAAATTGGTGGTGTTCTTCTGATCCTATTAGTACCGCAGGCAGCTGTAGTATTTACAAGTTATTGTAGTGCGTCCTCTGCACAGTGTGCACCTAAAGCTACCTGAAGAAAATTGGTGGTGTTCATATGATCCTATTAGTACCGCAGGCAGCTGCAGTATTTACAAGTTAGTGTAGTGCGCCCTCTGCACAGTGTGCACCTAAAGCTACATGAAGAAAATTGGTGCTGTTCTTTTGATCCTATTAGTCCTATTAGCTACAGAATTTACAGTTAGTGTAGTGCGTCCTCTGCACAGTGTGCACCTAAAGCTACCTGAAGAAAATTGGTGGTGTTCTTCTGATCCTATTAGTACCGCAGGCAGCTGCAGTATTTACAAGTTAATGTAGTGCGTCCTCTGCAGTGTGCACCTAAAGCTACCTGAAGAAAATTGGTGGTGTTCTTCTGATCCTATTAGTACCGCAGGCAGCTGCAGTATTTACAAGTTAATGCAGTGCGTCCTCTGCAGTGTGCACCTAAAGCTACCTGAAGAAAATTGGTGGTGTTCTTCTGATCCTATTAGTACCGCAGGCAGATGTAGTATTTACAAGTTATTGTAGTGTGTCCTCTGCACAGTGTGCACCTAAAGCTACCTAAAGAAAATTGGTGGTGTTCATCTGATCCTATTAGTACCGCAGGCAGCTGCAGTATTTACAAGTTAGTGTAGTGCGCCCTCTGCACAGTGTGCACCTAAAGCTACATGAAGAAAATTGGTGCTGTTCTTCTGATCCTATTAGTCCTATTAGCTACAGTATTTACAGTTAGTGTAGTGTGTCCTCTGCACAGTGTGCACCTAAAGCTACCTGAAGAAAATTGGTGGTGTTCTTCTGATCCTATTAGTACCGCAGGCAGCTGCAGTATTTACAAGTTAATGTAGTGCATCCTCTGCAGTGTGCACCTAAAGCTACCTGAAGAAAATCAGTGGCATTCATCTGATCCTATTAATACCGCAGGCAGCTGCAGTATTTACAAGTTAGTGTAGTGCGTCCTCTGCACAGTGTGCATCTAAAGCTACCTGAATAAAATTGGTGGTGTTCTTCTGATCCTATTAGTATCACAGGCAGCTGCAGTATTTACAAGTTAGTGTAGTGCGTCCTCTGCACAGTGTGCACCTAAAGCTACCTGAAGAAAATTGGTGGTATTCATCGGATCCTATTAGTACCGCAGGCAGCTGCAGTATTTACAAGTTAGTGTAGTGCACCCTCTGCACAGTGTGCACCTAAAGCTACATGGAAAAAATTGGTGCTGTTCTTCTGATCCTATTAGTCCTAGTAGCTACAGTATTTACAGTTAGTGTAGTGCGTCCTCTGCACAGTGTGCACCTAAAGCTACCTGAAGAAAATTGGTGGTGTTCTTCTGATCCTATTAGTACCGCAGGCAGCTGCAGTATTTACAAGTTAATGTAGTGCGTCCTCTGCAGTGTGCACCTAAAGCTACCTGAAGAAAATTGGTGGTGTTCTTCTGATCCTATTAGTAATTCAGGCAGCTGTAGTATTTACAAGTTATTGTAGTGCGTCCTCTGCACAGTGTGCACCTAAAGCTACCTAAAGAAAATTGGTGGTGTTCATCTGATCCTATTAGTACCGCAGGCAGCTGCAGTATTTACAAGTTAGTGTAGTGCGTCCTCTGCACAGTGTGCACCTAAAGCTACATGAAGAAAATTGGTGCTGTTCTTCTAATCCTATTAGTCCTATTAGCTACAGTATTTACAGTTAGTGTAGTGCGTCCTCTGCACAGTGTGCACCTAAAGCTACCTGAAGAAAATTGGTGGTGTTCTTCTGATCCTATTAGTACCGCAGGCAGCTGCAGTATTTACAAGTTAATGTAGTGCGTCCTCTGCAGTGTGCACCCAAAGCTACCTGAAGAAAATCAGTGGCGTTCATCTGATCCTATTAATACCGCAGGCAGCTGCAGTATTTACAAGTTAGTGTAGTGCGTCCTCTGCACAGTGTGCATCTAAAGCTACCTGAATAAAATTGGTGGTGTTCTTCTGATCCTATTAGTACCGCAGGCAGCTGCAGTATTTACAAGTTAGTGTAGTGCGTCCTCTGCACAGTGTGCACCTAAAGCTACCTGAAGAAAATTGGTGGTGTTCATCTGATCCTATTAGTACCACAGGCAGCTGCAGTATTTACAAGTTAATGTAGTGCGTCCTCTGCAGTGTGCACCTAAAGCTACCTGAAGAAAATTGGTGGTGTTCTTCTGATCCTATTAGTAATGCAGGCAGCTGTAGTATTTACAAGTTATTGTAGTGCGTCCTCTGCACAGTGTGCACCTAAAGCTACCTAAAGAAAATTGGTGGTGTTCATCTGATCCTATTAGTACCGCAGGCAGCTGCAGTATTTACAAGTTAGTGTAGTGCGTCCTCTGCACAGTGTGCACCTAAAGCTACATGAAGAAAATTGGTGCTGTTCTTCTAATCCTATTAGTCCTATTAGCTACAGTATTTACAGTTAGTGTAGTGCGTCCTCTGCACAGTGTGCACCTAAAGCTACCTGAAGAAAATTGGTGGTGTTCTTCTGATCCTATTAGTACCGCAGGCAGCTGCAGTATTTACAAGTTAATGTAGTGCGTCCTCTGCAGTGTGCACCCAAAGCTACCTGAAGAAAATCAGTGGCGTTCATCTGATCCTATTAATACCGCAGGCAGCTGCAGTATTTACAAGGTAGTGTAGTGCGTCCTCTGCACAGTGTGCATCTAAAGCTACCTGAATAAAATTGGTGGTGTTCTTCTGATCCTATTAGTACCGGAGGCAGTTGCAGTATTTACAAGTTAGTGTAGTGCATCCTCTGCACAGTGTGCACCTAAAGCTACCTGAAGAAAATTGGTGGTGTTCATCTGATCCTATTAGTACCACAGGCAGCTGCAGTATTTACAAGTTAGTGTAGTGCACTCTCTGCACAGTGTGCACCTAAAGCTACATGGAGAAAATTGGTGGTGTTCTTCTGATCCTATTAGTCCTATTAGCTACAGTATTTACAGTTAGTGTAGTGCGTCCTCTGCACAGTGTGCACCTAAAGCTACCTGAAGAAAATTGGTGGTGTTCTTCTGATTCTATTAGTACCGCAGGCAGCTGCAGTATTTACAAGTTAATGTAGTGCATCCTCTGCAGTGTGCACCTAAAGCTACCTGAAGAAAATTGGTGGTGTTCATCTGATCCTATTAGTACCACAGGCAGCTGTAGTATTTACAAGTTAGTGTAGTGCGTCCTCTGCACAGTGTGCATCTAAAGCTACCTGAATAAAATTGGTGGTGTTCTTCTGATCCAATTAGTACCATAGGCAGCTGCAGTATTTACAAGTTAGTGTAGTGCCTCCTCTGCACAGTGTGCACCTTAAGCTACATAAAGAAAATTGCTGTTGTTCTGATCCTATTAATACCACAGGCAGGCAGCTACAGTATTTACAGTTAGTGTACTGTGTCCTCTGCACAGTGTGCACCTAAAGCTACCTGAAGAAAACTGCTGTTGTTCTGATCCTAATAATACCACAGGCAGGCAGCTACAGTATTTACAGTTAGTGTACTGTGTCCTCTGCACAGTGTGCACCTAAAGCTACCTTAAGGCAATTGCTGGTGTTCTGATCCTATTAATACCACAGGTAGGCAGCTGCAGTATTTACAGTTAGTGTACTTTGTCCTCTGCACAGTGTGCACCTAAAGCTACCTGAAGACAATTGCTGGTGTTCTGATCCTATTAATACCACAGGCAGGCAGCTACAGCATTTACAGTTAGTGTACTGTGTCCTCTGCACAGTGTGCACCTAATGCCGCTTACACACGATCCGACTTTTTGGCATACTTGGTCCGACATTCTTCCCGCCGGACTTTCCGCTGGACTTTCTGAACGGACGGACTTGCCTACACACGACCGGACTCTACGGCAGGCTAAGTCTGCCCGTCTTTCCGATGGACTTTCGCCGGAGTTACGGCGGACTTTCAGAATGAACGGACTTGCCCACACATGGACAAGTCCGTTCATTTTGAACGTGACTCGGGTACGTCAGGACTAGAAAAGAAAGTCAATCTCGCCACTTTTATCGGCAAGATTGACACCTTGTGAGCCCCGTCGCGGGGCATACCAGGCCCTTAGGTCTGGTATGGGTTTTAAGTGGAACCCCCTACGCCGAAAAAGGGTGTTGGGTCCCCCCTAAAGTCCATACCAGACCCCCATCCTAGCACGCATCCTGGCCGGTCAGGAAAGGGGGTGGGGACGAGTGAGCGCCCCCCCTCATAAACGTACCAGGCCATATGCCCTCAACATGGGGGGGTGCTTTGGGGAGGGGGGTGCCCTGCAGCCCCCCCACCCCAAAGCACCTTGTCCCCATGTTGATGAGGACAAGGGCCTCTTCCCAACAACCCTGGCCATTGGTTGTCGGGGTCTGCGGGCGGGGGGCTTATTAGAATCCAGGAGCCCCCTATAACAAGAGGGCCCCCAGATCCCGGTCCCCCACCCTATGTGAATGAGTATGGGGTACATGGTACCCCTACCCATTTACCTAGGGAAAAAGTGTCAATAATAAAAACACACTACACAAGTTTTTGAAGTAATTTATTAGGCAGCTCCGGGGGAGGGGTCTTCTTCCGGCTTTGGGGGTCTTCTTCCGACTTCGGGGGTCCCTCCGGTTTCTCTTCTCCCGGCGTCCGGTTGGTTCTTCTCCGCTCTCTCTGGCCTCTTCTCCCGGTGTTCCAGATCTTCTGCCGGCTCCTCCGCTGTCTTCATGCCGCTCTTTTGCCAGCGGAGGCCTGAACTTCTGGCTTCTTGTCTTCTTGGCTTCTTCACTCTTCTCTTCTCCAGATGTTGACACGATGGTCTCTCCGGCTGGACTGCTCTCTGAGTGCTCGCTAGTCCCCACCCCCTTTCCTGACTGACCGGGCTGCATGCTCGGATTGGGGTCTGGTATGGATTCTAGGGGTGACCCCACGCCGTTTTTTTGGCGTAGGAGGTTCCCTTTAAAATCCATACCAGACCTAAGGGCCTGGTATGCCCCGCGCTCGCTGCAATAGGAAAATGTGTTTTTCCTATCGCAGCGAGCGCGAGATGCAATACCCTGCCCTTGCATCGCATCTGGTCCGTCGGACCAGCATACAGATGAACGGGTCTGACGGAAAGATTTAAAACATGTTTCAAATCTAGATCCGGCGATTTTTTTGGGGAAAAAAAGTCAGCCGAAGCCTACACACGAACGGATTGTCCGGCGGAGAGTCCGCCGGACAAAGTATGCCAGAAAGTCCACTCGTGTGTACGCGGCATGAAGCTACCTGAAGAAAATTGGTGGTGTTCTTCTGATCCTATTAGTACCACAGGCAGGCAGCTACAGCATTTACAGTTAGTGTACTGTGTCCTCTGCACAGTGTGCACCTAAAGCTACCTGAAGAAAATTGGTGGTGTTCTTCTGATCCTATTAGTACCACAGGCAGGCAGTTGATTCTGCTAGCTGCAGTTTCAGTATATATATATATATATACATCCCAGATTTGTGCAGCTACATCTCACTGCAGGCCATTAGTATGTCTAGAAGGCCAACAAGAAGAGGCAGACAGTCACAAGACAATGAAAGAGGGCAAGCAGGCTCTGTGTCTAGAGGCAACAGTGCTGGTTGTGGAGACGGCGCATCCTCATCAGCACATGGCCGTGGTACATGCTTGTCCCTTTTTTGGGCAGCTGGCCGTGTTGAGGCCATGTGAAAGAATTGGTAGAGTGGATGACCAAGCCGTCCTCATCCTCCTCATCCTCTCTCACCCAGGCACAGGGTACTTTGTCTGGCAAAGCAGCTGCCAATGCGGCCTCTTCCCTCGGCTCAATGGCATCAGTCCCTCTTCCCCAACCCCACCATGTCCTCCTGAGGAGTCCCGCGAACTGTCTGACCACAGTGTTGGGTACATGCTCCAGGAGCATGCCCAGCGTTTTGAAGGCTCAGATGATGGCACCCAGCTAGAGGAAGGCAGTAACGTGAGCCCAGAGAGAAGGGGGTGCCCAAGAAGGACAGCAATCTGGCAGTCCTGTTCCCCCAGCTGCAGCATACTGCCAGGTTTGCTCCAATGATGAGGAGGGAGGGGATGATGAGGTCACTGACTTCATGTGGGTGCCTGATAGAGAGGAGGAGGAGGCACATCTCCAATGAGGCAGGATGCCCTCCGGGGGCCAGCTTAAGGGCAGCACACTGACTGCATAACACCGCAGAGCTCTGCATGTGCAGGGTGCTGCTGTCTCTGCGCATTATTCCAAAAGTTCTTTGGTGTGGGCCTTTTTTGAGACGAGTGCATCAGATCCCACCGCTGCTATTTGCAATATATGTCTTAAGCATATCTTGCGTGGCCAAAACATCACCCGCTTGGGCACCACATGCTTGACTAGACATATCTCGACCTGACATGCAGTTCGTTGGCAAGCATACCTAAAAGACCCACACCAAAGAAGAAAGTGGACCTCTCCTTGCTCCTCATCAGCTGGGATCTCCAACCCCACTATACCTTCAGTCCTCTTTGAAATCTGCACTGAGAGGAATGAAAGTGTAGAATTAGGTGTGTCACAGCCAAGTACACCGACATCAGATTGTACCAGGCAAATTTCCCTGTCCCAGCTGCTGCACCGCCGAAAGAAGTTCGCTCCCAGCCATCCACATGCCCAGCGGTTGAATGCTAGCTTGGCTAAATTGCTAGCACTTCAACTGCTGCCTTTTCAGTTGGTAGACTCTGCCCCCTTCTGTGAGTTTGTGGAATGTGCGGTTCCTCAGTGGCAGGTTCCCAAACGCCACTTTTTCTCATGGAATGTGATTCCGGCTCTCTACCGGCATGTGGAAGGCAATGTCTTGGCCTCGCTGGACAGGGCGGTCAGTGTTAAGGTACATATTACTGCTGACTCATGGTCCAGCAGGCTTGGACAGGGACGTTACCTATCTATCTTTCATTGGGTGACTCTTCTGGCAGCTGGGAAGGATGCAGGACAGGGTGCAGTAGTGTTGGAGGTTGTTCCGCCACCATGCCTCCAAAATTCTACTAGTGGGATTCTGCCACACCTCTCTCCTCCACCCCCTCCTCTTCTTCTTCCTCTATGGCCTCTTCCTGTGCTGATTTGTCCTTGCTATCAGCGGTGCCCTGTAGGCGTTCAAGGGGCTACGCAAGCACGCAGGCAAAAAGATGCCATGCAGTGCTTGAGCTAATGTGCTTGGGGGACAGGAGCCACACTGGGGCAGAGATTCTGTCAGCTCTGCAGGGGCAGGTTCAGAGGTGGTTGACGCCATGTCAGCTTAAGGCAGGTATGGTGGTTTGCGACAATGGCACCAACCTCCTCTCCGCCCTCCGATAGGGACAACTGACCCATGTGCCCTGTTTGGCTCACGTCCTTAACTTGGTGGTTCAGCGGTTCTTGGGCAGGTACCAGGGCTTACAGGATGTCCTGAGGCAGGCCAGGAAAGTCTGTGTGCATTTCTGCAGGTCATATAATGCCAGTGCTCAGCTGGCTGACCTCCAAAAGGAATTTAACCTGCCCAAGAACTGCCTAATCTGTGACATGCCCACCAGGTGGAACTCAACGTTGGCCATGCTGCAGTGGCTGCACATGCAGCAGAGGGATATCAATGAGTACCTATGCGACTATGGCATCAGGACAGGGTCAGGGGACCTTGTTTTTTTCCCACGCCAGTGGGCTATGATCAGGGATGCATACACTGTCCTGTCACCATTTGAGGAGGCCACAAGGATGGTGAGCAGTGACAGTGCATGCATCATGAACACTGTCCCTCTTGTCCATCTGTTGGAGCACACCCTGCGTGGAATAATGGACAGGGTACTTGAGGCAGAACAGAGGGAGGAAGAGGAGGACTTCCTTACCCCTAAAGGCCCCCTTTATCCAAACAGTGTTCCTGCGTGCCTGCCAATCACACAGGAAGAGGACAAGGAGGAGGATTGTGTCAGCATGGAGGTGGAGCCTGGCACTCAGCATCAGCAGCAGTTTTCAAGGGATCATTTACAGTCCGAAGAAACCCATGGACTTGTACATGGCTGGGAGGAGGTGACTGCGGATCATATCTTCCTTAGTGACCCAAAGGACTCTGGACCGAATGCCTCAGCAAACCTACGCTGCATGGCCTCCCTGATCATGCAAAGCCTGCGGAAGGATACTCATATTCGTGGTATCAAGGGGAGGGATGATTACTGGCTGGCAACCCTCCTTGAGCCACGTTACAAGGGTAAGGTTGTGGACCTTATCTTGCCATTGCAGAGGTTGCAGAGGATGAAACATCTTCGGGAAGCCTTGCAGAAAGGTTTGTGCAATGCGTTTCCAGAGCCTGGGAGGTTACAATTTCCTGGTCCTCCTGGACAACGTGTTGCTGAGGCTTCGGTCAGTCACAGAAGGAGCGGTGGAGAAGGTGGCCGTCTGACCGATGCATTCAATTTTTTAGTCCGCAGCCCCAAGGTCTGATCGCTTCCAGCAACCATCGCCAGCGTCTGATTCACATGGTGCAGGATTACCTAGGGGCAAGATCAGACTTGGACACCTTTGCCTCCAAAAATCCTCTGGGTAACTGGGTCTTGAGGATGGATCACTGATAGGGATGAGCCTAGATTCGGTTCGCACCAGAACCTGCGAACGGACCGAAAATTCGCACAAACCCCATTGACGTCTATAAGCCTTAAACGTTCGAAATCAAAACTGCTCATTTTAAAGGCTAATTTGCATGGTATTGTCCTTAAAAGGGTTTGGGGACCCGGGACCTGCCCCAGGGGACATGTATCAATGCAAAAAAAAGTTTTAAAAACGGACGTTTTTTCGGGAGCAGTTATTTTAATGATGCTTAAAGTAAAAAAAAAGTGAAATATTCCTTTAAATATTGTACCTGGGGAGTATCTATAGTATGCCTGTAAAGTGGTGCATGTTTCCCGTGCTTAGAACAGTCCCTGCACAAAATGTCATTTTTAAAGGAAAAAAAGTCATTTAAAACTGCTTGCGGCTTTAATGTAATGTCGGGTCCTGGCAATATGGATGAAAATCAGTGAGACAAACGGCATGGGTACCCCCCCAGTCCATTAGTAGGCCCTTTGGGTCTTGTATGGATATTAAGGGGAACCCCGCACCCAAATTAAAAAAGGAAAGGTGTGTGGCCCCCGGGCCCTAGATACTCTGAACAGCAGTATACAGGCGGTGCAAACAAGACAGGGACTGTAGGTTTGTTGTTAAGTAGAATCTGTTTGTAATTTTGAACTGGTACATTTTTAATGTGTTTAGCTCCAGCCAAAAAATCTATTTTTAAGCTTTTTGGAAAACATAGGGAAGGGTTATCACTCCCGTGACATTTGTTCTGCTGTCTGTGTTCCTCTTCAGAAGATTTCACCTCACTTTTTGTCCCAATGACAATTTTTTTTTTTTTTTTTTTTAATTTGGGTTTTTATGTGAAACAAGGATTGGTGATAAAGCATCAGTGGAAAGGAGAAAAGTTTTTCCCATATTAACTCTTACAGGAGAGAATTTCCCTTCCTAGGGGTAGATTTCATCTCACTTCCTGTTGCCTCCTTCCGTTTGCAAGTAGGAGTTGTTTGTAAGTTGGATGTTTGAAAGTAGGGGCCTGCCCTATATACTCAGCAGAAATTTGGGCCTTAGGTGTTGTTGTGGCCACAACACTGTAAGCCCTCACAGGGCCCTGCTGTGAAATATTAGATCAAGAATTGTAATTACATGCCCCTGTTGAACAGGGGCAGAAAAATTGGGCCTTTGGTGGTGCCGGTGGTGCTGGTGCCACAACACTGTAAGTCCTCATAGATACTCTTGGTGGGCGCAGAAACGGGCCCTGCTGTGAAATATTAGATCAAGAATTGTAATTACATGCCCCTGTTGAACAGGGGGAGAAAAATTGGGCCTTTGGTGGTTGTGGTGGTGGTGCTGGTGCCACAACACTGTAAGTCCTCACAGATACTCTTGGTGGGCGCAGAAACGGGCCCTGCTGTGAAATATTAGATCAAGAATTCTAATTACATGTCCCTGTTGAACAGGGGCTGAAAAATTGGGCCTTAGGCACTGGTGCTGGTGCCACAACACTGGAACCCCTCACAGATACTCTAGTTGGAGCGCAGGAACTAGCCCTGCTGCAAAGAATTGCATGAAAAATTGTAATTACACACCCCTCTTAAACAGGGGCTGAAAAATTGGGCCTTAGACACTGGTGCAGGTGCCACAACACTGCAACCCCTCACAGATACTCTAGTTGGAGTACAGGCACTAGCCCTGTTGCAAAGAATTGCATGAAAAATTGTAATTATATGCCCCTGTTAAACAGGGGATGAAAAATTGGGCCTTGGGCCACTGGTGGCGGGACTGGCGGCGCCCAGAACCAAAAATGTTCTTACAAGCTATCATCATGATAATTGAGGAGGAAGAGGATACTTACTCAGTATAACAGGATAGTCACTCAGCATCAGCATAGGCAGTCTTTGAAGGGATCTGACATTTCAAAAAAATTTATTCGGTTACATCAGCATCAGGTGCTTGGTAGCTGGTGGTGATCCAAGACAGATTCATTTTTATGAAGGTCAGTCGATCGACCGAGTCGATGGACAGACGCACCCTGTGATCGGTTACAAAGCCTCCAGCAGCACTGAATGTGCATTCCGAAAGAACGCTGGATGCAGGACAGGCCACTAGCTCAATTGCATACTGTGCAAGCTCTAGCCAGTGATCCATCCTCAAGACCCAGTAACCCAGAGGATTTTCAGTGGGAAAGGTGTCCAAGTCAGATCTTGCCCCTAGGTATTCCTGCACCATGTAAAACAGACGCTGGCGATGGTTTCTGGAAGCGATCATACCTTGGGGCTGCGGACTAAAAATAGTCTGAACGCATCGGTCAGACGGCCACCTTCTCCACGCTCCTTCTTTGACTGGCCGAAGCCTCAGCAACACATTGTCTAGAAACAGGAGTTTGTAATCTCCCAGACTCTGGGAACGCGTTGCATAGACCTTTCTGCAAGGCCTCCCGAAGATGTTTCATCCTCTGATTCCTCTGCGACGACAAGATAAGGTCCACAACCTTACCCTTGTAACATGGATCAAGGAGGGTTGCCAGCCAGTATTGGTCCTTCTCCTTGATACCACGAATACGAGGATCCTTCCGCAGGCTTTGCAGGATCAGGGAGGCCATGCAGCATAGGTTTGATGAGGCATTTGGTCTGGAGTCCTTTGGGTCACTAAGGACGACATGATCCGCAGCCACCTCCTCCCAGCCACGTACAAGTCCATGTATTTCTTGGGACTGTAAATAATCCCTTAAAGACTGCTGCTGATGCTGAGTGCCAGGCTTCATCTCCATACTGACACAATCCTCCTCCTCCTCTTCCTGTGTGATCGGCAGGCATGCAGGAACACTGCCTAGATAAAGGGGGCCTTGAGAGCTAAGGAAGTCCTCCTCTTCCTGCCTCTGTTCTGCCTCAAGTGCCCTGTCCATTATTCCATGCGTGTGCTCCAACAGGTGGACAAGAGGGACAGTGTCACTGATGCATGCACTGTCACTGCTCACCATCCTCGTGGCCTCCTCAAATGGTGACAGGACAGTGCATGCATCCCTGATCATAGCCCACTGGTGTGAGGAAAAAAACCACGCTCTCCTGACCCTGTCCTGGTGCCATAGTCGCATAGGTACTCATTGATGGCCCTCTGCTGCGTGTGCAGCCGCTGCAGCATGGCCAATGTTGAGTTCCACCTGGTGGGCATGTCACAGATTAGGCGGTTCTTGGGCAGGTTAAATTCCTTTTGAGGTCTACCAGCCGAGCACTGGCATTATATGATGGCTGGGAGCGAACTTATTTCGGCGGTGCAGCAGCTAGGGCAGGGAAATTTGCCTGGTACAATCTGACGTCGGTGTACCGAAAGCAGATTGCCCACAAGTACTTGGCTGTGACACACCTAATTCTACACCTTCATTCCTCTCAGTGCAGGTCTCAGAGAGGACTGGAGGTATAGTGGGGTTGGAGATCTCAGCTGATGAGGAGCAAGGAGAGGTCCTCTTTGTTCTTTGGTGTGGGTCTTTTAGATATGCTTGCCAATGAACTGCATGACGGGTCAACATATGTCTGGTCAAGCATGTGGTGCCCAAGCGGGAGATGTTTTGGCCACATGAGATACGCTTGAGACATATGTTGCAAATAGCAGCGGTGCGATCTGATGCACTCGTCTCAAAAAAGGCCCACACCAAAGAACTTTTGGAATAGCGCACAGAAGGAGCTTTGCGGTGTGATGCAGTCAGTGTGCTGCCCTTAGGCTGGCCCCTGGAGGGCATCCTGCCTCGTTGGTGATGTGCCTCCTCCTCCTCTCTCCTATCAGGCACCCACGTTGAGTCAGTGACCTCATCATCCCCTCCCTCCTCATCACTGGAGCAAACCTGGCAGTATGCTGCAGCAGGGGGAGCATGATTGCTGTCCTTCTTGGGCACCCCCTCTGTCCGTGCTCATGTTACTGCCTTCATCTAGCTCAGTATCATCATCAGAGCCTTCTAAACGCTGGGCATCTTCCTGGAGCATGTACCCAACACTGTGGTCAAACAGTTCGAGGGACTCCTCAGGAGGACATGGTGGGGCTAGGGAAGGAGTCACTGATGCCGTTGAGCCGAGGGAAGAGGCCGCGTTGGCAGCTGCTTTGCCAGACAAAGTACCCTGAGCATGGGTGAGAGAGGATGAGAAGGATGAGGACGGCTTGGTCATCCACTCGACCAAGTCTTCTGCATGTTGCCGCTCAACATGGCCAGCTGCTGAAAAAAAGGAGCTTGCAAAAAATTAACTTGTAGCTTATTTAGCTGCCTGCGGTAGTGATAGGATCAGGAAAACACCACCAACCTTCTACAGGTAGCTTTAGGTGAACACTGTGCAGAGCTCACACTACACTAACTTGTAGTTTTAGCTAAACACTGTGCAGAGCTTGCAAAAAACTAACTTGTAGCTTATTTAGCTGCCTCCAGTACTGATAGGATCAGGAAAACACCACCAACCTTCTACAGGTAGCTTTAGCTGAACACTGTGCAGAGCTCGCACTACACTAACTTGTGGTTTTAGCTGAACACTGTGCAGAGCTTGCAAAAAACTAACTTGTAGCTTATTTAGCTGCCTGCGGTAGTGATAGGATCAGGAAAACACCACCAACCTTCTACAGGTAGCTTTAGGTGAACACTGTGCAGAGCTTGCAAAAAACTAACTTGTAGCTTATTTAGCTGCCTGCGGTAGTGATAGGATCAGTTAAACACCACCAACCTTCGACAAGTAGCTTTAGGTGAACACTGTGCAGAGCTCGCAAAAAAATAACTTGTAGCTTATTTAGCTGCCTGCGGTAGTGATAGGATCAGGAAAACACCACCAACCTTCTATAGGTAGCCTAAGCTGAACACTGTGCAGAGGTTGCAAAAAACTAACTTGTAGCTTATTTAGCTGCCTGCAGTAGTGATAGGATCAGGAAAACACCACCAACCTTCTACAGGTAGCTTTAGCTGAACACTGTGCAGAGCTCGCAAAAAACTAACTTGTAGTTTTAGCTGAACACTGTGAGGAGGACGCACTACCCTAACTTGTAGCTTTAGCTGAACACTGTGCAGAGGTCACACTAAACTAACTTGTAGCTTTAGCTGAACACTGTGAGGAGGACAAACTACCTTAACTTGTAGCTTTAGCTGAACACTGTGCAGAGGTCACAGTAAACTAACTTGTAGCTTTAGCTGAACACTGTGAGGAGGACGCACTACACTAACTTGTAGTTTTAGCTGAACACTGTGCAGAGGTCACACTAAACTAACTTGTAGCTTTAACTGAACACTGTGAGGAGGACGCACTACACTAACTGTAAATAGTCTAGCTGCCTGACTGTGGTACTAATAGGATCAAAAGAACACCAGCAATTTTCTTCAGGTAGCTGTAAATACTGTAAGAAGACAAGCCTGCCTGTCAGTAGGAAGATAACAGGAACGGATCTAGCTAAACTGAATACAGTATATATATATATATATATATATATATATATATATATATATATATATATGTATATATACAACACCTGGGATGCATATACAGGGTATATACACACTGTAAGTGCAGCTAACTCACTGATTGTCCTGCCTAATCTATCTAACTCAAATTAAATTACACTGTCTCTCTCTCTCTCTAAGCATGCCGGAACACATTACACATGGCCGCCGTGCAGGCGGCCTTATATAATGTGGGGTGTGTTCTAAACCCCCTGAGCCATAATTGGCCAAAGCCACCTTGG
Source organism: Aquarana catesbeiana (assembly GCF_042186555.1). NCBI lineage: Eukaryota > Metazoa > Chordata > Amphibia > Anura > Ranidae > Aquarana > Aquarana catesbeiana. The sequence continues at coordinate 280,357,489 of NC_133328.1, forward strand.
CTTTGGCCAATTACAGCTCTCTCTACTGACGGCACTGTGATTGGCCAAGAATGCGGGTCATAGTGCATGCTTGGCCAATCATCAGCCAGCAATGCACTGCGATGCCGCAGTGAATTATGGGCCGTGACGCACCACACGAATTTGGTGCGAATGGCCCATATCGTTCACAATTCGATGAACGGTCGAACAGACGATGTTCGAGTCGAAAATGGGTTCCACTCGAAAAGGAAGCTCATCCCTAGTAGAGAGGATTGGTGGCCATTAGGGATGAGCTTCGAGTTCGAGTCTAACTCATGTTCGACTCGAACATCAGCTGTTCGCCAGTTTGCTGAACAGCGAACAATTTGGGGTGTTCGCGGCAAATTCAAAAGCTGCAGAACACCCTTTAAAAGTCTATGGGAGAAATCAAAAGTGCTAATTTTAAAGGCTTATATGCAAGTTATTGTCATAAAAAGTGTTTGGGGACTTTGGTCCTGCCCCAGGGGACATGGATCAATGCAAAAAAAGTTTTAAAAACTGCCTCTTTCAGGAGCAGTGATTTTAATAATGCTTAAAGTGAAACAATAAAAGTGTAATAATCCTTTAAATTTCGTACCTGGGGGGTGTCTATAGTATGCCTGTAAAGGGGCGCATGTTTCCTGTGTTTAGAACAATCTGACAGCAAAATGACATTTCAAAGGAAAAAAAGTAATTTAAAACTACTCGCGGCTATTAATGAATTGCCGGTCCGACAATACACATAAAAGTTAATTGATAAAAACGGCATGGGAGTTCCCCACAGGGGAACCCCAAACCAAAATTTAAAAAAAAAATGACGTGGGGGTCCCCCTAAATTCCATACCAGGCCCTTCAGGTCTGGTATGGATATTAAGGGGAACCCCGGCCAATATTAAAAAAAAAAAAATGGCGTGGGTCCCCCTCAAAACTTATCCTAGACCCTTTAGGTCTGGTATGGATTTTAAGGGGAACCCCACGCTAAAATTTAAAAAAAAATGGCGTGGGGCCTCCCCAAAAATCCATACCAGACCCTTATCCGAGCACGCAACCTGGCAGGCCGCAGGAAAAGAGGGGGGGACGAGAGAGCGCCCCCCATCCTGAACCGTACCAGGCCACATGCCGTCAACATTGGGAGGGTGCTTTGGTGTAGCCCCCCAATACACCTTGTTCCCATGTTGATGGGGACAAGGGCCTCATCCCCACAACCCTTGCCCAGTGGTTTTGGGGGTCTGCGGGTGGGGCACTTTTCGGAATCTGGACATTGGACATCCGTGACATTGGTGGCAAGCAGCGGGATGCTTCCTGCAGTCTGGTACATCCAAACCTCCAACTGGATCCAAAATCAGCATAGCAGACTTCAGTCACCCCAGCAGAGATATGGACCTGGCATCAGAGTTCCCGGGGCTGCTGCGGATCATCCTTTCAACATACACCAGAACTGTGTCTGAGGATGAATACCTGGAGCTCAGGCAGCAGATTCGGGTGGAGCTCTGGATTGGAGCCCTCCAGCTCGCTGGTATAAAACAGGGCAAGTGCTTTCCAACCCAAGAGCAACAGGCCAGTGACCAACGGGCATTGCGGATGGCATTCCTGGGAGAGCGGCCCCAGGAGCAATAGGTGTCTGAGTTGGACAAGCTGGTCCAGCAGGAGATAGAGCTGGACAATAGTTATGCAATGGCATGCAGAGGAGGGATATTTAGGGGAGACAACAGAATCCGGAGGGATATTTAGGGGAGACAACAGAATCCGGAGGGATATGACTTTGGAGGCCCTGGATTGCTGTGGGAGAGCCTTACAGATCATTTTGTGTTTGGCAATGAAGGGGAACCTGCCCTTGAGGACCTGCGAGAATATAGAGAGGCTATGCTCTGGTATGGTTATTAAGGGGAACCCCGGCCAAAATTAAAAAAAAAAATGGCGTGAGTCCCCCTCAAAATTTATCCTAGACCCTTCAGGTCTGGTATGGATTTTAAGGGGAACCCCGCGCTAAAATTTTTTAAAAAATGGCGTGGGGCATCCCCAAAAATCCATACTAGACCCTTATCCGAGCACGCAACCTGGCAGGCCGCAGGAAAAGAGGGGGGACGAGAGAGCGCCCCCCCTCTTGAACCGTACCAGGCCACATGCCCTCAGCATTGGGAGGGTGCTTTGGGGTAGCCCTCCAATACACCTTGTCCCCGTGTTGATGGGGACAAGGGTCTCATCCCCACAACCTTTGCCCAGTGGTTTTGGGGGTCTGCGGGTGGGGGGCTTATCGGAATCTGGAAGCCCCCTTTAACAAGGGGACCCCCAGATCCCGGCCCTTCTCTCTGTGTGAAATGGTAAGGGGGTACAAAAGTACCCTTACCATTTCACAAAAAAAGTGTCAAAAACGTTAAAAATAACAAGAGACAGTTTTTGACAATTCCTTTATTTAAATGCTTCTTCTTTCTTCTATCTTCTATCTTCTTTCTTCTATCTTCTATCTTCCTTCGGTTTCTTCCTCCATCTTCTTCTTCTTCTGGTTCTTCTGGTTCTTCCTCTGGTGTTCTCGTCCGGCATCTTCCTCCGTGGCGCCGGCGTCTTCTTCCATTCGTCTTCTGGGCTGCTCTGCATCAAGCATGATGGGAGGCTCCCGCTGCGTGACGCTTCTCCTCTTCTGACGGTTCTTAAATAACGGAGGGCGGGGCCACCCGGTGACCCCGCCCCCCTCTGATGCACGGGGACTTGACGGGGACTTCCCTGTGGCATTCCCCATGACGTCAGAGAAGGGAGGACAAGGAAGTCACCGTGCGGCAGAGTGGGGCGGGGTCACCCGGTGACCCCGCATTAATGCAGCATTAAATGTTATGCTGCATCTTTCATCTGATTAGAATATGATGTTTCCCTCCTTTCTTCTCTATACAGGATCCTTATTTACAGTCAAGGAAATAAGGTCCTGAGGAAGCATAAAGTGAAACGTCGACCTCTTTGACCTAGTAGTAACAGGGATCTAATATGATATGATTTATATAATGTTGTTGTATCAAAGAGCTTCAATTTTCTTGTTTTTATCTTGTGCAAATATTTTTTTAAATTAATTTTTTGTAGTATTTTTGTAATAAAGGGATTTCGTATTATTATGTAGTGTTGTTCTTTTTCTGGTACCAGTAAAGTCTGCTAAATATGTCCTAATTTTCTTAAACAATCTATATATGGATGTGGTACCCCCTTAGCCATTTATCTTTTTACATACTCACTACAAATATGTTGTGTGAGGTTTGAATAAAGCATATTCCTTTCAACTAGTAATTTATTGAAGAGTATTTTTCAGTGGGATCAAACTCTTTGGGAAATAATATACTTCTCATAAATGATCCCTGGCTCAAAGAACAAACACTTACTAATTAAAAAGTATTTAGCTTTGTTCAAAATTAAACCTATAAATATAAATATGTTTTACAAAATAAAATGAAATATTTGACAATGTCTCCTCCATCTCATTAGCTTTTGATGGAAAACTGTAAACCATGCTTGACCTCACCAGTTAGATTTGTGTCTATTGTCAGCTAATGACCAAAGCCACAAGTCCCATTGCAAGTCTGCAGAAATCCAGGAAGTGAGAGTGGGGGGTGGAGCAAGCATTTGCTCCCACTTCATGGGTCTTAAAAAAGAAGTATGGGGTTTGGCTCAGGCTCTCAGCAACTCGCTGAGAGGCTGAGCCGGGTGCCAGTCCAGGCATGTGGGCAGATCCCGACCTCAGTGTTACAATCTTGCCAGAGTCTGGACTGGATCTGTGACTTCAGCAGCTGACATCAGTTGTTGACAGAATTATTTATGCATCTAATTGCATTTTTCTTTATTTTTAATGTCTGATTGTGTCAATATGGTACTGATTATATCTCTGTGCACATGTTTCTGCTTGTGTCTTTGCATACTGTACATGTTTCTGCTTGTGTTAGTTAGATTCTGATTGTGTCTCTGTAGACTAGGAATGAGCCAAACTGCCCAGGATTTAGTTTGAACAAGATATATATTTTTTAAAGCACCTCAACTAGGGGGTTGGTGAGGACAAGGGCCCCTGCTCCGCAATGCTGGCCCAGTGCTTGTGGGGATCTGTAGATTGAGGATTACTGGAATCTGAAAACCCCTTAACCCCCCTACTCATAAGAAAGTAATTAGGTCTTCTATTATGTGGTCTTTCAGATGCATTGGATTTGATTTACTAAAAGCAAATAGGCTGTCAACTTTTCAAGGCAAAATGCACTTTGCAAGGGAATTTTCCACAGAGTTTAGTGAATGCGGGGAAATTTCCATGTGCAAAGAATATACAGGAAAATAAAAATAAACAGCATGTGGGTGTAGCCTGACCTGGCATGAAGACGGTCACTTGAGTTTGGAGCTCCCGCCACCACAAGCTTAAACACCTGCCTAATGGAGGTAAAATCATCCCAAAACTCACACTAAAGATGGGGACTGTGTCACGGAACTCGTCAGCCTCCCGATCCCATTCCCCCGGGAACAACCCAGGGGTCTGAGCCATAATATTCCTGACATGTTCCGCAATAGCTGAGGGAACATGGCATCTTCCCGCCACAGGCACTCTCAGGAAACGGCTCCCTCACTAATGGGGACGTCGTCCACTTCTTCACCGACAATCTCCTCAGACAGGGATGGCACAGAGGGTCTCCCCCATCCCCACTTAAACATCCATGACTTGTGGACCATAGCCGCAGACATAAAGGACACTCTCTCTGCCGCCATCTCGGTACTTCGATTGGACATCCACGTGCTCACTGACAGGGTGCATACAGTAGAAAAGGTGGCGGAACGCCATGATACATTGCTCCGATGGGCCTCACACCGCATAGACACCCATACCCTCCAAAGGAGGGACATGCAAAGACACATGGAGGACCTCGATAACAGAGGCAGACGCCACAATTTGAGGATAAGAGGATTGCCTGAATCGATCGAGGGAGAGCAAATATCTTCCTCTGTTATAGGCCTGTTCAATAACCTGCTTAATAGACCTTCGCAGGCTCCCATTGAAGTGGAGAGGATCCATCGAGCCCTACGACCCAAAGGCAGAGAAACTGATTCCCCGAGGGACATTGTTTGCTGTATAGTAGACTTTAAACTTAAAGAGGAAATCCTCAGACAAGCCAGAGGCAAACCTAAAATAGTACACGCTGGAAAAACTATCCAAATTTACCAAGATCTCTCAGGCATCACGCTGCAATACCGCCGAGACCTGAGGCCTCTGCTGGATACCCTTCACACTAAAGGCATCCCATACAAATGGAAGTTCCCATTTTGCCTTTCAGCCACCTTCCAGGGCCACACAGCACTTCTGCTACATTTCTGTGATACACTGAACATCCCTCTGGTAGATGTGCCTAATTGGTATGCAGACTTTCGCCGCTATACTGTGAAAAAGGACCAGCCACATGAGGAACCTATGGAGGCACAAGAAACCAGATAAGAGAAGGTCCCCTTCGGCTCTGATTCACCGTACTACTTCCCGTGGCTTACACCAGGATCCCAGTCCTACCAACTTCCCTAGCTCGAGGGGAGCCCGGCGGGACCGCTAACCTCCCCTGTGGATACTCAGTGATTTGCTGTTACTGTTACTGTTGAGCCATGTTCGGCTTATATGACTTCCGATTGACTGTTGTTTTAATTGACTTATGCCTCATACACATGAGCGGACTTTCCAGCAGACTTGGTCTGACGGTCTTTCCGCCAGACTTTCTGGCGGACTACCTGAATGTACGGACTTGCCTACACACTACTGGACAAGACCGGACTTTCCGACAGGCTAGGTCCGCCTGTGTTTCCGACGGACTTTCGCTGGAGTTACGGCGGACTTTTAGAATGAACGGACTTGCCCACACACGGACAAGTCCGTTCATTTTGAACATGACTCAGGTACGACGGGACTAGAAAAGGAAATCAATCTTGCTGCTTTTATTGGCGAGATTGACACCTTGCGAGCCCCGTCACGGGGCATATCAGGCCCTTAAGTCTGGTATGGATTTTAAAGGGAACCCCCTACGCCGAAAGAACGGCGTGGGGTCGCCTCTAGAATCCATACCAGACCCCGATCCGAGCACACAGCCCGGTCGGTCAGGAAAGGGGGTGGGGATGAGCGAGCGCCCCCCCCCTCCTGAACCGTGCCAGGCTGCATGCCCTCAACATGGGGGGTGTACTTTGGGGGAGGGGGCACCCTGCGGGGCCCCCCCACCCCAAAGCACCTTGTCCCCATGTTGATGAGGACAAGGGCCTCTTCCCGACAACCCTGGCCATTGGTTGTCGGGGTCTGCGGGCGTGGGGCTTATCCGAATCCGGGAGCCCCCTATAATAAGAGGGCCCTCAGATCCCGGCCCCCCACCCCATGTGAATGAGTATGGGGTACATGGTACCCCTACCCATTTACCTAGGGAAAAAGTGTCAATAATAAAACATACTACACAGGTTTTTAAAGTAATTTATTAGACAGTTCCAGGGGGGTCTTCTTCCAGCTTCGGGGGTCTTCTTCCGACTTCGGGGGTCGCTCCGGTTCCTCTTCTCCCGGCGTCCGGTTGGTTCTTCTCCGCTCTCTCTGGCCTCTTCTTCCGGTGTTCCAGTTCTTCTGCCAGTTCCTCCGCTGTCTTCATGGCGCTCTTTTGCCAGCGGAGGCCCGGACTTCTGGGCTTCTGGGCTTCTGGGCTTCTTGGCTTCTTGGCTTCTTCTCTTCTTCTCTTCTTCCGATGTTGACACGACGGTCTCTCTGGCTGGAATGCTCTCTGAGCACTCCGATGTGACTTATATAGGTGGAGACCCCGCCCCCTTATGCCGTCACAGTCCCTGGGCCTGCCACCTGACCTATACAGGACGAACTGAGAACTATCAGCGTGACCTACTTCCGGCTTTGCACTCTCAAGGAAACAACACAGCTCAAGGACCATCTCTCCCACATGCGGTGTCCATGTACAGGGTAATGGATGCTTCTGCCCTGGACGTAACTTTGGTGACACCTGCCTGGACGGACGCAAGACTCACCGACCATCCACCCTAAGGTACCCCAATGACTATGCTAATTGTGAAATGTACATGTCCCCAGCAACTGTGACAGAGACTTCAAATAGCGGGTAGGACTGGCGAACCCTAATACCCAATTCACTAATGAAAGCTTTATTATACCGCCAGCCCTACTGGCCTTCCTCTTACTGCCAGGCAGCACCAATCAATTTGTAACAGGAGCAATTCACCTCTCCTCCTGGACTATCAACGATGCCCCATAGTACCCCTACAGGAAGACCGAGGCACTCCTGAATACCCCAACGTCCCTTTGTTTCCTTGTCCCTCTCCACCACAAGGAATGACTCCCTTCATAAGTTGGTAACCAGGCTGACCCGACTGAGAGCACTGGCTTATTTCCCAGCTTCTTTTGGATGCTCCTCATCTCTCATACTCTGTGGGAGCATGAACTAACTCCATAGCGAGAACACCTAACCTGCTAATATGATATGTGCTATAGTCAGCAAACAGGTATTTAGCCTAATGGGCACAAACTGTTGACAGCCTGAACTTTTCATTAAGGTATTGTGACCAGGTACTTCTCTTATGTCATAATAATAGTTTCAAGTTGTTTTAGTTTATGGGTTATTAGATTCGTTGCTCTGATATCACCACACAGCCCAAACCCTGGACTTCCCACTGCAGACTTTCTGGAGGCCCAGTGGCAACTCCTTCAAACCTATCCCATACCATGTGGCGGCAGGATACCCAAGATCTACAGATACTATCCCTTGCTAGGAACTAGCCAAACCCCACACAACAGTGAAACAGGGTGCTGTCACACCGATTAGGGTGCGCACACTGCTCTCGCTCTATAACTTAATGATTCTACTAGATATTGAGGCAGGCGGACAGATCCCCCAACGCCTCATCGGTACTCCCGTAGTGTTTACTACACCAGACTCAAACCTACAACCAATACAACAGATCCCCCCATTTTCTCTTTTTTTTCACCTGACTACCCCCCACCCCCCCACACACCCTTCCTCTCATGGTGGAGGACATTGGTTCACATACTGTGCGACTCAACCCCATACACAACTCAAGATTTGCTCTATAAACTTCCATGGACTCAACATCCCTGAAAAGAGAACTACTGTACTCTCTCCAGAAAACTAAGGCTCACATAACTCTTATTCAGGAAACCCATTTTAGAACGCATAGTATCCCCAAATTGCACAACACACACTTTCCGATGGTCTATCATGCGTCCAATAAAGATGCCAAATTTAAGGGAGTATCTATTTTAATAGCTAAACATTGCCCAATCCAAATATCAGAAGTTTAAAGTGACCCACAGGGGAAGTTCTTATTTCTCAAAGGCACACTTCATAATAGGTTCATCACGATTGTAATTGTCTACGCCCCAAACACTCAACAAGTGACCTTCTTGCGCAAAACATTCTGACAACTTCTGACAATTCAATCAGGCACTCTAATCGTCGGTGGCAACTTTAATGTAGCCCTGAACCCCTCCCTTGACACATCTAATGGCCTGTCGTCCCTAACTCACAGAGCCCTCTGAGCAATAAAATCACAATTCAGCGACCTGACGCTACATGATACTTGGTGCACACTGCATCCCAAAGATAAAGATTTCACCTTTTTCTCCCCGCCACATAACAAGCACTCCAGACTTGATCACCTCTTCCTATCCCAAAATGACCTAATCTTTCTCACTAAAGCCACAACTGAACCCATGATACTTTCGGACCACAACCCCATCACCGTGACACTAACTCTCCCTACAACACATGTCAGATCTAATATCTGGCGCCTGGACAATTCCCTCCTAACAGATCTAGAGATCTCTCAAAAAATTATTAAGAGCCTTTCCCATTACTTTACTGAAAACCTAGAGGGAGACTCCTCCCCAGCAACAATTTGGGCTGCGCACAAGTGTGTAATTAGGGGTGAATTGATCTCTTTGGCCGCCAAAAGGAATAAACTATGGGAAGGCGCAAATTGACTAACTAACTAAACGTATTCACACAACAAATGCACAAATATTCTTTGGCAGCTAGCTCCTTGACTGAACTGATACAAACCAGGGAAAAATTCTTGGGAGAATTACACAAAACACTAAAATGTAAATATGCCCTAGCCCAAAAATTATTTTATAAATTTGGCAACCAATCTGGGAAGCCAGAGCCCTACAGGTCAAAAAAGCAGCACACACTATCCACATGATTAAAGACCCCTCCAGCAACACCTTAGCTACATCAGAAGACATTGCAGATCAATTTGTACAGTACTTCTCCAAATTGTACAATCTCCCCATATCAAAACCGACAGCCACCCCCTATGACCGGACGGCAACAATTCAGGACTTCCTACAACAGTACATCCCAACTCCTCTCACCATTGAAGAATCAACAGGACTAGACCTCCCGCTTTCCGTAGAAGAGACCCTGACAGCCTTGAAACAATTAAAGACAGGCAAAAAGCCCAGGCCTGGATGGCCTGTCAGCTATAAGTCCTTCCCCGACGCCCTCATCCCCAGCTTGTTAAGGCTTTCAACAACCTCCCATCCTCTAACATCGCCAACAAAGATATACTAGAGGCCCACAGAGTGGCATTTGACAGAGTGGCCTGGGACTATATGGAGGAGACACTACGGGCGATGGGACTACCACATCGACTACTCCAGATGATCCTAGCTCTTTACTCGTCCCCTACAGCTAAAATCAGAGTTAATGGCCGCCTGTCGAATGCCTTCTCCATCTCAAATGGCACTCGCCAAGTATGTCCCCTCTCCCCCTTAATTTTCATACTCACCATGGAACCTCTACTCAACAAACTGAGAGATAACTCGGATATCAAAGGAGTAGATAACAACAATAAACAATATAAAATAGCAGCCTATACGGACGATGTTCTACTTTTTTTGACCCTATAAACACCATCCCCACCCTCCTCAAAGAATTTGCGCTTTTCAAAACACTCTCTAATCTACAAATAAATTTAGCAAAATCCAAAGCTCTGAACATCACCCTCCTGACTGCACTAGTTACACAATGTAAAAGTAATTTCCCCTTTGGCTGGGAACCCCAGGCTATCACTTACTTGGGTATTAAAATCCCTGCCAGGCTAAATGACCTCTATGCACAAAACTTTCAACCTGTTCTCCAATCCTTCCAGGGAGATCTTCACAAATGGCACGCAGGTCCTTTCTCTTGGTTTGGTAGAACAGCTATCCTAAAAATGAATGTGCTACCCAGACTTCTCTATCTCTTCCAGGCAATCCCCATCAAACTCCCTCCTCCTTCATCTTGTCTTACAAACGAATGTGCAGGAACCTCATTTGGACCTCTAAAACACCCAGACTAAGCTGGGAAAGATTGACTCTCCCCAAACTTCAAGGGGGTCTAGGCCTCCCAGACATTCAAAAATATCACTGGGCTTATCCTGACCAGAATAGTCAATTGGCATGTACATAGGAATAGTAAGGACTGGATTCAGCTTGAAAATTCCTTTGATCAGATCCCATTATCCCATTTACCTTGGATCAACCACACCCATGTCCCTAAAGGATTTAATTCACATCCGCTAATCAATGCCACCCGGCTGCACCTTAGAGTTGCCTGCAAAAAACTGAATTGAAAGCCTTCACCCAGGCCCATGACTCCTCTAGACAATAACCCTGATTTTACACGGGGCCTGTCCCTATACAACCCAACCGTCGAACCACATAGACCCCACATAAGAGCTCAGCAATTTTTACAGAACAATGAACTTCTGTCCTACCAAGCAATGTCTTCTACATTCCCAGAATATAACATTCCCTTCTTTAGATTCCTACAACTCCGACACTTCTTCCAAGACACCAAACCCAACACACTTTGGCACCGGGAATACACACAATTCAAATTACTTTGTAATAGCGGAGAACCCCAGACACCTAATCTCGACTGTGTATGTGCTCCTCTTCTCGAACCACCACATCAAAGAAGACAAAATTGTCCGACAATGGGAATCAGACCTCAATATAGATCTATTCAACGAGGAGTGGGAACACATATACAGTCATATCCACAAAGGTTCCATCAATGTTTCCATCCAAGAAAGCAGATTCAAGATATTCTCCAGATGGTACAGGACACCCGATAAGATCCACAAATTTCATCCCAGTCTCCCCCCACTATGTTGGAGATGCAATACGTTGCGACGTTCACTATTGCACATTTGGTTGGAATGTTCACTCATAAAACCATTTTGGAAAGAAGTCCACTGCCTAATTACCCAAATTACCACATACAACCTGGATTTCACACCCGCACAATTTCTACTTCACTACACTTCCATTCCTCTGTCAACTTACAAAAAATCCCTTGGACATGCTGGACACACTTTAGAGAATCCACAGAGGCTAACAGTCCAAATAATGAATTGCCCTCCACATCCTAGAGATATCCATCTCTGGACTCAGTGAACACACCATGGAACCCCCCACCCCCCCAACCACTGACCCCCTCCAAACTACTGTGTTGACCGACTATTTTTACCAGACATCTGAACAACTGTTATCGGCCTCCCCAGATGGGATTACACGCCTGAATGTTTTTTAGAGCTCTGCACCACGTACCATACCCAGGCTTTTTACGCCTGGGCTCCACACACTTACAGATAGGGCCCACCTACACAATGCAGTATACTGACCTTATTCAATCCACGTATGCACATACCTACTGCCCCCACCCAGTCACAGTCTGCCATCGGTATACACCTCTCCATGGCTCTGAGCCCAAAGCATACAAACACCCTAACCCTCCAATACGGAGTTACATTAAAAACCTCATAACCACATCCGTAATGGTCACACTACCCACACAGGGAAGCAAGCATATCTGACTATGATGGTTCCAGTTTACCACATGCGTTAGGACTCTATTGAGATGTCGACTAACCACGCCTTTTTTGTTACACGCAATGTCTGTCTTTCATCAGTTTCTTTTGATGACTATTTACTGTACTTTATGCTTGTGATTACTGTAAACCTGTAAAACGTTAATAAAATGTCTTTGAAAAATAAATAAATAAACAGCATTTTGCTTATACATTTGGATGATGGAAGTCAGGAGAGCTTCACCTCATTCATTGAGCTCTAGGGAAAATTCCCCTTGTAAATTCAACAGTCTATTTGGCCTTAGTAAATCAACCTCCTTATGTCAACAACATTGCTCAATTAGTCACCTGTTACTCCTTTATCCCCTTCGTCTAAATTCTAAAACTGATTCACCTATATTTGTCCCTATCTATCTAAAATTCCTAGACATCTTTGACAACATTGAAGCTGTTGACGTTCCACCCCATTAAAACTACACCTGCCCTATTACTTGGGGCTAAGATCCCTATTGGATGTATTTTCCCTCTGTTTGAACCCTAATCAGAGACCTTAAAGACAAACATCAATAAAATAAGTATTGCTTGAACTTTCCATCTCTTCTGCAGGAGCAGAAATATTTTTTGTGGTATGGAAGGCTTATTCACTTTGCCTCTGTGTGAACAATAGGAACCTCACTGGGGAATGACCTAGGTGATGTTATCCTCACCCAATCATGGAATTGAGAGCTGATACCAAAAAAGTGCCAGCTTTCTGAAAATAAATAAATAAACTGCCATATCTGACCAGGCCGGGGGAGAGAAGGTGCAGGAAGGTAAAATTGTTTTTTTGGGGTGAGGTTATACTGTAATGAAATGAAAAGAAAAATGTTACCTACTCCTTTTTTAAGATATTTATGTAAATTGAAAAGAAGACTAGCCAGATTGTTTCCACAAATAGTGCAAAACAAAGAACAAAGTCACATAAATTTGCAACGTACAGAGTAAAATTAAACCCACAATAGCAACATAACATAGGTAAATACCAGCATAACCGTTTTCCATAGCTACATACTCATTAATCACCTACAATACTGGCCTAAAAAAAGTATTTTCCTCCAGCTCTACATGGCTCACAGTTGCTGCGATTGTCAACTTTAAAGGATCTGGATGGACTTATTGGAGTGATACCCTCCAACTACCAAGAGCTCCATGATAGAATAATTAATGGGGGGCATGGCTTGATCTCAGTGGAGGATGGCTGCTTAACTTGAAAGCTCCCACTGACATAATTAGATTCCTGACTACAATGGAGGTATTTGGATACACACAAGCCCAGAAACCATAGGAACATCCTCCCGCAGTTATTCGGCATCCCGCTCCCGTTCGCCGCACGATTTGACAGGCAGAATGAGCCAAAATATCCTGGAGATGTTCAGGACCCAGACAGGCAATATGGCACCATCTCAATCCTCACAATGCCTTCACCAGAATGCCAGCCTGACAAGTGGGACTGCGACGGCCTCCCAAAACAGAGACATCGTCCTCTCGCCACACCAACATCCTGGCCTGCACACGATCTCTGCTCTGTGGCAGCACACATAAAAGACAGCCTAATGGACGCGATCACTGACCTCCGGATTGATATTCAATCAATCACAGGCAGAGTACAAGAAATGGAAAAAATAGCGGCTCAACAATCCACAGCAATCCGCCAATCCCATCCCGCTCTGGATACTCACACACTACAATTCCAGGACCTGAACCAACATACGGAGGACTTAGACAACCATGGCAGATGCCACAACCTGAGATTGAAAGGCCTCCCTGAGTCTATAGAAGCAGATTGCATACAAGCTGAGGTAATAGGCCTTTTCAACACCCTGCTCAACAGACCTCCCACCACACCAATCAACATGGAGCACATCCACCATGCCCTCTGCCCGCATGGCAAAGAATCGGATCCCCCCCAGAGATATTGTCTGCTGCATTGCGATTATCAACTCAAGGAGGAGTTCCTGAGGAAGGCTTGCATTAAATCTTGGATATCGCGCAGCGGCATGGAGGTATGTCTATTCCAAGACCTCTCGAGCATCACGCTCCAAAGCACAAGGGAACTATGGCCCTTACTGATGGTCCTCCGCACGAAGGGAATTCCATACAGGTGGAAATTTCCCTTCTGCCTGTCAGCAGCCTGCACTCCTCAGGGTACTAGAAGATCTCTGTCACTTTTGTGACACGTTAGAGATCCTGCTCATGGAAGTGCCCGAGTGGTATGCTGAATTGCAGCCTCATGCAGCACGGTGCACCCCACCCAGAAGCAAACCGATGGACACCCAGGAGATTCGATACCGCAGACAACTCTCGCCTTCTGAAGCAAGATCCCAACTACACGCCGCTCTCCCGAATCACAATGAGAGCCTGACGAAACCACCACACACACGCAGAGCTCGTTGAGACCGCTAAATAATCACCATGGAGCAAGCATCAGTCAGCTAAGTTTTTATTTCACCCCTTTTGTCTATTTCCACTTTCCACCCAGCCCCTGGGCTTACGTCTAACACCCATTTGACTTCCTCCTTCCCAACATGCACCCAACACCAAGGTTCAAGTATATACGCTCCCCCAGTTTTGTTCCTGGGACAGTTGAACAAGTCACAGCTGCATGATTACATTGGATATAGCAATCCCGAGTAAGCTGACTGCCAAAATACACGGCGGTGATCTCGCCTGAGTCCACAAACTGTCTCTCCCACTCAGCAGCAGGGACCAACTTGTCTGCACCGTGCGGGAATCTCACCATCTTACCACCCCTTCTAGAAGAGCTCCAGGCAGTTATACTTGTTGCTCCCCATGTGACCCACAGCCAGTAGGTTTTGAAGCATTTTACATGTTCAAATATGTTAATTCAGCTGTATTCCATACAGGGCAGGGGTTTACCCGCAACTTATGGGAGGCTCGAGCTCGGATGATGGCCCATACTATACCATATAACGAGACATCAGACCTCACCCCCCCATGGTCGTTATCAAATAGAGTGGGCAAACCCACACAAACTGCTAAGCATACGACGCCAAGGGGTAGGTGAACACCCAATGCAGAACGCTATGCACCTCGCGCATACTTATACCCTCGGCTTCTATCCCAACTCTGGGCACATCTAAACCCAACAACCACTGCCGCTTCTCGAGCGAGCTGATCTAACGGGCCATCCTCCAAGCTACTTCCTCTTAGTAACAGAATATATATCGTCTGTTATGATCCTAAGTAATTGCGAACATTCTCGGATGCCTGTCGGGCGTTTAATGTATAATAACCAACTTAGCCACCTTCGGATTGTTTCATCTACTCAGTCCATCCATAAAAGACCATTCTGGTGTGAATGGGCTAGGGACATCCGCCTCTAAAAGCAGATGGACAACACAGACAAGCTCCCAACACCCACACTGAATGGTCCCCTAACCAGTGTCACGACACAGATACATATTGCTAACCCAAGGTGACGGCACACGGGGCTACTGCCCGGTAAATTGTCATACAATCCACAGTGCCCTTCTTGTATGCCAAAACCGGCTCCTTCCCGGCTACATCGGATGGCATGGCGTTGCTGACAGTTGAGATAGCATCATATTACAATGAGTATGTTAAGGGTCAAGAATCCCTTACCATCCACGGCTCTGTCAAATAACGACCAATAGGCAGCACCAAACCACTTCAACCAAGAAAGATCCTAACATAACATTTACCACACACTCTTCACAGAGGGAGATGTGTCCCATGCCTCTACCAACCAATCCCTCTCCTGACTTATGACCAGGTGCTCCTAGGCATCCAGCTCGAATAGGACAGATGTACAGGCACATCCGAAAATGGCTTTGCCTAACGCTATTAGCAGCTTAAACTACTCAGGGAGGCAAAATCAACTTTACCGACAGTGGACTGCTTTCATCTCCCCACCCGGGAATGACACATATCCCACTTGCTTATACCTTAGGGGCAGAGGCAGTATACAATATACCAGAAAAGAACCATGTTGGGTAAGGTAAAAGACCTTGTTTCTGTTTAATTTTACTGCTCTGTTTTGCATTTTTCAATTGTTATATCTAAAAGGTTTAATGTTTAATTGTACTAAAAGGTTTTGAAATGTTACAAAGGCGAGTTACATGTTCTTACTGTCAATAGGGTGTTGTCTACCCGTGCACCACCACACTGACGTGCACTGGTCGTCCCACCACTCATGCCCACAGACACTGCTGCGCTATTGGCAGCATACACCTTCCCAGTCCTTCAGATTCCTCCTATCAATTCCATTATTATAACGAGGTCCCCCATCCCCTCCACCTCCCATACATATACAATACTCAACCTCCCCTACAACATGAAGGTAAAGTGAAAATACTGCGTATTTGTAAAATGTAAGCAGCCAACACAACAATCAGACTGATTGTAATTAAATGAGAAATGATAGTGCAGCGTTAATAATATATATACTACACATATGCTAGAACAAAACCCGTATCAGGGAGCAAAAAATGTGCTGCTAATATAATAATAAATAACACAATCAAAAGAATAAGGTGTTAAAAAAGAAACTCTCACAAATAAACTAATTGTAGTAATTAGTGACACGAAAAGCTATATAAAAAGTGTATCATGTGTGTGAAAACAGTGCCCAAAGTGGTCGATAATAATGTGAACTTGAGTGCCAATAATGTACAGGGAAGTATAAAAAAAACAGGGCAATTAAAAGTCTATGTTGATGGGAGATTCAAGTTCAAGCAATTGAAGGCTGGCTGGTAAGTATATATGGTATGAGTAAATATATGCTGCGATCAGTCCGAAGCCCCGAACAATGCGATCAGCATCCAAGAAAAGATATAAACAGATGTGGTACTCCTACCTGAGGTGGTGGACTCACAAGCAATTGGCAGTGAGTCAAACTAGCTTGTACCGGAGTATACCAGATTATAGATGTTGCAGATGGAGTCTTGACCGGTATGCTGAATAGACTTCTCCTCCAAAAAAACGAAGGCCAATGATAGCAGATCAGTATTCACAGACTTTTACTCACCACTAGCATACTGCAGATCTGGGTGGGACTTACATTAGTGCCAACAATCAGCATGATTGTACATAGTGGTCATCATCTTTTAGTCCTCTCCGTGGTGGTAATGATGTTATAAAAAGAAAAGAAGAGAAGGCCTCCACATAGTGTAAATCCAAAAATAGGAAATGGCGCCTCATTGTTCTTGTGTTACCGCAACAATTTCACTTCCAGGCCCCATTCACATGTAGCATAGTGGGAGCGAAAGTTTTGTGCCTCATTTTTCCTGTGACACGCATAGGGCAGTCTGTTGATTTAAATGGGCTGTGCTATATGTGGCTTATGGGTCATGTTGGCATTTTGTGGGTTACGTGTTTTTTACTGTGCGTTTTGCAGCATTTGCCACTCGTTTTTTCACATGGCTAAATGTGTGTTTGTTTGTGTGTTTGATGTGCTGCTAACAATTAATGGCACTGAAAGCGCAACTAGTAATTTTAGGTGTATAAACGTGGCCATACACCATACAATATGATTGTACTATCTCCTTTAGATTTACCAAAGTTATATAATAAGAGGAAACACCTATCTAGCCAATCATTCTATATACAATCAGGCCGGCCCTTACAGTACATAATTGAGTCAATGAGACTTGGCTGATCACAGAGCGGGGTAAGGGGTCGATCCCGACCTGATAGCGTGAGGATGAAAAAAAGCCAATCAGAAGCAGCTGTCAGAGAGACATCGGTCCCGAACAAGGAGAGCAGCCGCTGCCTCATCTGTGCCCCCCTGTGTCACCTGTCAGTGCCATCTACCAGTGCACAACAGTGCCACCTACCAGTGCCCACCAGCGCCACCTATTAGTGCCTACAGTGCCACCTATCAGTGCCACCTATCAATGCCCATCAGTGCCACCTATCAATGCCACCTATCATTGTCAAGCAGTGCCTCATCACCAGTGCTGCCTATCAGTGTTACCTACCTGTGCTCATCAGTGCCACCTATCAGTGCCCATCAGGGCCACCTATTAGTGCCCATCAGTGCTGTCCATCAATGCCCATCAGTGCCACCCATCAGTGCCACCTCATCAGTGCCTATCAGTGCAGCCTATCAGTGTCCATCGGTGCAGCCCATCAGTGCCCATCAGTGCAGCCTATCAGTGCTCATATCAATGAAGGGGAAAAATTACCTGTTTGCAAAATTTTATAACAACCTATGAAAACTTTTTTCTTTCAAATTTTTTGTCTTTTTTTGCTTGTTTAGCAAAAAATAAAAACCCTAGTAGTGAATAAATACCATCAAAAGAAAGCTCTATTTATGTGAAAAAATTATAATAATTTAATTTGGGTACAGTATTGCATGACTTTGCAATTGTCATTCAAAATGCGACATCGCTGAAAGCTGAAAATTTGTCAGGGCAGGAGGGGGGTTTAGGAGCCCAGTAAGCAAGTAGTTAAGGTATTGTGATATACATGACAACAAACCACTAATACATAACTCAAATACTGTATTATATACAATGTTCTAAATGTGAGTTCTCTGTTGTAGAAAGTAGATTTCCTTCTATAATGTGTATGCACCCCTGAAGAAGAAATTTGAAACAAGTTGGGTGTTCAGCATTTTCCATCCTCTGTTTATTGGCAATTCCAACTTGAGTACAGTGTCAAGAACACTTTTCCATAATTTTTAAGATGCATTGTAATGTTCTATACAATTTGTATTATTAAAGATTTGTTAACTTTTTTACTATTTAGAAATACTTTTCATTTACTTAACACAACAATAACCCAGTACATTAAAGTCCCATTTTGAGGGGTTTTCCTTATAAATATTGTTTTATTGTATAGCTTTATTTATTCTTATTTGTGTTGCACTTTATATAATTCCAGTGGGTGGTGCATTTGTAGTGCATCCCCTGTAAGAGGTTCTGGTGAATAGGGATCCCCCACCTTGCACAACCAGGCACACTGAATTTACACAGGCTTGCTTGAGACAGGAAAACAGCTTTCTTTTTATTAGGGGTTAATAAACTTGGATGGGGATGGGGTATTATGGGATGCCCACTGGACTGGAAAAAAGTCTCTTCAGGGACACTCTAACTATATACACCCTCCCCATGTTGAGGGCATGTGGCCTGGTATGGTTCAGGAGGGGGGCTCCCTCGTCCCCCCTTTCCTGACCTGCCAGGTTGCATGCTCAGATAAGGGTCTGGTATGGATTTTGGGGGGAACCCTGTGCCATTTTTATTTTTTATTTTGGCACAGGGTTCCCCTTAAAATCCATACAAGACCTGAAGGGCCTGGTATGGATTTGGGGGGGGCATGTAATTTTTTTTTACATTTTGGCATGGGCTTCCCCTTAAAGTCCATACCAGATCTGAAGGGCCTGGTATGCACTGGGGGCCATGACCCTATGCCATTTTTTTCCTTGATTTTTGAATAGCTGGATTTTTGGAATTCCACACCATAATATCATTTAATAATTACATACCATTGCATGCATTTGAAGAGTTAAAACGATGGAATAAACCAAACTGATGTCAATTTGCTAATTATGCTGCTGAGTACAATGTTTGTTTTTAAGAGGTGATACCATGGATGGGATTCAAATCCATGGCTTGAACCTTTGAAAGTAGCAGGACATACCACTACGCTATGGAACTGAGCACAATCATACAGAGAAAATACTATTACTAATGTTTTATTCTTTTCATTCTATACAATAATGTTTTGCATTTGAGGCATTAATATTATGGTACCAACCATGCTCATGTGCCATTGGCTATTGGGTAGGGATGAGCCGAACACCCCCGGTTCGGTTCACACCAGAACTTGTGAACAGTGCTCATTTTAAAAGCTTATATGCAAGTTAGTGCCATAAAAAGTGTATAGGGACCCGGGTCCTGCCCCAGGGGACATTTATCAATGCAAAAAAAGTTTTAAAAACTGGCATTTTTTCAGGAGCAGTGATTTTAATAATGCTTAAAGTTAAACAATAAAAATAAAATAATCCTTTAAATATTGTGCCTGGGGGGTGTCCTTAGTATGCCTGTTAAGTAGCACATGTTTCCCATGTTTAGAACAGTACCGCAGCAAAATGACATTTCTAAAGGAAAAAATGTCTTTTAAAACTGCTCGCGGCTGTAATGCATTGTCGGACCCCAGCAATATAGATAAAAATCATTGAAAAAATGGAGCCCCCTCCCACCCAATCCATTAGCAGGCCCTTTGGATCTGGTATGAATATTAAGGGGAACCCCGCATGAAAAAAAAAATTGCGTGCGGGTCCCCCCAAAATCCATACCAGGCCCTTCAGGTCTGGAATGCATATTAAGGGGAACCCTGCCCCAAAATTTGAAATAAAAAATCCATACCAGACCCTTATCCAAGCATCCAACCTGGCAGGCTGCAGAAAAATTTTGATTTTTCCCAAAAAATAAAGGGGGCGGGCTCTCCATGTGATGTCAACAGATGGTTATGTCTCATGGCTGTGTAAGAAATGCCAGACAGCGGGTGACAACATAACAGAGGAAGACGGTGACGAGGAAGAACATGGCGGTGAGGAAGAATACAGCAGCGGGAGAAGTAGGCATGGTGGGAGGATCGGCGACAGAAGACGGTAACAGAAGATTAGCAGCAAGAGAGAAAGCACCAGGAGAATATGACGGCGGGAGACACAGCTTGGGGGAGAAGACCACTCAGCTATTTTACAAAAAAGGAATTGTCAAAAACCGGCTATTGTTTTTTGTCACATTTCAATTGGGCTTTAGGCACTGGTGGTGGTGCCCAGAGCCAAAAATGTTCTTAGAAGCTATCAACATGAACATTGAGGAGGAATTGGATAGTCACTCAGCATAACAGGATAGTCACTCAGCATCAGCATAGGCAGTCTTCAAGGGATCTCACATTCTAAAAAAAATTAATCGGTTACATCAGCATAAGGTGCTTGGTAGCTGGTGATCCAAGACTGATTCATTTTTATGAAGGTGAGCCGATCAGCTGAGTCTGTGGACAGGTGCACTCTGTGATTGGTTACAAAGACTCCAGCAGCACTGAATGTGCATTCAGATAGAACGCTGGATGCAGTACAGGCCCGTAGCTTAATTGCATACTGTGCAAGCTCTGGCCAGTGATCCATCCTCCAGACTCAGTAACCCAGTGGATTTTCAGTTGGGAAGGTCTCCTAGTGTGATCTTGCCCCAAGGTATTTCTGCACCATGTAAATAAGATGCTGGTGATGGTTGCTGGAACCAATCAGACCTTGGGGCTGCGGATTAAAAATTTGCCTGAACGCATCGGTCAGACGGCCACCTTCTCCACCACCACTCCTTCTGTGACTGACTGAAGCCTCAGCAACACGTTGTCCAGGAGGACCAGGAAATTGCAACCTCCCAGGCTCTGGAAACGCATTGCACAAACCTTTCTGCAGGGCCTCCCGAAGATGTTTCATCCTCTGCTCCCTCTGCAAAGGCTGGATAAGTTCCGCAACCTTACCCTTGTAACATGGATTAGGGTTGTCAGCCAGTAATGAGCCTTCTCCTTGATACCATGAATCTGAGGGTCCTTTCGCAGGCTTTGCAGGATCAGGGAGGCCATGCAGCGTAGGTTTGCTGAGGCATTTGGTCCAGAGTCCTCTGGGTCACTAAGGATGACATGATCTGCAGCCACCTCCTCCCAGTCACGTACAAGTCCATGGTTTTCTGGGGACTGAAAATGATCCCTTGAAGATTGGTGCTGATGCTGAGTGCCAGGCTCCACCTCCATGCTGACACAGTCATCCTCCTCCTCTTCCTTTGTCATAGGCGGACCCGCAGGAATACTGTCTGGATAAAGGGGGCCTTGAGAGGTAAGGAAGTCCTCCTCTTCCTCCCTCTGTTCTGCCTCAAGTGCCCTGTCCATTATTCCATGCAGCGTGTGCTCCAACAGGAAGACAAGAGGGACAGTATCACTGATGCATGTACTGTCACTGCTCACCATCCTTGTGGCCCCCTCAAATGGTGACAGGACAGTGCATGCATCCTTGATCACTAGCCACTGGTGTGGCAAAAAAAGCCAAGCTCCCCTGACCCTGGTGCCACACTCGCACAGATAATCATTGATGGCCCTCTGCTGTATGTGCAGCCACTGCAGCATTGCCAACGTTGAGTTCCACCTGGTGGGCATGTCACAGATGAGGCAGTTATTGGGCAGGTTGCGTTCCTTTTGAAGGTCAGCCAGCCGAGCACTGGCATTATATGACCGGCAGAAATACCAACAGACTTTCGTGGCCTGCCTCAGGAGATCCTGTAAGTCTGGGTACCTGCACAAGAACCGCTGCACCACCAAATTAAGGAAGTGAGCCAAACAAGGAACATGGGTCAAGGGTCCCTGTCGGAGGGTGGAGAGGAAGTTGGTGCCATTGTTGCAAACCACCATTCCTGCCTGAAGCTGGTGTGGCATCAACCACCTCTGAACCTGCCCCTGCACAGCTGCCAGAATCTCTGCCCCAGTGTGGCTCATGTCCCCTAAGCAGACCAACTCAAGCACCGTGTGGTGTCTTTTTGCCTGAGTGCTTGCGTAGACCCTAGAACGCTTATGGAGCACCGCTGGTTCTGAGGTCAAATCTGCACAGGAAGAGGCCATAGAGGAAGAAGAAGAGGAGGGTGTGGCAGAATCACCACTACCAGCATTTTGGAGGCATGGTGGTGGAACAAGCTCCAACATTACTGCACCCTGTCCTGCATCCTTCCCAGCTGCCATCAGGGTTACCCAGTGTTTCGTGAAAGAAAGGTAACGTCTCTGTTCATGCCTGCTGGACCATGAGTCAGAGGTCATATGCACCTTATCGTTGATCGCCCTGTCCAATGAGACCAAGACATTGCCTTCCACATGCCGGTAGAGAGCCAGAATGGCCTTCAGAGAAAAAAATGGCTTTGGGAACCTGCCACTGAGGTACCGCACATTCCACAAATTCTCGAAAGGGGACAGAGTCTACCAGCTGAAAAGGCAGCAGTTGGAGTGCTAGCAATTTAGCCAAACTAGCATTCAGCCGCTGAGCATGTGGTTGGCTGGGACTGAATTTCTTTTGATGGTTTAGCAACTGGGGTAGGGAAATTTGCCTGCTACAATCGGATTTAGGTGTACCGCTAGCAGATTGCCCGCAAGTGCTCGGGACACCTAATTCTACACCTTCATTCCTCTCAGTGCAGGTCTCTGAGAGGACTGAGGATGTAGTGGGGTTGGAGATCCCAGTTGATGAGGAGAAAGGATAGGTCTGCCTTGTTCTTTGGTGTGGTTCTTTTAAGTACTGTTACCAACAGACTGCATGGGAGCTTGACATATGTCTGGTCAAGCATGTGGTGCCCTGCTGTTTTGGCCACACCCAAGGACATGGGAACATGCAGAACTCTGCGGTGTGATGCAGTTGGTTGGCTGTCCTTAAGCTGGCCCCTGGAGGGCATCCTGCCTCGTTGGAGATGTGCCTCCTCCTCCTCCCCCTCTCTTCTATCAGGCACCCACATAGAGTCAGTGACCTCATCATCCCCTTCCTCCTCACCACTGGAACAAACCTGGCAGTATGCTGCAGTTGAGGGAACATGACTGCCAGTTTCTTGTCCTTCTTGGGCAGCACCTCTGGGCTCACGTTACTGCCTTCATCATCAACCTGAGTACCATCATCGGAGCCTTCAAAATGCTGCGCATCTTCCTGCAGCATGTACCCGACACTTGGTTGAACAGTTCGGGGGACTCATCAGGACATGATGGTGGGGCTAGGGAAGGAGTGACTGATGCCATTGAGCAGATGGAATAGGCTGCTTTGGCAGCTGCATTGGCAGACAAACATGTCTTAGCCTGGGTGACAGAGGATGAGGAGGATGAGGACGGCTTTGTGATCCACTCTACCAGCTCTTTTGCATGTTGTGGCTCAACATGGCCAGCTGTCGAAAAAAAGAACACGTGTGCCCCACGACCACGTGCTGAGGATGCACCGTGTCAGTGACCAGCACTGTTGGCTGTAGACACAGAGCCTGCTTGCCCTCTTTTAGTGGCCTGTGAGCATTTGCCTTTCCTTGGTGGCCTTCCAGACATGCTGTAAAATTGGATTAGCAAAACACTGCCTGAAGTTTACTAGAAAAATTTCACCAGGAATGGCCTGCAGTCAGGTATAGGCTTGGCTAGACTAGAATGCAGTGGATATATATGTAGGAGACTGTATATATATCTTTACACACTGCAGATCACTGAATCACCTCCCTGCCTGCCTGAAAGTGTTGTTGAAAACGTACACCAGGAATGGTCTGCAGTCAGGTATAGGCTTGGCTAGACTAGAATGCAGTGGATATATATGTAGGAGACTGTATATATATATCTTTATACACTGCAGATCATTGAATCACTTGCCTGGCCTGCCTGCCTGAAAGCGTCTTTCAATACGTACACCAGGAATGGCCTATAGTCAGGTATAGGCTTAGCTAGACTAGAATGCAGTGGATGTATATGTAGGAGACTGTATATATATCTTTATACACTGCAGATCATTGAATCACTTGCCTGGCCTGCCTGCCTGAAAGTGTCTTTCAATACGTACACCAGGAATGGCCTATAGTCAGGTATAGGCTTAGCTAGACTAGAATGCAGTGGATGTATATATGTTGGAGACTGTATATATATATTTAATGCACTGCAGATCACTGAATCACTTGCCTGCCTGCCTGAAAGTGTATTTGAGGGAGGGCGGAGCCAGCGAGTGGCATGTGAGGAGCTTGGGAACGGAGCTCCGTAAGCAGACAGTAGATCCTGTGGTAATCCTGGGCAATAGACACCCACTTTCTTCACAGGAGTGTGGGGGATGAGTACAGGGGAACCTCTGGGGATGGTGAAGTACGTGGTTCTTTTAAGTTCTTTTAAGTACTGTTACCAACAGACTGCATGGGAGCTTGACATATGTCTGGTCAAGCATGTGGTGCCCTGCTGTTTTGGCCACACCCAAGGACATGGGAACATGCAGAACTCTGCGGTGTGATGCAGTTGGTTGGCTGTCCTTAAGCTGGCCCCTGGAGGGCATCCTGCCTCGTTGGAGATGTGCCTCCTCCTCCTCCCCCTCTCTTCTATCAGGCACCCACATAGAGTCAGTGACCTCATCATCCCCTTCCTCCTCACCACTGGAACAAACCTGGCAGTATGCTGCAGCTGAGGGAACATGACTGCCAGTTTCTTGTCCTTCTTGGGCAGCACCTCTGGGCTCACGTTACTGCCTTCATCATCAACCTGAGTACCATCATCGGAGCCTTCAAAATGCTGCGCATCTTCCTGCAGCATGTACCCGACACTTGGTTGAACAGTTCGGGGGACTCATCAGGACATGATGGTGGGGCTAGGGAAGGAGTGACTGATGCCATTGAGCAGATGGAATAGGCTGCTTTGGCAGCTGCATTGGCAGACAAACATGTCTTAGCCTGGGTGACAGAGGATGAGGAGGATGAGGACGGCTTTGTGATCCACTCTACCAGCTCTTTTGCATGTTGTGGCTCAACATGGCCAGCTGTCGAAAAAAAGAACACGTGTGCCCCACGACCACGTGCTGAGGATGCACCGTGTCAGTGACCAGCACTGTTGGCTGTAGACACAGAGCCTGCTTGCCCTCTTTTAGTGGCCTGTGAGCATTTGCCTTTCCTTGGTGGCCTTCCAGACATGCTGTAAAATTGGATTAGCAAAACACTGCCTGAAGTTTACTAGAAAAATTTCACCAGGAATGGCCTGCAGTCAGGTATAGGCTTGGCTAGACTAGAATGCAGTGGATATATATGTAGGAGACTGTATATATATCTTTACACACTGCAGATCACTGAATCACCTCCCTGCCTGCCTGAAAGTGTTGTTGAAAACGTACACCAGGAATGGTCTGCAGTCAGGTATAGGCTTGGCTAGACTAGAATGCAGTGGATATATATGTAGGAGACTGTATATATATATCTTTATACACTGCAGATCATTGAATCACTTGCCTGGCCTGCCTGCCTGAAAGCGTCTTTCAATACGTACACCAGGAATGGCCTATAGTCAGGTATAGGCTTAGCTAGACTAGAATGCAGTGGATGTATATGTAGGAGACTGTATATATATCTTTATACACTGCAGATCATTGAATCACTTGCCTGGCCTGCCTGCCTGAAAGTGTCTTTCAATACGTACACCAGGAATGGCCTATAGTCAGGTATAGGCTTAGCTAGACTAGAATGCAGTGGATGTATATATGTTGGAGACTGTATATATATATTTAATGCACTGCAGATCACTGAATCACTTGCCTGCCTGCCTGAAAGTGTATTTGAGGGAGGGCGGAGCCAGCGAGTGGCATGTGAGGAGCTTGGGAACGGAGCTCCGTAAGCAGACAGTAGATCCTGTGGTAATCCTGGGCAATAGACACCCACTTTCTTCACAGGAGTGTGGGGGATGAGTACAGGGGAACCTCTGGGGATGGTGAAGTACGGCCCCCCCTGGCCAAAATCGACCGGAGTGCGGCTGGCGAAATATGCCTGGGGATCCCACACAGGAGGAGGAGGACGAATGGCCACCGCTCCACAGACCCGAGGATAGCCCGCAGTCGGCGTCACCTCAGCTGAACAGGGTGAGTCCCAAACCCCACAGGGCTGATGTGCTGAGGAAGGGGAGATCCTTAGACAGGCTGAGAGACTGCAGGGCCAGTGCTGACAGGACTGTGGAGGGGGGAGAGGAGCCGTCCCTAACTCAGATTATGGCTGCCATACAGGGATGTCAGAACAAGTTGATAGATCACTTTGAGGAGCTGAAGGTGGAATTCTCCTTCATGAAACATGACATGCAAAAACTAAGGGAGAAAGCACAGCTCGCAGACCGTCGCATCACTTCACTGGAAGATATAATCAGACCCCTGGATACAGCAGCACAGGTGTCTAAGAAGACATTGTCTGAACATACATTAAAGATGGCTGACATGGAAGATCATATGAGAAGGAACAATATTAGGCTGGTGGGGTTCCCGGAGGGGGTGGAGGAGAGGCATCCTGAAGAGTTCCTTGAGAAATGGTTGATGGAACATATGCCTCCTAACACCTTTACAAGTATGTTTGCCATTGAAAGGGCACATCGCATTCCAGGATGGGCTCGTCCGAAGGGAGCCCCCCCCAGATCTATGATAGCAAAAGCACTGCACTTCTGGGATCGAGAAAATATCCTGCGAGGAGCCCGGACGGGCCCTGATTTAATGATCGACGGATGTCGTATATCAATATACCCTGACTTCTCTGCAGCTACCCAGAAGCAGAGGGCCTCTTTTCAACCTGTAAAGAAGAGATTGAGAGACAGCCTGATTTACAGTATGCTTTACCCTTCCAGGCTGAGGGTGGTGGATAATGGGAAAACATATTTTTTCAATAGCCCTACTGAAGCCTCGGAGTGGTTGGATACACGTGGTCGCCACATGGTTTTTCCCCACCCGCCATGATTGTGTCGTATGGATTGTGTCGTATGGAGGAAGCACAGGATGGGGAAAAAAAGAAGAAATGTCAGCAAGAATTTTTTGGTTATTTTTTTTTTTGGCTTGCTTTTTGATGATTATTCTTCACTGATATCCTGGTTCCTCGTAAAGACCGTTTCCCATATATGCCTGGAGGGGGGCGATTTGATTTAATTTGAGATGTTCTGTTTTTTTTCTCTCTGCCTTATCTTTCTGTTTGTTTCATTTTTTTTTTCTCTCATTCTTTTATTGTTTTTTGCTGATATTGGGACTGTTTATGTCACTTGCCAGTAAAATATGTTAAGTCTGCAAAATGCTCTAGGCAATACAAGTTACCTAGTATTGGACCCTTTTTTACTATTTTTTGGAAGTCATGGGGTGTGAGGAAGGGGAGGGAAAGACAAATAATTTTTCCCTGTTTCTTTTCTACCATCCTTTGTCTATTAACAGGAGAACAGTTCTTGAATTTACGGTGAGAGACGGCCGCCCTTTGGTGACCGGTCTCATGTGACAGTTCTAGGTCGCACCTCTGTTACCTACTCAAATTCAGGTTATGGGAATAAAGTGCCTGGCAAGTTGGGGCTGGGTGCAGGGAGGGGGGAGGGGGGTGGGGGAAGTTGGGGAATTTTTTTGGGCAAAGATTTTATGTTGGCGTACAGATGGGATTGTCTTCATTCTGTGTTTTTGCATTAGGTGTTACCCAAGGCCTAAAGTGCTAAGCTGTGTGTGTGAAGGGAGGAGCCTGGAGACCCAACTCTATAGATGACCACACCCAATGGAGGAGGGAACACCTCCACTCAATTCTTTTCTTTCTACGTACCCGTCATGGAGGTAAATCTTAAGGTTTTGGCCTGGAATGTCAGAGACCTAAACGCTAAATTTAAACGCTCTCTGATATTTGATCATATTAAAAAATACAAACCTCACATAATAATGCTCCAGGAGACTCATCTTCAGGGCTGCAGGCTTCTTTCCCTAAAACGGGCTCACATTGCTGGGGCATATCATTCCAGCTATTCCTCATATGCGAGGGGAGTCTCCACTCTGGTCACCAAGGCAATGCCCATATCCATTCAAACGGTACAAACTGACATTAAAGGGCGGTATGTTATACTGGTTTTACAAGTAATGAATAAGTTACTAACATTGTAAATTTGTATGTTCCTCTTCCCTTTGCGCTAACTCATTTGGATGATATGATGAAGGATACATATGAGGTAGCAGAGAGGAGGATTTTCATTTTGGGTGATTTCAACTCCATCTCGAATCCAGTTTTGGATAGGTTGGGGGGGACAATTGGCACCCCTGCCCCCCTGGCAGGGTGGATGTCTACTCATGGCTTTAGAGACGTCTGGCGTTTTCATCATCCTGATATTAGGGAATATTCCTGCTATTCGGAAACGCACAAGACGCTCTCCAGAATAGACACTATCCTGACTGAGGGTGAGGGAATGACATTAGTTAAGAAGGTGTCTTACTTACCCAAAGCACTGTCTGATCACTCCCCTATGCCGTTGGAGCTTAATCTGGGACCAAAGCCTGGGTTGCGCCTTTGGCATATGGAAGCTAGTTGGCTTCAGGAAGAATATGTAAAAATCAAGTGTACAGAGGTTATCAAACATTATTGGGTTGACAATGTCGGTTCTCGGTCCTTTCTTCTTCAATGGGAAGCCTTTAAAGCCACACTGCGGGGGGTGTTTGTAGCGGAAGTAAATGGATTTAAGAAACAGTTAGCTTCCATAATCCAGCATATGGAAACAGAAGTGTCCCTCGTGGAGGCAGATTATGTTAGGAACCCCACTGCGGAGAGGTTGCTGACACTGCGGATGAGAAACAGGGAGTACAAGACATACCATGAAGCTTAGCCTGGCCCAGCGCAGGCGTATATTTGAATTTGGAGACAAGAATGGCAGATTACTGGCATACTTGGTGTGGCCGGAATATGTCTCGGTCCATATTAAATCGGTCTTTGACGACTGTAAGGTAGAAGTCTGTGACTCAGCAGATATCTTAAATACTTTTGTGCTGTTTTATAAAGATCTATGTAAGTCTTGTGCTCCTTTGGGGACAGAAGCAATGGAAACATACATACAGTAGATGGCATTGATCTCCCTAGACTGACTGACAATGACAGCGCTGCTCTGGAGGCTGGAATTATGGTAGAGGAGGTGGAGGAGGCAATTGCCTCCTTTCCCCCTAGAAAATCCCCTGGATTAGATGGTCTTCCATCGGAGTGGTATTGTGCCTTTCAGTATGGCCTAGTTCCCCGTTTGCTTAGAGTGTTCAATGCGGCCAGGTCAGACGGTGGGTTACCTCCTTCTATGAGTGAAGCCTTGGTTGTTCTGATCCCTAAAGGGGGGAAGGATCCCCGGGAGTGTGACTCTTACCATCTGATCTCGCTGATGAACGTTGATACAAAAATATTGGCCAAAATACTTGCAGGTAGGCTGCAGTCAGTCATCCCCAAACTGGTAGATGCAGATCAAACAGGATTTATCCAGGGTAGGTGCACTCAAATGAATATCAGGAGGCTTTTTCTGAATCTTCAGACTGTTCACGACAACTCCGGGACTAGAGTGGTGGCTTCTTTGGATACAAAAAAGGCCTTTGACTCGGTGGAATGGCCGTATTTGTTTCACCTATTGGAGTCCTATGGCTTTGGCCCTGTTTTCATTTCCTGGGTACGGTTGTTGTATACAGATCCACTGATTAGAATAAGGGTTAATGGTATTATCTCGGACCCCTTCCCTATCTTTAGGGGCACCAGGCAGGGGTGTCCACTTTCACCCCTCCTGTTTGCCCTGGCTATAGAGCCTTTGGCAGTCCAACTAAGGTCTAGTCCACAACTGACTGGTTTGAGGATAGGGGAATTCGAGGAGCGAGTGTCATTTTATGCAGATGACATGTTGCTATATCTGCAAGATCCTGGGCCCTCGCTCCTGGAAGCTTTCCGACTGATTCAGGAGTTTCTGGAGTTGACGCTGTTCAAAAATGACATTTTCCACAGTGGTTGAGATCATAGTTTTCAATAGATGTTAATTGATGTTTTACTTTATTTTGATTTTCCGTGCATTGCTTTTCATTTGATATACACATTTTTCAACATTTAAAACTTTACAGGATATTATTAAATTTTGGTGCATTTTCATGCACATACACTCTTTATTGTACACATATATATTTTTTGAACACCTCCAACTCTCCTATCAGAGTATCTTGTTTTTTTGGATTTCACTTTGGTGATTTTTGTTTTTGGGGGGGCTGCAGTTCCTTTCTTTTGTCCTAAGCACGGAATAATTGATTTTTCATTTCTTGATTCAGGAGTTTGGAGATTACTCCAGATTCCGTATAAATTGGAAAAAGTCCTCCCTTTTCCCCATTGATGAGGCGGTCAGAGTCCCACCGGAGTGCCCCATTCCGCTATCTACATCTTTCAGATATTTGGGAATTGAGATTCAGCTTCCCATTTCTAAGTTCCTGGAGACCAATTTGTCACCGATTGTGGGAAAGTTTCGGGAGAAGGTTCAAAGGTGGCAGAACTTACCGATTACTTTGATGGGGCGAATAAATCTGTTTAAGATGATTTTCCTACCCAAGTTTCTCTATATACTCTCTATATACTCTCAAACTCCCCAGTTTTTGTGACATTACAGGTCTATAGGCATATTGATTCCATTATTGTAGGTTTTTTGTGGGGCTCTAAAGCTCCCAGAGTGTCTCTAGCGATCTTGAAATTAGCAATTACATTGGGAGGGATGGCCCTTCCAGATTTGCGCTCCTATTTTTTGGGCTCACATCTCTATTTTTTGCACTGGCGGCTGTCTCCACAGACACCCAATGCCACTTCCTTGTTGGAGGCTGCAATTTCCACTTCACAGGAAACCCTTCAGAACATACTATATAGGAAGGTGGGTTCAGTAATGTTGTTACTCGGGGAAGGTCTTTCATCTGTGTTCTCAACGGCGAGGGGACGATCCCTTGTGGCTATCTCCTAACAGTCCTTTATGGTACAACAGCTCATTGGGGGAGTTTATGAAACACTCTGATGGTCCAGTGACATGGGCGAAGTATGGCATTAAATATTTGCACCACATTTGTAGGAATGGCCATCTGTGTACTTTTGACCAGTTGAGAGAGCAATTTGGAGTGCCCAGGACTTGGCTCTTCCAATATGCACAACTAAGGCATGCAGCATATACCCGGTTTGGTGGGTCTGAGATTCAGGTACAGAACACTGACCTACAAAGAGTTCTGATTGACCCGGATACGTCCAAGCGGGTTTCCAGATACTATGGGGCGGTGGGCCCAGGGAAGGTGACCTTAACTTCAAGAGCAAGGGAGAGATGGGAGATGATTGTCCTGGAGTTGTCGGAGGAACTGTGGCAGGAGGTATTGGACACATACTTGGTGTCTATTATCTCCTCTACAGATAGAATGATTCAGTATCGATATCTGCACCAACAGTATTATACACCAGCTAGACTGCATCGCATGCACAGGAGGGATTCTGCTACTTGCCATAAATGTGGGAAAGAGGAGGGCACTTTTGTACATATGGTGTGGGAGTGCATAAAGGTGAGACCACTATGGTCTCAGGTCACTGAATTTATATCAGATAAATTGGCTTTACCAAATATTTGCTCTCCCGTTCGTTGTTTGCTTGGGATTTTTGACCAGGAGGAGATGAATGCACACACTAAATTGTTCCTACGGATCCTGTATTTTGGAGTAAAAAAGCTAATTGCGAGAAGATGGATACATGGGGAACAACTAACGCTGGGGATGTGGATTAAAATAATAAATGCAGATTTGATGATGTATAAAATGACTTATGAAGCTAGAGGGGCTACTAAGAAGTTTAGGAAGGTGTGGTTCTGCTGGGTAGACTCTGAGCATACCTTGGATGAGGAAGGGCCCTAGTTTATTAGATGAGTGGGATCTAGTGCTATTGAAAAAACATGGCGGATGGATATTGCTTGCTCTGCTCCCTCTCTTATGGACAGGTCAGGTACTACCGTCTCATGATTGGACAGGAGCGCTGGAATGCTGACAATCCCGGGGGGGGGGGAGGGGAGTTTCTTTCTTTCTTTGCTGTTATGCACCAATATGTTATAATAAATCTCTAAATAAAATTAAAAAAATGCACATGTCTATTCTAACATGATCGGAAAGCCATATTCTAGTTACAGAGCTATTTGCACTATTGCTGCTATGTATCTGGCGATATGTATGTTGATGTAATATATATACTATGTGTTGTATGTATATTTCTGCTGTGCACAATAAAAACATTTAAAAAAAAAAAAAAGAAAGTGTATTTGAGAACGTACACCAGCAATGGCCTGCAGTCAGATATAGGCTTGGCTAGACTAGAATGTAGTGGATATATATGTAGGAGACAGTATATATATTTTATGCACTGCGGATCCCTGAATCACTTGCCTGCCTGCCTTAAAGTGTATTTGAAAACGTACACCAGCAATGGCCTGCAGTCAGATATAGGCTTGGCTAGACTAGAATGCAGTGAATATATATATGTTGGAGACTGTATATATATATATTTAATGCACTGCAGATCACTGAATCACTTGCCTGCCTGCCTGAAAGTGTTTTTGAGAATGTACACCAGCAGTGGCCTGCAGTCAGATATAGGCTTGGCTAGACTAGAATGCAGTGGATATATATGTAGGAGACAGTATATATATTTTATGCACTGCGGATCACTGAATCATTTGCCTGCCTGCCTGAAAGTATATTTGAAAACGTACACCAGCAATAGTTTGCAGTCAGATATAGGCTTGGCTAGACTGGAATGCAGTGGATATATATATATGTTGGAAACGGTATATATATTTAATGCACCGCGGATCACTGAATCACTTGCCTGCCTGCTAGGGATGAGCCGAGCACCCCCCGGTTCGGTTCGCACCAGAACCTGCGAACGGACTGAAAATTTGCGCAAACTTTTGAACCCCATTGAAGTCTATGGGACTTGAACGTTTGAAATCAAAAATGATAAATTTAAAGTCTAATTTGCATGGTATTGTCCTAAAAAAGGGTTTGGGGACCCGTGTCCTGCCCCAGGGGACATGTATCAATGCAAAAAAAAAGTTTTAAAAATGGCCATTTTTTCGGGAGCAGTGATTTTAATGATGCTTAAAGTGAAAAAAAAAAGTGAAATATTCCTTTAACCACTTCCATACAGGGCATTTTCACCCCCTTCCTGCCCAAGCCAATTTTCAGCTTTCAGCACTGTCACACTTTCAATAACAATTGCGCGGTCATACAACACTGTACCCAAATGAAATTTTTATCATTTTTACCCACTAATAGAGCTTTCTTTTGGTGATATTTTATCACCCCTGCAGTTTTTAATTTCTTGCGCTATAAACAAAACAAGAGTGACAAGTTTGAAAAAAATACACAATATTTTTTACTTTTTGCTATAATAAATATCCAAATTTTTTTTTTTAAACAAATTTTTTCCTCAGTTTAGGCTGATACATATTCTTCTACATATTTTTGGTAAAAAATAGCGCAATAGGGGGCGTGGCTTGGCGCGCAGTGGAGATGGTCGCCTAATACAGGAGCTCCGTCGGTGAAGCAGCCTTAGCCCGTCTCTCTGCATCCAATCTGCTCAATAATGCACAGGAGGAACACCGGAACTCCCCGCATGAGATCCCGCCGCATGTCCGAAGCCTACAAGGGGAGAAATATCCCAGATCTCCTCAGAAATCCACCGGCACCAAGGAGAAGCATGTCAGGCAGCAAGATGGCAACGCCGCGTGTGGAGGAGGAATACAGCGAGGACTCGCAATCCACACTGGATGACAACGGTAGGGAAACTCCTCACCCTGATCTCCCCCTCACATATGCAGTGGACATTAAAGCTGCTTGTTCAGCAGCAATAACAGACCTAAAATCTAGTATGCTAGTCCTCACAGACAAGATGGCCACTGCAGAAATGGCTGGGAGACACAGAGACATGGCAATACAAAGACTGGAAAAGGTCACCTTCTCACACTCCCAACATCTTATTGACATTAATAAACACCTTGAGGATTTAGACAACAGAGGGAGGAGGAACAATATTAGGGTGAGGGGGATCCCAGAATCGGTAGATGCGGAACAAATAACCCCAGCCTTACAGAGGGTTTTCAACAGTCTCTTAGAACGGCCTGAGGACACAGCCATAGAATTTGTAAGGGCACACAGAGCTCTCAGAGCAAGAGGACTGGATAACATGCCCCCACGTGACATTATCTGCTGCTTGCACAACTTCTCACTAAAGGAAGACATTATGCGTAAAGCTCTCTGAAATGACCGGATCTTCTTTAACGGCAAAACCATTAAGCTCTTTCATGACCTCTCGCAGATCACATTAAAGAATCGCAGGGCCCTGCGGCCCCTGTTAGAGAAATTAAGAGAAAAGGAGCTATGCTACACATGGCGTTTCCCATTTGCACTCATGGTAAACCACAACGGGAAACAACATACACTTCACTCACCAGAAGATCTGCCTGAATTCTGTCAAGCACTGCAAATGGATATGGTGGAGCTAACGGATTGGTACCAAGAATTTATTTTGCCCCCTTTAGACAAGCAGCAGATCAGGTCGCCACTCACCTCTCCAGAAAAGCGCCACCCAAAAAAGATGAAATCATCACGACCTGGAGGCTCCCAAGCAGGTACGCCAAACAACAGACCCCACTCCTCCAGAGGGTTTGAGGACATATGATGGTAGACTCTGTAACATTAACACACTTTGAAACTGTAAGTATTCCCTCATACTCCATCATAGGGAATGTTCGACCTCAAATCATCTAACCACAGCATGCTTAAAGTCTGACCAGACTAAGTCGCGTTGTGATACGACCAGGACTACTTATATGGTAGCTCATGAGGAAATGACTGACTCATACCTCTACAAAATTTATGGGGACTCACGTACTTCCTTACCCATGTATTCCCCACGAGTATAGGGGATTTATACCAAGACTTTTTCAGCAGACATTAACCCTATATTCACCTAAATCCCCAATCATCCACGGAAACAATGGGCGAACACAAGAGACTACCCCAAACCTAAACCTCTGTAACAAGATTAATATATACACATTGAGACATTCTTATTTTCTAATCTCACAATCCATTGTCAGCTGATTAGATGCGGCATGTAAGTTTTGTCAAAACGCGGACTACACATTGTTATTAACAAAATATTGTTTCAGGTGGTTAACACTTAGTTTAGTCTGGTTACATAGAAAAATATATTAGAATGAGATCAGCTTCAACTAGAAGATCATTGTTAGTTACTAAAGTTTTATCGTCCTTGCCTTTACATGAGAGTGATTTGATATAACCACATACAGATGGGGTTACTACTAATATTTAAAGTATTAAACCTCCACCTGACCTACCCATGTTCTACCTAGGATGAGTTTAACTTCCCAGTTGCAGGATTACAGTATCCTCCCCATGACACCCTCAATGCAGGGACAACAACATTAGCTTGCACACAATTTTTACAGGCTGCCACCGGTCTCAGTTCATACCTCAGTTTTTTCGTTACTGTTTTTATCCTTAGCTGGTTGTAATGACCGGATTGGTTGCTGCATACTACACTTCCAGAAGTGCCCCTATCGGGAGTGCATTAAACCGAAAAAGGGCACTACTTTACTTAACTTTACTTACCTAGGGACCATATTGGGACCCAAGGAGAAAATAATATCTCTCATTCATCTCATTCCTCTTCTAACTCTACCTACTATTTCACTTTCTAAGCTAATTTCTCCTTCTTCCTCTAAGTGTAGTTACATATTTCTAAGTGATATTCGCTAACGATACTAACGACTTTTAAGCTTCCCTTTCCTCCAGGACTAGGCCGGCCGGCTCTTTCTGGGACCGCACCATGGCTTACTCCTCCTTGGGACACAAACCCACAGTAATTTCACACAACACTAAAGGGTTGAATATCCCCGAAAAACGTACTGTACTCCTAAAGGAACTCAAAAAAGGTAGGCCATTGAACCCTCTCACTGACACATCCACAGGCAAAACCCATATCACCTACAAAATCCTTTAACCACTTCAATACCAGGCACTTAGACACCTTCCCGCCCAGCCCAATTTTCACCTTTCAGCGATGTTGCAATTTGAATGACAATTGCGCGGTCATGCTACACTGTACCCAAACAAATTTTTTATCATTTTGTTCCCACAAATAGAGCTTTCTTTTGGTGGTATTTGATCACCTCTGCGGTTTTTATTTTTTGCGCAACAAATAAAAAAAGACCGAAAATTTCGAAAAAAAACAAGTTTTTCTTTGTTTCTGTTAAATTTTTTTGTAAATAAGTACGCTTTCTCCTTCAATAATGGGCACTGATACGGCGGCACAGATGGGCACTGATACGGCGGCACTGATGGGCACCGATGAGGTGGCACCAATGAGGTGGCACTGATGAGGTGGCACTAACGGGCACTGATGATGGGCACTGATAGGCGGCACTGATGGGCACTGATAGGTGGCACTGGTATGCGGCACTGATGGGCACTCATAGGTGGCACCGATGGGCACACATAGGCGGCACTCGTAGGTGGCATTGATTGGTATATATGGGTGGTACTGATGGGTACGTATGTGTGGCACTGATGTGTGGCACTGATGTGTGGCACTGATGGGCACTGATAGGTGGGCACTGATGGGCACAGATGGGCACTGATGGGCACTGACAGGTGGCACTGATGGGCAATGACAGGTGACACAGATGGGCAATGACAGGTGGCACAGATGGGCAATGACAGGTGGCACTGATAGAGCATTGCTGGGCAGATCTGGGCATATCATGGACATAATAGTGCCAATCAGTGCCCATTTGTGGGCACTGATTGGCACAGATTGGGCACATGTGGATGGCCTTGGGGTACATACCTGGCCATCCACGTTGCCCCTTCCCTGGTGGTCCTAGTGGCATCCCTGGTAGTCCAGTGGGGTGATCTGAGGGGGGGTTGCGCTGATAAACAATCAGCGCAGACCCCCCCTGCCAGGACTTCTTGCGTCTGTCAGACGCGAGTGAGGAAGAGCCGATCAACGGCTCTTCCTATTGACAGCGTGATCAGCCGTGATTGGACACGGCTGATCACGTGGTAAAGAGCCTCCGCCGGAGGCTTTTTACCAAGATCAGTGTAGCGGTGTGTCAGACTGACACACCGCTCCACCGATCGCCACGATGCGCACCCCCGGGGGCGCGCTGCGGCATGTTATCCTGCTGGACGTCATATGACGTCCAGTCAGGATAACACAACCACTTCCCGGACGTCAATCCGCTATAGGGCGGGCGGGAAGTGGTTAAAGAATTAAGACATTATTACACTCCCTCCAATTGGTAGATACTTGGCGCTTCACCCACCCAGAGGACAAAGATTACACTTTCTACGCCATACCGCATAGCCGATATTCAAGAATAGATTACATTTTTTTATCACAAAAAGATCTTGACAAGATTACAGGAGCACACATTGGGTTTCAAACCCTATCTGATCATGCCCCTGTATCCTTAACACTGAATTTGTCTGAACCACCTCCCAAATCTAACACTTGGAGGCTGAACTCCTCCCTGCTGACTGACCCAACATTGTACCCTCAAATAATCACAGCACTGACGGAATACTTCGCCCACAATGTTACGCCAGATATGAACCCCATGACAATTTGGGAAGCACATAAGTGCACTATTCGAGGAGAACTCATTAGACTAGGGACCCAAAGTAAAAAAAAACAGAGAACAGGAGATCAAACGTCTAACTATGAAAATCCAATCCCTAGAGTCCAAACACAAACAATTTCTAACGGAATAATCAGCATTAGATTTATTAGAAACCAGAAAAGCACTTCAACAGCTCTTCGACAACAGAACTAAAAGATTTTTATTTTTTAAGAAAAAAATATAATATGAACATGGTAATAAAGCGGGCAAATATTTAGAGCATTGAAAAATAACAGATCACACGAAAATAATTCAGGCATACACACGAAAGAAGGGAAATTAGACATCACCACCAAACTCATTGCCAAGCACTTCCAAGATTATTACACAGCCCTATGTAATCTCCCTGAACCACAAAAACCTGGTACCATACATGGATCTAGGCCACAAATCATTCAAAACTATCTCAGAGAATCCAATCTACCCACTCTGGCGGAAGATGATATAAACCAATTAGAAAAACCCCTAGAAGCTATTGAACTCCAAAATGCCATTAAGGACCTTAAAAAGGGGAAAAGCCCAGGGCCAGATGGTTTTACTGCCATATACTACAAAACATTCTAGAATACGTTGTTAGGACCATTGCTGAAAGCTTTGAACTCCATGTCAAGGTCCAAAGAGACTCCACCAACTTTTCTAGCCGCACATATAACAGTCCTTCCCAAGCCGGGTAAGGACCCAGCAAATTGCGCCAGCTACAGGCCAATTTCACTGCTTAATCTTGACATGAAATTGATGTCAAAAATAATTGCTAATAGATTGAAACCCCTGCTCCATAACTTGATAGGCTCTGAGCAGGCGGGCTTCATGCCGGGCAGTGAAACAAGACACAATGTAATCAAAGCTCTCAACTTGATACATGCAACAAGGACCCAGAATATCGAGGGCCCTCTCCTATCTACTGATGCGGAGAAGGCCTTCGATTGAGTGGCCTGGGACTTTATGCTGGAAACATGTCGTTACATTGGCTTGGTAACCCACATGATGGCGTGGATTTCGTCATTATACAGGAACCCAACTGCACAACTCAAGATTAACGGTTCATTATCTCAAACAGTAAAAATTAATAATGGAACAAGACAGGGAAGTCCCCTCTCACCACTCATGTTTATCCTAACTCTCGAACCGTTTATCAGAAGGATTATAGCCAACGACTCAATACAAGGATTTAAAGTAAGGGAAAGGGGTTCAATGTAGCGGCTTACGCCGATGATTTACTATTCTTCATATCTAATCCACACATCTCGCTCCCCTCCTTAATGAAAGAATTTACACTATTTGGATATATCTCAAACTTAAAAATCAACTATTCCAAATCTGAAGCAATAAATATTTCCATCCCCACCAAATCTTTAGATAACATCAAACCCAATTGCCCTTTCAAATGGAAGACTTCAGCACTTAAATATTTAGGGATTTGGCTTACTCCTAGATTAACTCACACCTATGAACACAATTTTTTGCCCTTGTTAAAAACAATCTCCACAGATCTTCAAACATGGAATGCACGACACTTCTCATGGTTTGGGAGAATTGCTATATGCAAAATGAACATCTTACCAAAGGTTTTATACCTGTTCAGGAACCTACCAATAAAAATACCCCAAAGTTTTTTCAAAACTTTACAATCCATTCAATCCAACTTTATCTGGGCTCACAAAACACCCAGGGTTAAATTTACCCTACTTACACAAGCCAAGGAATCGGGTGGAATGGGCATCCCTGACTTCAGGAACTATTACTATGCTTCGCATGTCACTAGGATTATTGACTGCCACTGTCATCGTAAACTCAAAGATTGGGTGGAATTGGAAGACATGCTGAGTCATAACTATCCAATTCTCTCCATGGATTCAGATTGGATCGGACGAGTCAGCCGGCAATCATAAGGTCACACCCTCTCATAGGCACCACATTAGCAATTTTTCATAAATTAACCAAAATATCGAGCCTCTCAACACACCTAAGCCCGCTCACCCCCCTAAGGAACAACCCCGATTTCATACCTGGTATGGGAAATCACAACTTACGCCCCACTGACTCAAATAGACCCCTCTTGGCCATGCACTGCTTCAAGAATCAGGAATTTAAAAATTTTACAACTATCAAGGCAGATAACCACCTCACAAACTTACCACTGTGGACATATTTTCAATGTCGCAGCTACTTCAACCACACATCCAAAAAAGCAAGTTTCAGCAGATCATTGACCGACCTAGAATCAGTTTGCATCGAGGCAGAACCTATTCCAAAAGCAACATCACTGACTTACAGTTGGATTCAAAATAAGGAGGTTGTGGCTAGGAGCGGTCTCAGGGAACGCTGGTCCGCAGAACTGGGCACTTTACTTACAGACGAACAATGGCAAAAGGCTTGCATATTCGCCCACAAATGCTCACTGAGCACCAGAACTCAGGAAACAGCGTATAAACTACTTACTCAATGGTATTCCACCCCAGTAAAGCTTCATACCTGGTTTCCCCAATATCCTGATACTTGCTGGCGATGTAATAAGGAGAGGGGATCATTATTACATATTTGGTGGCAATGCCCCATTTTGGAACCTTTCTGGTCAGAGGTCAGAAAGAAAGTATTTCAGATTACAGAGACAAAGCTTAAGCTAGACGCGGTGGGTTGCCTCCTCCATGTCTCCGACCTTCCTATCAAAAAATACAAACACTTGCTCTCCATGCATTTATTGAATGCGGCAAAGGCACTAATTCCTCTCTACTGGAAGTCTACACGCATACCAACCATCCAGGATTGGTTACGCAAGGTGTCTGAGGTCTGTGAGATGGAGGAGACGATTGTCCAGTCAGGAGATAATGCTGAACGCTTTCACAATAAGTGGTCGCCATGGTTTATATACAAATATTCGCAGGCATACATAGACTTAATGAATATACACTAATGCTTGACACCCCTACCTGCCAAATCACCACTGAGAAATTATGCATCGAATGACGTATAAACCCGAGATATCTGATTTCCTTTATTTAGTTGTGGGTCATGACTAGATTTCCCTTGAAAGGTTTTAAATATATTTTGTGATTAGGGATAAGCTTCGAGTTTGAGTCGAACTCATGTTCGACTCGAACATCGGCTGTTCGCAAGTTCGCCGAACAGCTAACAATATGGGGTGTTCGCGGCAAATTCGAATGCCGAGGAACACTCTTTAAAAGTCTATGGGAGAAATCAAAAGTGCTAATTTTAAAGGCTTATATGCAAGTTATTGTCATAAAAGTGTTTGGGGACCTGGGTCCTGCCCCAGGGGACATGGATCAATGCAAAAAAAAGTTTTAAAAAAAGTTTTTTCGGGAGCAATGATTTTAATAATGCCTAAAGTCAAACAATAAAAGTATAATATCCCTTTAAATTTCATAGCTGGGGGGTGTCTATAGTATGCCTGTAAAGGGGTGCATGTTTCCCATGTTTAGAACAGTCTGACAGCAAAATGACATTTCTAAGGAAAAAAGTCATTTAAAACTACTCGCGGCTATTGCATTGCCAGTCCGACAATACACATAGAAGTTCATTGATAAAAATGGCATGGGAATTCCCCACAGGGGAACCCCGAACCAAAATTTAAAAAAAAAATGACGTGGGGGGTCCCCCTAAATTCCATACCAGGCCCTTCAGGTCTGGTATGAATATTAAGGGGAACCCCGGACAAAATTTAAAAAAAAATGAAGTGGGGATTCCCCCTAAATTGGTTATTAAGGGGAACCGCGCACCAAAATTAAAAAAAAAAAACAGCGTGGGGTCCTCCCAAAAATCCATACCAGACCCTTATCCGAGCATGCAACCTGGCAGGCCACAGGAAAAGAGGGGGGACGAGAGAGCGCCCCCCCCTCCTGAACCGTACCAGGCCACATGCCCTCAACATTGGGAGGGTGCTTTGGGGTAGCCCACCAAAACACCTTGTCCCCATGTTGATGAGGACAAGGACCTCATCCCTACAACCCTGGCCGGTGGTTGTGGGGGTCTGCGGGCGGGGGGCTTATTGGAATCTGGAAGCCCCCTTTAACAAGGGGACCCCCAGATCCTGGCCCTCCCCCTTGTGTGAAATGGTAAGGGGGTACAAAGGTACCCCTACCATTTCACTAAAAAACTGTCAAAAATGCTAAAAATGACAAGAGACAGTGTTTGACAATTCCTTTATTTAAATGCTTCTTCTTTCTTCTATCTTCCTTCATCTTCTTCTTCTTCTGGTTCTTCTGGTTCTTCCTCCGGTGTTCTTGTCCAGCATCTCCTCGGTGGCGTCTTCTTCCCTTCTTCTCCTCAGGCCGCTCCGCATCCATGGCATGGAGGGAGGCTCCCGCTCTTCTCTTCATCTTCTTCTCTTCTTCATCTTCTTCTTCGGGCCGCTCCGCATCCATGCTGGCATGGAGGGAGGCTCCCACTATGTGACGCGTCTCCTCTTCTGACGGTTCTTAAATAATGGGGGGTGGGGCGGAGTAGCCCGGAGAAGAAGATGAAGAAGAGAAGAAGATGAAGAAGAGAAG
Source organism: Aquarana catesbeiana (assembly GCF_042186555.1). Classification (NCBI taxonomy): domain Eukaryota; kingdom Metazoa; phylum Chordata; class Amphibia; order Anura; family Ranidae; genus Aquarana; species Aquarana catesbeiana. The sequence continues at coordinate 280,400,112 of NC_133328.1, forward strand.
AAGATGAAGAGAAGAGTGGGAGCCTCCCTCCATGCCATGGATGCGGAGTGGCCTGAGGAGAAGAAGGGAAGAAGACGCCGCGGAGGAGATGCTGGACGAGAACACCGGAGGAAGAACCAGAAGAACCAGAAGAAGATGACGGAAGATAGAAGAAAGAAGAAGCATTTAAATAAAGGAATTGTCAAAAACTGTCTCTTGTCATTTTTAACATTTTTGACAGTCTTTTAGTGAAATGGTAGGGGCCTTACCATTTCACACAGGGGAGGGCCGGGATCTGGGGGTCCCCTTGTTAAAGGGGGCTTCCAGATTCCGATAAGCCCCCCGCCCGCAGACCCCCACAACCACCGGCCAGGATTGTGGGGATGAGGCCCTTGTCCTCATCAACATGGGGACAAGGTGTTTTGGGGGGCTACCCCAAAGCACCCTCCCAATGTTGAGGGCATGTGGCCTGGTACAGTTCAGGAGGGGGGCCGCTCTCTTGTCCCCCCTCTTTTCCTGCGGCCTGCCAGGTTGAATGTTCGGATAAGGGTCTGGTATGGATTTTTGGGGGGACCCCACGCCATATATTTTTTTTTTTTTGGCGCGGGGTTCCCCTTAAAATCCACACCAGACCTGAAGGGTCTGGTATGGAATTTAGGGGGACCCCATGTCATTTTTTTTTATTTTGGACGGGGTTCCCCTTAATATCCATACCAGACCTGAAGGGCCTGGTATGGAATTTAGGGGAACCCCAATGTCATTTTTTTTTTAAATTTTGGTTCGGGGCTCCCCTGTGGGGAATTCCCATGCAGTTTTTATCAATGAACTTCTATGTGTATTGTCGGACCGGCAATGCAATAGCCGCGAGTAGTTTTAAATGACTTTTTTTCCTTTGAAATGTCATTTTGCTGTCAGACTGTTCTAAACACGGGAAACATGCGCCCATTTACAGGCATACTATAGACACCCCCCCAGGTATGAAATTTAAAGGGATATTACACTTTTATTATTTGACTTTAAGCATTATTAAAATCACTGCTCCCGAAAAAACGGCCGTTTTTAAAACTTTTTTTTGCATTGATCCATGTCCCCTGGGGCAGGACCCAGGTCCCCAAATACTTTTTATGACAATAACTTAAATATAATGAACAGTGCAGCGCTAAAATAATAAACAACTAAAATGATCAACGAATAAAAAGTCCATGGGTTCATATGCAGAAAAACACACATGTAAATAGGAAACCAGAGACGTCAGCGGTGATAAAGGGTGCTTCATGCAAAGTCTGAAGTGCTCCTTAGTCCGTGCTCACACCATTAGTTAGCCAAACTGCTCACCTTGCATAATGGACCCCTGAGCTAACAGGAAGGTCATAAGGGCATTCGCCACCACTGGTGGTTAAGGTAAACTTGTAGATGGAAGCCGGGCACCTCTTTACCTCCGCAGATAAAACTTGTATATCTCCCGTAACATAAAATGCAAAAAAGATATCTAGTGCTCTCTGTATAACTTGAAGCAGGTATCATTTATTATAAAAACAGGTACTCACATAAATAGCACTTAGTCCAAGTGCTAGGATGAAAAGCATAAAGTGACTGGTAACAGCAAAGATGATAAGGTGGCTGCAGTGACATCCAGGGAAGCTCCCACACGCGTAACGTCCAAAGGACTTCCTCAGCGGTGATGGAGTCCCATGATGCCACTAAATCTTTTATAGGTAGCCCTTATCACAATCATCTGTGTAATTAAAAAACGAACAGTAAGCCTCCAATCAGGGCGCACCATTCAAACATGGGAAGTGTGTGTTTGGTATGGTTACCATGGCGATCCGTAAACCACGTCATACGGCGGGAGAAACACCTGATAAACCATCTGTGTGGTTAGGGAGGGCCGAGCGGTAAGCATCCAATCGGAGCGCACCGCTCAGACGTGTAAGGAGTTTGTTTTGTTGTGGCTCCATAGTGATCACTACGTCGTGACGTCACAACGGCGGATCACATGGCTAACCACGTCAGAGGGTGCCTCCCACCTCGAACGAGGAAGAGCCACACTCAAAGGATGTTTAATTTGCTACCATGGTGATCCAGCGGCGTGACGATGCGGCGGCAGGTCACATGGTAGTATGCATCAGAAAATACCGCCCTCCTGGGACGGAAGAAACATACAACTACATGTGGTTGTCACAGCAACCAGAAGGAAGCTGACCACACGATACAGCGCTGGTGTTAATCCAATGCCATTCTTAATATATTTAAAAACGTATCTATGCACAAAGGCAACCACCCTGCATAATAGAAAGGTCTCCATGGGAACTGTCCAAACTCAAAAAATCTTCAGTTCCCTATACATAAGAGATCACTTCTATACCTGCAAAGCCTGTGATCCCTTATGGTCACCCAGAAACCAACATCTATGATATATAGTAAACCTCAAAGAAAAAACTAAAAGGAGACTATAAAATAGTATAATAGTAGTCCTCAAACCAATCAAATTAATAAATACCTAAAATGATGTCAGTCACAGACATCCCTCGATACTAAAAAATTTTAAAATAACAGTCACTGCAGCCACCTTTTACAATCACCCAAAAAGTACACAATCACCAATGAAAAAAAATATATATATATATAAATAAAATAAAATTAAAAATTAATAAATATAAAATTAAAATAAATAAATAAACTACCGGTCAGAAATAAAGCAATTCAAATCAAACTCGACATTGAGCCCCGTCGGAACTCCCACATGTGTTTCATACACCCAGAAAGACTCTCGGCGGCTCAATTATCTTATAAAATCGCCGCCCCTCCAATGGGGTGTTACTTTTTCTGCTCCCAAAACATTAGTTTAACAGGACTCCGTTTATGAAAGAGTTTAAAATGTTTGGAGACATCTGGGTGTATGAAACACATGTGGGAGTTCCGACGGGGCTCAATGTCGAGTTTGATTTGAATTGCTTTATTTCTGACCGGTAGTTTATTTATTTATTTTAATTTTATATTTATTAATTTTTAATTTTATTTTATTTATATATTTTTTTTTTTTTTTCATTGGTGATTGTGTACTTTTTGGACGATTGTAAAAGGTGGCTGCAGTGACTGTTATTTTAACATTTTTTAGTATCGAGGGATGTCTGTGACTGACATCATTTTAGGTATTTATTAATTTGATTGGTTTGAGGACTACTATTATACTATTTTATAGTCCCCTTTTAGTTTTTTCTTTGAGGTTTACTATATATCATAGATGTTGGTTTCTGGGTGACCATAAGGGATCACAGGCTTTGCAGGTATAGAAGTGATCTCTTATGTATAGGGAACTGAAGATTTTTTGAGTTTGGACAGTTCCCATGGAGACCTTTCTATTATGCAGGGTGGTTGCCTTTGTGCATAGATACATTTTTAAATATATTAAGAATGGCATTGGATTAACACCAGCGCTGTATCGTGTGGTCAGCTTCCTTCTGGTTGCTGTGACAACCACTTGTAGTTGTATGTTTCTTCTGTCCCAGGAGGGCGGTATTTTCTGATGCAGACTACCATGTGACCTGCCGCCGGGTCGTCACGACGCTGGATCACCATGGTAGCAAATTAAACATCCTTTGAGTGTGGCTCTTCCTCGTTTGAGGTGGGAGGCACCCTCTGACGTGGTTAGCCATGTGATCCGCCGTCGTGACGTCACGGCATAGTGATCACTATGGAGCCACAACAAAACACTGCAGCCACCTTATCATCTTTGCTGTTACCAGTCACTTTATGCTTTTCATCCTAGCACTTGGACTAAGTGCTATTTATGTGAGTACCTGTTTTTATAATAAATGATACCTGCTTCAAGTTATACAGAGAGCACTAGATATCTTTTTTGCATTTTATGTTACGGGAGATATACAAGTTTTATCTGCGGAGGTAAAGAGGTGCCCGGCTTCCATCTACAAGTTTACCTTAACCACCAGTGGTGGCGAATGCCCTTATGACCTTCCTGTTAGCTCAGGGGTCCATTATGCAAGGTGAGCAGTTTGGCTAACTAATGGTGTGAGCATGGACTAAGGAGCACTTCAGACTTTGCATGAAGCACCCTTTATCACCGCTGACGTCTCTGGTTTCCTATTTACATGTGTGTTTTTCTGCATATGAACCCATGGACTTTTTATTCGTTGATCATTTTAGTTGTTTATTATTTTAGCGCTGCACTGTTCATTATATTTTTGTCTTAAAGGGTTTCTATATTTGCCTTTAGTGTCCAGCTGCTGATAGTAGTTATTAGGTTTTGCGCTGACTGTTTGTCTTCGATTGGTTATGACAATAACTTGCATATAAGCCTTTAAAATTAGCACTTTTGATTATTCATGTTCGTGTCCCATAGACTTTAACGGTGTTCGCGTGTTCGAACAAACTTTTTACCTGTTCGCATGTTCTGGTGCGAACCGAACAGGGGGGTGTTCGGCTCATCCCTATTGGTGATGTATCGGATGAATCAACACAACTGCACTACTGTTCTCTACCCAATCTTTACTTTCTTAAACTAAATCTATCACCTTTCTCTCTTTTTCTTGAAATAATCAATCAGTTAACATGTTTATGTTTTGATCGAGACATTATTAACACATTTTTGCCACAACAAAGTGCTAATCTGTCTATTCTTAAATATACTTCAATAGTTGTTATATGTATTTGCATTAAATGGAGCTGTGACTCCATATCTGTACTTCTTTTACTTCAATAAAACTTGATGTTAAAAAAAAAATAGCGCAATAAGCGTATATTTATTGGTTTGCACAAAAGTTATAGCGTCTACAAAATAATGGGTTAGATTTAAAGCATTTTTATTATTATTTTTTTTTTACTAGTAATGGCGGTGATCTGCGATTTTTATCATGACTCCGATATTGCGGCGGACACATCGGACAATTTTGACACATTTTTGGGACCATTCACATTTATACAGCGATCCGTGCTATAAAAATGCATTGATTACTGTATAAATGTGACTGGCAATGAAGGGGTTAACCAGGAGGGGGCGCTGTAGGGTTAAATGTGTTCCTAAGGAGTGATTCTAACTGTGGGGGGAGGGGATTCACAAGGGGAGGAGACCGATCGGTGTTCCTATGTACAAGGAAAACACCATCGATCTCCTCCCATCTGACAGGACATGGATCTGTGTGTTTACACACACAGATCCACGGTCCTGCTCGGTTACCGCGCAATCGCTGGTGCCCAGCGGACATCGCAGCCGCTGGGCACGCGCACCGGGACCCAAGTGACGCGGCGCGCGCCCCCTAGGGATCCTGGAAGGCAGCGCCGTCATATGACGGCGGCCCAGGATAACATCTGCACCGTCCCGCCGTCATATGACGGTGGGCGGGCAGCAAGTCGTTAAATATCGTACCTGGGGGGGTCTCTATAGTATGCCTGTAAAGTGGCACATGTTTCCCATGCTTAGAACAGTCCCTACAGAAAATGACATTTTTAAAGGAATAAAAGTCATTTAAAACTGCTTGTGGCTTTATGCCCTGTACACACGAAAGTTTTTTTTCGATGGAAAATGTGTGATAATATGTGTGATGTGTGATAGGACCTTGTTGTCGGAAATTCCGACCGTATGTTGGCTCCATCACACATTTTCCATAAGAATTTCCGACACACAAAGTTTGAGAGCTTGCTATAAAATTTTCCGACAACAAACTCCGTTGTCGGAGATTCCGATTGTGTGTACACAAATCTGAGTGCCACGCATGCTCAGAATAAATTAAGAGATGAAAGCTATTGGCTACTGCCCCGTTTATAGGCCCGACGTATGTGTTTTATGTCACCGCGTTCAGAACGATTGGATTTTCCAACAACTTTGTGTGACCATGTGTATGCAAGACAAGTTTGAGCCAACATCCGTCGGAAAAAATCCATAGATTTTGTTGTCGGAATGTCCGATGAATGTCCGACCGTGTGTACAGGGCATTAATGTAATGTTGGGTCCAGGCAATATGGATGAAAATCAGTGAGACAAACGGCATGGGTACCCCCCCAGTCCATTACCAGGCCCTTTGGGTCTTGTATGGATATTAAGGGGAACCCTGCACCCAAATTAAAAAAAGGAAAGGCGTGGGGCCCCCAGGCCCTATATACTCTGAACAGCAGTATACAGGCGATGAAAACAAGACAGGGATTGTAGGTTTGTTATTAAGTAGAATCTGTTTGTAATTTTGAACTGGTACATTTTTAAAGTATAGCTCCAGCCAATAAATCTATTTTTAAGCTTTTTGGAAAACATAGGGAAGGGTTATCACCCCTGTGACATTTGTTTTTCTGTCTGTGCACCTCTTCAGAAGATTTCACCTCACTTTCTGCCCCAATGACAAATGCTTTTTGACAATTTGGGGTTTTTAGTGAAACAAGGATTGGTAATAAAGCATCAGTGGAAAGGAGACATGTTTTTCCCATATTAACTCTTACAGGAGAGAATTTCCCTTCCTAGGGGTAGATTTCATATCGCTTCCTGTTGTCTCCTTCCGTTTGCAAGTAGGAGTCATTTGTAAGTTGGATGTTTGAAAGTAGGGGCCTGCCCTATATACTCTGCAGAAATTGGGGCCTTAGGTGTTGGTGTTGCCACAACACTGTAAGCCCTCACAGTTACTCTTGGTGGGTGCAGGAATGGGCTCTGTGAAATATTAGATCAAGAATTGTAATTACATGCCCCTGTTGAACAGGGTCAGAAAAATTGGGCCTTTGGTGGTGGTGGTGCTGGTGCCACAACACTGTAATGCCCCGTACACATGGTCGGATTTTCTGACGGAAAATGTGTGATAGGACCTTGTTGTCGGAAACTCCGACCATGTGTGGGCTCCATCACACATTTTCCATCGGAATTTCCGACACACAAAGTTTGAGAGTAGGCTATAAAATTTTCCGACAACAAAATCCGTTGTTGGAAATTCCGATCGTGTGTACACAAATCCGACGGACAAAGTGCCACGCATGCTCAGAATAAATAAAGAGATGAAAGCTATTGGCCACTGCCCCGTTTATAGTCCTAACGTACGTGTTTTACCTCACCACGTTCAGAACGATTGGATTGTCTGACAACTTTGTGTGACCGTGTGTATGCAAGACAAGTTTGAGACAACATCCGTCGGAAAAAATCCTAGGATTTCATTGTCGGAATGTCCGAACAAAGTCCGACCGTGTGTACAGGGCATAAGTCCTCACAGTTACTCTTGGTGGGCACAGAAACGGGCCCTGCTGTGAAATATTAGATCAAGAATTGTAATAACATGTACCTGTTGAACAGGGGCAGAAAAATTGGACCTTTGGTGGTGGTGGTGGTGTTGCCACAACATTATAAGTCCTCATAGTTACTCTTGGTGGGAGCTGGAACGGGCCCTGCTGTGAAATATTAGATCAAGAATTGTAATTACATGTCCCTGTTGAACAGGGGCAGAAAAATTGAGCCTTAGGCACTGGTGCCAGAACACTGCAACCCCTCACAGATACTCTAGTTGGAGCGCAGGAATAAGCCCTGCTGCAAAGCATTGCATCAAAAATTGTAATTACACGCCCCTGTTAAACAGGGGCTGAAAAATTGGGCCTTAGGCACTGGTGCTGGTGCCACAACACTGCAACCCCTTACAAATACTCTAGTTGAGCGCAGCAACAAACTCTCCTTGCAAAAAATTGCATCAAAAATTGTAATTACATGCTCCTGTTACACAGGGGATGAAAAATTGGGCCTTAGCCACTGGTGGCGGCACCCAGAACCAAAAATATTCTTACAAGCTATCAGCATGATCATTTAGGAGGAAGACGATAGTCACTCAGCATAACAGGATAGTCACTCAGCATCAGCATAGGCAGTCTTGAAGGGATCTGACATTTAAAAAAAATTATTCGGTTACATCAGCATCAGGTGCTTGGTAGCTGGTGGTGATCCAAGACTGATTCATTCGTATGAAGGTCAGTCGATCGACCGAGTCGGTGGACAGGCGCACCCTGTGATCAGTTACAAAGCCTCCAGCAGCACTGAATGTGCGTTCCAAAAGGACGCTGAATGCAGGACAGGCCAGTAGCTTAATTGCATACTGTGCAAGCTCTAGCCAGTGATCCATCCTCAAGACCCAGTAACCCACAGGATTTTCGGTGGGAAAGGTGTCCAAGTCAGATCTTGCCCCTAGGTATTCCTGCACCATGTAAAACAGACGCTGGCGATGGTTGCTGGAACCGATCATACCTTGGGGCTGCGGACTAAAACATTTTCTAAACACATCAGTCAGATGGCCACCTTCTTCACCGCTCCTTCTTTGACTGACCGAAGCCTCAGCAACACGTTGTCCAGGAACAGGAGTTTGTAACCTCTCAGTCTCTGGGAACGCGTTGCACAGACCCTTCTGCAAGGCCTACCGAAGATGATTCATCCTCTGCTCCCTCTGCAACGGCAAGATAAGGACCGCAACCTTACCCTTGTAACGTGGATCAAGAAGGGTTGCCAGCCAGTATTGATCCCTCTCCTTGATACCATGAATACGATGATCCTTCCGCAGGCTTTGCAGGATCAGGGAGGCCATGCAGCGTAGGTTTGCTGAAACATTCGGTCCGGAGTCCTCTGGGTCACTAAGGACAACATGATCCGCAGCCACCTCCTCCCAGCCACGTACAAGTCCATGGGTTTCTTGGGACTGTAAATGATCCCTTAAAGACTGCTGCTGATGCTGAGTGCCAGGCTCCACCTCCATGCTGACAAAATCCTCCTCTTCCTCCTCCTCCTCCTAATCCTCTTCCTGTGTGATCAGCGGGCACGCAGGAACATTGTCTGGATAAAGGGGGCCTTGAGAGCTAAGGAAGTCCTCCTCTTTCTGCCTCTGTTCTGCCTCAAATGCCCTGTCCATTATTCCACACAGCATGTGCTCCAACAAGTGGACAAGGGGGAAAGTGTGTCAGAATCCTGGATGTGAGGCCCGATTGCAGAGGAGATGTCCCTTGCGGCTAAGTGCAGCGTAACCCTGGGAGTGATACAGGGAATACGGTGCCCAAAGGTGCACGGGTTGCCAGGGTGCTGTTGCTGAGTAGCTGATAGCAGGGAGCTGCTGGGGTGCGCTGGTAAGGTTAAAGGGCAACCGTGCAAGGAGAGATTCCAGGTATGGAGCCGTGGAGCAACCAGGAGCGGAGTCAGAGCCAGGCCAATGGTCATGCAGCACAGGAATCAGTCCGAGGTAAGGTACAGCAGGATAATCAGGAACGGAGAAGGTAGCTGATCCGGGGGTCAAACACAGGCGGGCGATCAAGGTACAGATGCGGAGCAGAAGAATAGTCAGGTCCAAGCTGGGGTCAATGCAGGCGGAACACAGGAGTAGTCAGGCAAGCTGAGTAGTAACAGGAAACAGGTATAATGACAGGCACAAGGAACACAGGAAGCTGATGATAATCTAGCAACCAGCGTGTAACAGCAGCAGTCTTAAATAGGCAAAAGGGCGCCAATGATTACTGTGATGCACGCACGCGTGCATTAGCTCGTGCGTCTGCGCGCTCCCGCTGTTGCGCACCTGTGTGCGCCTGTCATCGTGCGCCTATGTACGCGCATGCGCACAGAGATTCACCTGGCGCCACCATGATGGATACTGGCAGAATTACCCATCCTACGGCTATTACTCTGACACAGTGTCACTGATGCATGCACTATCACTGCTCACCATCCTTGTGGCCTCCTCAAATGGTGACAGGACAGTGCATGCATCCCTGATCATGGCCCACTGGCGTGGGGAAAACAAACCAAGCTCCCCTGACCCTGTCCTGGTGCCATAGTCGCACAGGTACTCATTGATGGCCCTCTGCTGCATGTGCAGCCGCTGCAATATGGCCAACGTTTAATTCCACCTGGTGGGCATGTCACAGATTAGGTGGTTCTTGGGCAGGTTAAATTCCCTTTGGAGGTCTACCAGCCGAGCACTGGCATTATATGACCTGCAGAAATGCACACAGACTTTCCTGGCCCACCTCAGGACATCCTGTAAGCCCGGGTACCTGCCCAAGAACCGCTGCACCACCAAGTTAAGGACGTGAGCAAAACAGGGCACATGGGTCAGTTGTTCCTGTCTGAGGGAGGAGAGGAGGTTGGTGCCAGCACACCAGCTCAAGCACCGCATGGCATATTTTTGCCTGCGTGCTTGCGTAGCCCCTTGAACACCTATGGAGCACCATTGGTTCCGAAGACAAATCAGCTCAGGTAAAGGCCATGGAGGAAGAAGAAGAGGAGGGGGTGGAGGTGTGGCAGAATCACCACTAGTAGTATTTTGGAGGCGTGGTGGCGGAACAACCTCCAACACTACTGCACCCTGTCCTGCATCCTTCTCAGCTGCCAGAAGAGTCACCAGTGCACGGTGAAAGATAGGTAACATCCCTGTCCATGCCTGCTGGACCATGAGTCCGTAGTAATATGCACCTTACCGCTGACCACCCTGTCCAGCGAGGCCAAGACATTATCTTCTACAGGCCGGTAGAGAGCCAGAATCACCTTCCGTGAGAAAAAAATGTTGCCAAGCTAGCATTCAACCGCTGGACATGTGGATGGCTGGGAGTTACTTTCTTTCAGTGGTGCAGCAGCTGGGGCTGGGAAATTTGCTTGGTACAATCTGATGTCGGTGTACTGATAGCAGATTGCCCCCAAGTACTTGGCTGTGACACACTTAATTCTACACCTTCATTTCTCTCAGTACAGGTCTCAGAGAGGACTGAAGGTATGAAGGTATAGTGGGGTTGGAGATCCCAGCTGATGAGGAGCAAGGAGAGGTCTCTTTGTTCTTTGGTGTGGGTCTTTTAGGTGCGCTTGTCAATGAACTGCATGGCAGGTCGACATATGTCTGGTCAAGCATGTGGTTCCCAAGCGGGTGATGTTTTGGCCACATGAGATACGCTTGAGACATATGTTGCAAATAGCAGTGGTGGGATCTGATGCACTCATCTCAAAAAGGGCCCACACCAAAGAACTTTTGGAATAACGCTCAGAGACAGCAGCGCCCTGCACATGCGGAGCTCTGCGGTGTGATGCAATCGGTGTGATGCCCTTAAGCTGGCCCCTGGAGGACAACGAGCCTCGTTGGTGGTGTGACTCCTCCTCCTCTCTCCTATCAGGCACCCAGGTGGAGTCAGTGACCTCATCATCCCCTCCCTCCTCATCACTGGAGCAAAGCTGGCAGTATGCTGCAGCTGGGGGAACATGACTGCCAGATTGCTGTCCTTCTTGGGCACCCCCTCTCTCTGGGCTCACGTTACTGCCTTCCTCTAGCTGGGTACCATCGTCAGAGCCTTCAAAATGCTGGGCATCCTCCTGGAGCATGTACCCAACACTGTGGTCAAACAGTTCAGGGGACTCCTCAGGAGGACATGGTGGGGCTAGGGAAGGAGTGACTGATGCCATTGAGCCGAGGGAAGAGGCCGCGTTGGCAGCTGCTTTGCCAGACAAAGTACCCTGAGCCTGGGTGAGAGAGGACGAGGAGGATGAGGACGGCTTGGTCATCCACTCTACCAAGTCTTCCGCATGTTGCGGCTCAACATGGCCAGCTGCCGAAAAAAAGGACAAGCATGTCCCACGGCCACGTGCTGATGAGGATGCACCATCTCCACGACCAGCACTGTTGCCTCTAGACACAGAGTCTGCTTGCCCTCTTATTGTGACTGTCTGCCTCTCCTTGTTGGCCTTCGAGACATACTAACGGCATGCAATGAGATGTAGCTGCACAAAGCTGGGATGTATATATATACTGATACTGCAGCTAGGGAACCAACTGTCTGCCTGTAGTATTATTAGTATGAGAACACCAGCAATTGTCTTCAGGTAGCTTTAGGTGCACACTGTGCAGAGGACACAGTATACTAACTGTAAATACTGTAGCTGCATGCCTGTGGTATTAATATAGGATCAGAAGAACACCAACAATTTTCTTCAGGTAGCTTTAGGTGCACACTGTGCAGAGGACACAGTACACTAACTGTAAATACTGTAGCTGCCTGTCTGTGCTATTAATAGGAGCAGAACAACAGCAATTGTCTTCAGGTAACTTTAAGTGCACACTGTGCAGAGGATACGGTACACTAACTATAAATACTGTAGCTGCCTGCCTGTGGTATTAATATAGGATCAGAACACCATCAATTTTATTCAGGTAGCATTAGGTGCACACTGTGCAGAGGACACAGTACACTAACTGTAAATACTGTAGCTGCTTGCCTGTGGTATTAATAGGAGCAGAACAACAGCAATTGTCTCCAGGTAGCTTTAGGTTCACACTGTGCAGAGGATGCACTTCACTAACTGTAAATACTGTAGCTGCCTGCCTGTGGTATTACTAGGATCAGAAGAACACCACCAATTTTATTCAGGTAGCTTTAGGTGCACACTGTGCAGAGGACACAGTACACTAACTGTAAATACTGTAGCTGCCTGTCTGTGGTATTAATAGGAGCAGAACAACAGCAATTGTCTTCAGGTAGCTTTAGATGCACACTGTGCAGAGGACGCACTACACTAACTTGTAAATACTGCAGCTGCCTGCGGTACTGTACTAATAGGATCAGAAGAACACCACCAATTTTCTTCAGGTAGCTTTAGGTGCACACTGTGCAGAGGACACACTTCACTGACTTGTAAATACTACAGCTGCCGGCGGTACTAATAGGATCAGAAGAACACCACCAATTTTCTTCAGGTAGCTTTAGGTGCACACTATGCAGAGGAGGCACTACACTAATTTGTAAATACTGCAGCTGCCTGCGGTACTGTACCAATAGGATCAGAAGAACACCACCAATTTTCTTCAGGTAGCTTTAGGTGCACACTGTACAGAGGACACACTACACTAACTTGTAAATACTACAGCTGCCTGCAATACTAATAGGATCATAAAAACACCACCAATTTTCTTCAGGTAGCTTTAGCTGCACACTGTGCAGAGGACGCACTACACTAACTTTATATACTGTAGCTAATAGGACTAATAGGATCAGAAGAATACCAGCAATTTTCTTCAGGTAGCTGTAAATACTGTAAAAACACCTGCCTGCCTGTCAGTAGGAAGAGAATAACAGGGACGGATCTAGCTAAACTGAACACAGTGTATATATATATATATATATATATATATATATATATATATATATATATACACAATACTCTGTAAGTGCAGCTAACTGACTCGCCTGCCTACTCTATCTAACTTAAATCAAATGACACTGTCTCTCTGTCTATCTCTCCGCCACCGCAACACACTATAAAACACCGCCACCAAGGGGGCCTTATATAGTGTGGGGCGTGTACTAAACCCCCTGAGCCATAATTGGCCAAAGCCACCCTGGCTTTGGCCAATTACGGCTCTCTATACAGACGGAGCTGTAACTGGCCAAGCATATGGGTCATAATGCATGCTTGGCCAATCAAAGAGCATTGCACTGCGATGCCGCAGTGAATTATGGGCCGTGACGCGCCACTCGAATTTGGCGTGAACAGCCCATATCATTCGCAATTCGATGAACGGGCAAACATACGATGTTCGACTCGAACACAAAGCTCATCCCTACTGCCTGCCTGAAAGTGTATTTGAATATATACACCAGGAACGGTCTGCAGTGAGATCCAGCTAAACTGGATACAGTGTGTATATATATATATATATATATATATATATATATATATATATATATACACACAAAGCCGGGATATATATATATATATATATATATATATATATATATATATATATATATATATACTAAATACACTGCAGCTAACTGAAACAACTGCCTGCCTGAAGTATATTAGAAACAGTACAGCAGGAACGGTCTGCAGTGAGATCTAGCTAAACTGTATACAGTGCATATATATATATCTATATATAGATATATCTATATATCTATATCTATATATATCTATATATCTATCTATCTAGATAGATAGATAGATAGATAGATAGATAGATAGATAGATAGATAGATAGATAGATAGATAGATAGATAGATAGATAGATAGATATAGATCTCTCTCTCTATATCTATATATATAACTATATATCTATCTATAGATATATCTATAAATAGATATAGATCTATCTATATATATAGATAGATATAGATATATCTATCTATAGATATATCTATAAATAAATATAGATCTATCTATCTATCTATCTATCTATCTATCTATCTATCTATCTATCTATCTATCTATCTATCTATCTATCTATCTATCTATCTATCTATCTATCTATCTATCTATCTATCCTGAACAGTACCAGGCCACATACCCTCAACATTGGGACGGTGCTTTGAGGTAGCCCCCCAAAGCACCTTGTCCCCATGTTGATGGAGAGAAGGGCCTCATCCCCATAACCCTTGCCTGGTGGTTGTGGGGGTCTGCGGGCAGAGGCTTATCGGAATCTGGTAGCCCCCTTTAACAAGGGGACCCCCAGATCCCGGCCCTCCCCTGTGTGAAATGGTAAGGCCCCTACAATTTCACTAAAAAACTGTCAAAAATGTTAAAAATGACAAGAGACAGTTTTTGACAATTCCTTTATTAATTTCTCCTTCTTTTGGCTTCTTCTTCCATCTTCTTTCTTCTGATGTTCTTTCGGTGTTCTTCTTCTTCCTCCATCTTCTTCTTCATTTTCTTCTTCTCCATCTTCTTTTTCTTCCTGCCCCCCTCTGACAACACGGGGAAAGCCACAGGGAAGTCCCGTGAATTCCCCGTGCGTCAGAGGACGGCGGGGTCACCTGGTGGCCCCGCCCTCCATTATATAAGAAATGTCAGAAGAAGTGAAGCGTCATACGGCTGAAGACTCCCACTGAGCCAGATCGTGCGGACGGAGCAGAGAAGAAGCCTGGATGAAGATGCAGGACAAGAAGAGCGGAGGAAGAAGAAGATGGAGAAGAAGAAGATGATGGAGGAAGAAGAACACCAAAAGAACACCAGAAGAAAGAAGGTGGAATAAGAAGCTGAAAGAAGAAGAGATTAATAAAGGACTTGTCAAAAACTGTCTCTGTTTTTTTTTAACCTTTTTGACACTTTTTTTGTGAAATGGTAGGGGTACATTTGTACCCTATTACCAATTCACACGGGGGGCTGGGATCTGGGGGTCCCCTTGTTAAAGGGGGCTTCCAGATTCTGATAATCCCCCCGCCCACAGACCCCCACAACCACTGGGCAAGGGTTGTGGGGATGAGGCCCCCATCAACATGAGGACAAGGTGCTTTGGGGGGCTACCTCAAAGCACCCTCCCAATGTTGAGGGCATGTGGCCTGGTATGGTTCAGGAGGGGGGTGCTCTCTCATCCCCCCTCTTTTCCTGCGGCCTTCCAGGTTGCGTGTTTGGATAAGGGTCTAGTATGGATTTTTGGGGGACCCCACACCATTTTTTTTAAATTTTGGCACGGGGTTACCCTTAAAATCCATATCAGACCCTTCTGGTATGGATTTTGAGGGGGACCCCCATGCCATTTTTTTTTAATTTTGGTGTGGGGTTCCCCTTAATATCCATACCAGACCTAAAGGGCCAGGTATGGAATTTAGGGAGACCCCATGCCATTTTTTTAAAATTTTGGTTTGGGGTTCCCCTTAATATCCATACCAGACCCGAAGGGCCTGGTATAGAATTTATGGGGACCCCCACGCATTTTTTTAAATTTTGGTTCGGGGTTCCCCTGTGGGGAGATCCCATGCCATATATATATATATATATATTAAATACACTGCAGCTAACTGAATCAACTACCTGCCTGAAGTATATTGAAACAGTAAAACAGGAATGGTCTTCAGTGAGATCTAGCTAACCTATATACAGTGGATATATATAGCAGTCTGACTGTATATACAGGGGGTCCCCGGGTTATAAACAAGTTAGGGACTGTAGGTTTGTTCTTAAGTTGAATCTGTTTGTAAGTCGGAACAGGTACATTTTTTAGGTGTAGCTCCAGCCAAAAAAACTATTTTTAAGCTTTTTGGATAGCATAGGGAAGGGTAATCACCCCTGTAACATTTGTTTTGCTGTCTGTGCCCCTGTTCAGAAGATTTCACCTCACTTTCTGTCCCAATGACAATTGGATTTTGAAAATTTTGGGTTGCTGTGGAAACAAGCCTTGGTGATAAAGCATCAGTGGAGGTACCTTTTCCCCATAATAGCTCTTACAGGAGTGAATTTCCCTTCCTAGGGGTAGATTTCCTCTCACTTCTTGCTGTCTCCCTCCGTTTGTAAGTAGGAGTCGTTTGTAAGTTGGATGTTTGTAACTAGGGGACCCCCTGTATATATTAAATACACTGGAGCTAACTGAATCAACTGCCTGCCTAAAGTATGTTAGAAACAGTACAGCAGGAATGGTCTGCAGTGAGATCTAGCTAACTGAATAAACTGCCTGCTTAAAATAAATGAAATGACACTCTCTCTCTCTCTCTCTCTCTATCTCTCTCTTCGCCAGCAACAAACTACACAAGGCCGACGTGCAGGCGGCCTTATATAGTGTGGGGCGAGGACTTATCCCCCTGAGCCATAATTGGCCAAAGGCACCCTGCCTTTGGCCAATTATGGCTCTCTTTGCTTACGGCACTGTGATTGGCCAAAGCATGCGGGTCATAGTGCATGCTTGGCCAATCATCAGCCAGCAATGCACTGCGACAACGCAGTGCATTATGGGGCATCACGCACTGCTTGAATTTGGCACAAACGCCCCATAATGTTCTATCTTCGGTGAACGATCAAACAGCCGATGTTTGAGTCAAACATCATAGGGAGATGAGACAACTCCTTTACATGAAGCGCCATGTTTGGGATTCGAACCCAGACGCTCAGCAGAAGTTCTAACCTCTGAGCCATGGAGTTGCCACATGTGAAAACATCCTAAACATAAATACACATAAATACTGCATTTCTTTGGACATACAGGTGATGGAATTACATTACTCAAGAGTTATGCTTCTTGATTTATTCTGTGATATTTGGTGGTTCTTTGTCGGTGTGTGTAGAATAGTGATATTACCCTCAAATTTTTGGGAATTACATTTTTCTTTCTGATGTTGGTACACATATCACATTTGTTGGGCTCAAATTATGATTATTTGGAAATAATAAAAAGCACAAAAAATTGTGACTCATTTTAAATGTGCATCATCAATGGCATTGTTTGTGGTTTGTAAAGACACCCATGTCAGTTTGGGTAAAGTTTGTTGTGAGATGGAGAGTAACAAGTGAAAGTGACAAAAAATATATTTTACCTAAACATCAAAACATTCGACATTCTAGCATTCTTAAACCGGGAGTCTGGCGAAAAAAATTTTTTTAGATGTCAGCAGCTGCAAATACTGCAGCTGCTGACTTTTAAAATAAGGTCACTTACCTGTCCCAGGGTCCAGCGATGTCGGCACCCGAAACCGAACCGTCCCTCGATCCTCGGGTCCTGCCGCCGCCGGGATTTAGGAAGTGAAGCGTTGCGGCTTCACTTCCCGGTTCCCTACTGCGCATGTGTGAGTTGCGCTGCGCGTTCTCAATGGTGCTGTCTCCTGGGACCTGTGTCTTTCCCAGGAGACAGCGGGGGAGTGCGGGAGGGGGCGTGACTCCTGCGGGAGTCTATTTACCGGAAGTGGGTGCAGATACCTGTATTATACAGGTATCTGCACCCCCCTCCCCCCTGAAAGGTGCCAATTGTGACACCGGAGGGGGGGAGGAATCCAATGAGCGGACGTTCCACTTTTGGGTGGAACTCCGCTTTAAAAACAAAATAGTTGAAGTAGAAGCAACAATGTTGCAAAGTAAAATTTATTTCAGAGAAAGATACATTTTATCTCAACATTAAAAGGATTTATTTGGGCAAGTTACATTTGTACCATTAGAATCAATGGCTAAAACTTGCATTGGACTATAATAGCGCCGATTTTCACTCCCAAAAAATGCTCTTTAACACAGTGCTCATTTTGGTATTTACTATAGCACCCTGTAAAAAAGACATTGGAGCTAAATTGAGAGCGATTTGCAGGTCTGAGCATGCTAAGTTGTGTTGGCACCTAGTTTTACAGAAACAGGGAATTTATCTCTTCTCACACTTTTAAGGATATTTCAGTGTAGAAATCACTTTTTCACACAATTTAAAAGCAGATTATATTTAAACAATATACTGCATATTTCAGTACCATTTAGGTAATTATATCATGCTCTAAACAGTATTTCCATGTGCACTAATCCAGGTTTTAGCAGAGTAAGGGTTTGGGCGCTATTTGTTTTCAGGAAACCATAGTAAATTCAATTTTGGGAGTATTTTTTTTACCAGCGCTATAGTAAATACCATTTTAGCGCTAATCAGCACCACGGCGCTATAGTAAATGACCTCAGTGTGTACCCCCAATTAGTTTGTGCCTTTTTTGGTGTGTATTTATTACAATATGGTTTATAACACTATTGGATATGCTCCATTCTTCCCGTGTTTTAGAAGATATAGCAGCTTGCTGCTGGGCATACTTTTAGATACCTTAGAAATTAGTCTAAGCTGTACTTTTTAAAAATGGAGTGTTACAATTGAGGGAGATACAGCAAGATAGAGATAAAGTATATATCATAAAGCCGTGCCGGAAGTCCGGAAGAGCTGGGGGGAAGCCGCTATGGATGGTTGTATTGGAACACAATCAGAGTACTCTGGTTGCGTTCCAATATGCCTATTTATTTACTGATTCTTCAAACACTTCGGAGCAACCTAGATAAGAGAGCCTCTCAGATGACCTACCTCAATTGTTACACTCTTGTATCCTAAATGTGAAAGTAGTGATAAATGGTGAATATTTTTGTAATATATGTTGATATTATTTGCATTATTGATTTATATATTATGTTTCTATTCATCTGTAGTGGCTTTTTTGCAATACTTTACAAGTCTCCTGAGGAAGCCAGTGATTGGTGAAACATGTTGAGCTGAAGTTACTGTACATACACTATGGCCGCATGGATTTTCTTTGATGGTTTTATGAATATTACTGTTTTTAATATTTGTACATTACTATAAAATTTTGATGATTTTATGAATATATTATGTAACAAATTGTGGCACCTCAAAAATACTGGTTCCTTGTATGTACATTTTCTAAATTTAATTGATGGGATGTGGTGCCTTGATCCTCAGATAACCGGCTAATTACCACAATGCAGGGACTAGAGTTGCGTCTCCCTACCTTATAATCATAAAAAGGAAGGAGCAGCCCCATAGCCTAGGATGAAAAGGCAGTAGAATGACATGTCCTTTGTTAACTCTGTCCTAAGAAGAACAAAAGCTCCTTCTCACTGGGTGAGGAGGCACTAGTAGCATTGAATGTTGTAAACTGCAAGTGCTGGGGTATTGTAAAGAATAGTTTCCTGGGGATTTTTATTTTATTGTTCTCAATGTGTTAAGCTAAAAAAAATGTTTAATACTACTTTAAAGAAGATCTATAATTATATGTTTTTGTTTTACAGTGCTTTACCCTATGGGACAAAATACTTATAATAATTTGTCTCATGTTTCTAAGTGCTTTCTAAACCCCTCCTTCCCTTTTGCAGTGGCCGATAAGACAACAGTTTTAAAGGAGACAGTTGATTCACACCTGCAGCTTGTCTTGGAAGTGAACACCTTCCTGAGACAAGCAATGGCAAGGAATGCAGAGACTGACAAGTCCCACTCCATTTGCATTCCTCTTGTTGATACTTGTCTTAGGAAGATGTTCACAGCCAAGACAAGCTGCAGCTATGAATCAATAATTGCCTTTAAGCTGTTGGCAGGAGGGGGGGAGCAGGTTGGTATGCATATTTAGGGTTAGAAAGCACCTAAAAACATGGGACAAAGTACTTTTTCCATTTCTAGGTTCATCATGTTAATTATCTTAGTTGTGTTTTAGAGGAATTAAGAAGAAAGAAAGTACAGATGGTTACCGTAAAAAAATGCAGAAAACATCCATTATACTGTAAGCCTAATGTTAAATTAAATTGCATTGTGTTTTACTTCTGTGCCCTCATGGTGAGTTTAACTACCTGTGGATAACTGCCACATTATCCATTGCAATCATCTTTGGCTGGAATTATTTATTTGCAAGTTATTTGCATTAACTCTTGACTAGGGATGAGCTGAACACCCCCCGGTTTGGTTCGCACCAGAACCTGCGAACAGACCGAAATTTCGCACGAACGTTAGAACCCCAGTGACGTCAATGGGACTCAAACGTTCAAAATCAAAAGTGCTCATTTTAAAGGCTAATTTGCATGGTATTGTCCTAAAAAGGGTTTGGGGACCCGGGTCCTGCCCCAGGGGACATGCATCAATGGAAAAAAAACTTTTAAAAACGTCAGTTTTTTCGGGAGCAGTGATTTTAATGATGCTTAAAGTAAAAAAAAAGTTAAATATTCCTTTAAATATCATACCTGGGGGGTGTCTATAGTATGCCTGTAAAGTGGCGCGTGTTTCCCGTGCTTAGAACAGTCCCTGCACAAAATGTCATTTTTAAAGGAAAAAAAGTAATTTAAAACTGCTTGCGGCTTTAATGTAATGACGGGTCCTGGCAATATGGATGAAAATCAGTGAGACAAACGGCATGGGTACCCCCCAGTCCACTACCAGGCCCTTTGGGTTTTGTATGGATATTAAGGGGAACCCCGCACCCAAATTAAAAAAGGAAAGGTGTGTGGCCCCCGGGCCCTAGATACTCTGAACAGCAGTATACAGGCGGTGCAAACAAGACAGGGACTGTAGGTTTGTTGTTAAGTAGAATCTGTCTGTAATTTCGAACTGGTACATTTTTAAAGTGTAGCTCCAGCCAAAAAATCTATTTTTAAGCTTTTTGGAAAACATAGGGAAGGGTTATCACCCCTGTGACATTTGTTTTGCTGTCTGTGCTCCTCTTCAGAAGATTTCCCCTCACTTTTTGTCCCAATGACAAATGTTTTTTTTTTAATTTGGGGATTTTTGTGAAACAAGGATTGGTGATAAAGCATCAGTGGAAAGGAGAAAAGTTTTCCCTTCCTAGGGGTAGATTTCATCTCACTTTCTGTTGTCTCCTTCCGTTTGCAAGTAGGAGTTATTTGTAAGTTGGATGTTTGAAAGTAGGGGCCTGCCCTATACACTCAGCAGAAATTTGGGCCTTAGGTGTTGTTGTGGCCACAACACTGTAAGCCCTCACAGGGCCCTGCTGTGAAATATTAGATCAAGAATTGTAATTACATGCCCCTGTTGAACAGGGGCAGAAAAATTGGGCCTTTGGTGGTGGTGGTGGTGCTGGTGCCACAACACTGTAAGTCCTCACAGATACTCTTGGTGGGCGCAGAAATGGGCCCTGCTGTGAAATATTAGATCAAGAATTCTAATTACATGTCCCTGTTGAACAGGGGCTGAAAAATTGGGCCTTAGGCACTGGTGCTGGTGCCACAACACTGGAACCCCTCACAGATGCTCTAGTTGGAGTACAGGAAATAGCCCTGCTGCAAAGAATTGCATCAAAAATTGTAATTACACGCCCCTGTTAAACAGGGGCTGAAAAATTGGGCCTTAGGCACTGGTGCTGGTGCCACAACACTGCAACCCCTCACAGATACTCTAGTTGGAGCGCAGGAACTAGCCCTGCTGCAAAGAATTGCATCAAAAATTGTATTTACACGCCCCTGTTAAACAGGCGCTGAAAAATTGGGCCTTAGGCACTGGTGGCGGGACTGGCGGCGCCCAGAACCAAAAATGTTCTTACAAGCTATCATCATGATCATTGAGGAGGAAGAGGATTATTACTCAGTATAACAGGATACTCACTCAGCATCAGCATAGGCAGTCTTTGAAGGGATCTGACATTTCAAAAAAATGTATTCGGTTACATCAGCATCAGGTTCTAGGCAGCTGGTTGTGATCCAAGACTGATTCATTTTTATGAAGGTCAGTCGATCGACCGAGTCGGTGGACAGACGCATCCTGTGATCAGTTACAAAGCCTCCAGCAGCACTGAATATGCGTTCCAAAAGAACGCTGGATGCAGGACAGGCCAGTAGCTCAATTGCATACTGTGCAAGCTCTGTCCATCCTCAAGACCCAGTAACCCAGAGGATTTTCAGTGGGAAAGGTGTCCAAGTCAAATCTTGCACCTAGGTATTCCTGCACCATGTAAAACAGATGCTGGCGATGGTTGCTGGAACCGATCATACCTTCGGGCTGCGGACTAAAAAATTGTCTGAACGCATCGGTCAGACGGCCACCTTCTACACAGCTCCTTCTTTGACTGACCGAAGCCTCAGCAACACGTTGTCCAGAAACAGGAGTTTGTAACCTCCCAGTCTCTAGGAACGCGTTGCACAGACCTTTCTGCAAGGCCTACCGAAGATGTTTCATCCTCTTCTCCCTCTGCGACGGCAAGATAAGGACCGCAACCTTACCCTTGTAACGTGGATCAAGAAGGGTTGCCAGTATTGTTCCTTCTCCTTGATACCACGAATACGAGGATCCTTCTGCAGGCTTTGCAGGATCAGGGAGGCCATGCAGCGTAGGTTTGGTGAGGCATTCGGTCTGGAGTCCTCTGGGTCACTAAAGACAACATGATCTGCAGCCACCTCTTCCCAGCCACGTACAAGTCTACGTGTTTCTTGGGACTGTAAATGATCCCTTAAAGACTGCTGCTGATGCTGAGTGCCAGGCTCTACCTCCATACTGACACAATCCTCCTCCTCCTCCTCCTCCTCTTCCTGTGTGGTCGGCGGGCACGCAGGAACACTGTCTGAATAAAGGGGGCCTTGAGAGCTAAGGAAGTCCTCCTCTTCCTGCCTCGGTTCTGCCTCAAGTGCCCTGTCCATTATTCCACGCAGCCTGTGCTCCAACAGGTGGACAAGGGGGACAGTGTCACTGATGCATGCACTGTCACTGCTCACCATCCTCGTGGCCTCCTCAAATGGTGACAGGACAGTGCATGCATCCCTGATCATGGCCCACTGGCGTGGGGAAAAAACAAGCCCCCCTGACCCTGTCCTGCTGCCATAGTCGCACAGGTACTCATTGATGGCCTTCTGCTGCATGTGCAGCTGCTGCAGCATGGCCAACGTTGAGTTCCACCTGGTGGGCATGTCACAGATTAGGCGGTTTTTGGGCAGGTTAAATTCCTTTTGGAGGTCTGCCAGCCAAGCACTGGCATTATATGACCGGCGGAAATGCACACAGACTTTCCTGGTCTGCCTCAGGACATCCTGTAAGCCCGGGTACCTGCCCAAGAACCGCTGCACCACCAAGTTAAGGACGTGAGCCAAACAGGGCACATGGGTGATTTGTCCCTGTCGGAGGGCGGAGAGGAGGTTGGTGCCATTGTCGCAAACCATCATTCCTGCCTTAAGTTAGCGTGGAGTCAACCACCTCTGAACCTGCCCCTGCAGAGCTGACAGAACCTCTGCCTAGTGTGGCTCTTGTCCCCCAAGCACACCAGCTCAAGCACCGCATGGCATCTTTTGGCCTGCATACTTGCGTAGCCCCTTGAACGCCTACGGAGCATCGCTGGTTCTAAAGACAAAGCACAGGAAGAGGCCATGGAGGAAGAAGAAGAGGAGGGGGTGGAGGAAGGAGGTGTGTCAGAATCATTAGCATTGGCATTTTGGAGGCGTGGTGGTGGAACAACCTCCAACACTACTGCACCTTGTCCTGCATCCTTCCCAGCTGCCAGCAGAGTCACCCAATGCGCCGTGAAACTTAGGTAACGTCCCTATCCTGGCTGCTGGGCCATGAGTCAGCGGTATTATGCACCTTACCGCTGACCGCCCTGTCCAGCGAGGCATGGATATTGCCTTTCACATGCCGGTAGAGAGCCGGAATCGCCTTCCGTGAGAAAAAGTGGCATTTGGGTACCTGCCACTGAGGAGCCGCACATTCCACAAATACACGGAAGGGGGCAGTGTCTACAAACTGAAAAGGTAGCAGTTGAAGTGCTAGCAATTTTGCCAAGCTAGCATTCAACCGCTGAGCATGTGGATGGCTGGGAGCAAACTTCTTTCGGCAGTACAGCAGCTGGGGCAGGGAAATTTGCCTGGTACAATCTGACGTCAGTGTACAGAAAGCAGGTTGCCCACAAGTACTTGGCTGTGACACACCTAAATCTACACCTTCATTCCTCTCAGTGCAGGTCTCAGAGAGGACTGAAGGTTTAGTGGGGTTGGAGGTCTCAGCTGATGAGGAGCAAGGAGAGGTGCTCTTTGTTCTTTGGTGTGGGTCTTTTAGATAAGCTTGCCAACTAACTGCATGGCAGGTCAACATATGTCTGGTCAAGCATGTGGTGCCCAAGCGGGAGATGTTTTGGCCATGCGAGATATGCTTGAGACATATGTTGCAAATAGCAGCGGTGCGATCTGATGCACTTGTCTCAAAAAAGGCCCACACCAAAGAACTTTTGGAATAACGCGAAGAAGGAGCTTTGCGGTGTGATGCAGTCAGTGTGCTGCCCTTAGGCTGGCCCCTGGAGGGCATCCTGCCTCATTGGTGATGTGCCTCCTCCTCCTCCTCCTCCTCTCTCCTATCAGGCACCCACATTGAGTCAGTGACCTCATCATCCCCTCCCTCCTCATCACTGGAGCAAACCTGTTGTATGCTGCAGCAGGGGGAGCATGACTGCCAGATTGCTGTCCTTCTTGGGCACCCCCTCTGTCCGTGCTCATGTTACTACCTTCATCTAGCTCAGTATCATCATCAGAGCCTTCTAAACGCTGGGCATCCTCCTGGAGCATGTACCCAACACTGTTGTCAAACAGTTCGAGGGACTCCTCAGGAAGACATGGTGGGGCTAGGGAAGGAGTCACTGATGCCATTGAGCTGAGGGAAGAGGCCACGTTGGCAGCTGCTTTGCCAGACAAAGTACCCTGAGCATGGGTGAGAGAGGATGAGGAGGATGAGGACAGCTTGGTCATCCACTCGACCAAGTCTTCCGCATGTTGCAGCTCAACACGGACAGCTGCGGAAGAAAAAAGGCCAAGCATGTCCCACGGCCACATGCTAATGAGGATGCACCATCTCCACGCCACGACCAACACTGTTGCCTCTAGACACAGAGCCTGCTTGCCCTCTTTTTTTTGGCTTGTGACTGTCTGCCTCTCCTTGTTGGCCTTCCAGACATACTAATGGCCTGCAGTGAGATGTAGCTGCACTAAGCTGGGATATATATATATATATATATATATATATATATATATATATATATATATATATAATGATACTGCAGCTAGCAAAATCAACTGCCTGTAGCATGAGAACACCACTAGTCTTCTACAGGTAACTTTAGATGAACACTGTGCAGATGTCGCACTACACTAACTTGTAGCTTTAGCTGAACACTGTGCAGAGGACGCACTACACCAACGTTAAAATAATGTAGCTGCCTGTGGTAGTGATGGGATCAGGAAAACACCACCAACCTTCTAGAGGTAGCTTTAGCTGAACACTGTGCAGAGGTCGCACTACACTAACGTGTAAATAATGTAGCTGCCTGTGGTAGTGATAGGATCAGGAAAACACCACCAACCTTCTACAGGTAGCTTTAGCTGAACACTGTGCAGAGGTCGCACTACACTAACTTGTAGCTTTAGCAGAATACTGTGAGGAGGACGCACTATACTAACTTGTAGCTTTAGCTGAACACTGTGCAGAGGTCGCACTACACTAACTTGTAGCTTTAGCAGAACACTGTAAGGAGGACGCACTACACTAACTTGTAGCTTTAGCTGAACACTGTGAGGAGGACGCACTACACTAACTTGTAGCTTTAGCTGAACACTGTAAGGAGGATGGACTACACTAACTTGTAGCTTTAGCTGAACACTGTGCACTACACTAACTTGTAGCTTTAGCTGAACACTGTTCAGAGGATGCATTACACTAACTTGTAGCCTTAGCTGAACACTGTGCAGAGATTGCACTAAACTAACTTGTAGCTTTAGCTGAACACTGTTAAGAGGACGCACTACACTAACTTGTAGCTTTAGCTGAACACTGTGAGGAGGACACACTACACTAATTTGTAGCTTTAGCTGAACACTGTGCACTACACTAACTTGTAGCTTTAGCTGAACACTGTTCAGAGGACGCACTACACTAATTTGTAGCTTTAGCTGAACACTGTGCAGAAGTCGCACTACACTAACTTGTAGCTTTAGCTGAACACTGTTCAGAGGACGCACTGCACTAACTTGGCCAACCAGAGACCCTCAGATGAGTACAGACATCTAGGCTGCGCACCCCACAAGATGCGTGAAAAATACTACAAAGAACCCCCTAATGGGGCTTTAAAGCAGCCAATAAAAATACAATGTAGATAATCAAAAAGTACATTTTATTGGTACAAAAAATGGTATAAAACAGGTGGGTTCTGACCTTCAAGTCAGGACATGAACTGGAGTACAATATACAAAAAGTCACACCGGACAATGCCCGTGATTGGGAACCATGTACAGTACAGTGTATTTAAGACAACAAGATCATAGAACTTAGAGTCCTGACGCGTTTCGACCCTCACTGGGTCATCTTCAGAGGATAGTTGTCAACTATAGGGATGTAAGCATGTGTCAGGCATGGCGTAAAACTCAACAGTGGTAAACTCATGTACATACAACGCAGTGTATCTGCATAATATGTATAGTTACCCGTCACAGAGTTCCCAATAATTCAGGATATTCCAAATGATGTGATCCCTCCTATGTGCCTTTGTCTCCCCACTGTCAGACCAGCTCCCCGGAGAGCGGGTGATCGACCAAATATGCCTTGCAAGGAATCACGCATATACTGCCCCCCACATGGGGGAAAAGATGGGAAAAAAGCAGGCAGCGAGTGGCGTACACTACACCCAAGATAAAGTGACGATGATGCTGAAAACAAGATTAAGAGCGAGGGATCAATTAGTTCCCCTAAAGAAACTTTTGAGGGCAATTTGGTCATAACAAAGCATAGGTTCATGGGTCAGCAGGGAGCGAAAAATGCAACAGAGAGGAAGAGAAACAGGAAAAAAGGGGGAGAGGGTAGGAGGGGGAAAAAAAATAATAAAAAAGGGGGGAAGGGAGGGAAGAAGGGAAAAGGAAGGGAAGGGGGGAAGGAAGGAGCATGTGGGGGGGGAGACAGGAAAATAGGAGAAACTAAACACCAAAGGAACAGTGAAGCCCCAAGAGATAGGAGAGGGGTAGGTGACTCGCAGAAACAGACAAACAACAAAGACCCTGCAGCCCATTGAAACCATGCAACAATGAAGGTGTTGGAGAAAAAGCACTGATCGTACACCGAAGTGAGGAAGACCAGCCAGAGCTGGAAGGGGGAGGGAAGGGGGGGGGGAGGGAGGGGAGGAAGAAAGGATGGGGGGGAAAGGGGGGGGTGCAGTGATGGGAATGAAAAGAAGTGACTGTGGGGAGGGAGAGAAAGAGAAAAAAATGTGAGAGGACTGGTGTGGTAAGGGGGACACAGCAATACACAACAAACCATATGACCAAACGTGGCAGGATACTAAAAATGTGGGAGTGCATGTGGTGACAACAGTGCTAATTACCCGATCAAAATGACAGCAATGGTTAAATCAAATGCCCAGGGTTCTAGAAAATTAAAATATTGTAATCAGGCATAGCTGAATAATAGGATTTATGAGCAAGGAATACTGGGAAGCGGTGGTAATAAACCATACTTACCAGTCGTTTAGACCGGTGGTTGCATGCACAGGTGTCGTGGGGTTAGGAGAGAGTCAATGAACCTCCCCTGGAGCTTGGTGCATTTAACAGAAAGTGTTGATTGCCCAAACCCTAACAGGTGCGGATGCCAAATCGCTCCCTTCCCTTCTCCCCCTCCACTCGGGGGAAAGAGCGACACAGCTGTGCGCTCGCTACGTGACCCCCCCAGCGTTCCGGAAGAGACTGATCTCTCGGGTCCCCTGTTGCTCCCGCCACAACTGCGCAGGCGCCGTGACGTCACGCGCACTAGGTCGCGCGTGCGTGAGCACGGCATCCGGAAGGGATCCGGGACGCCGCTGGCAGAGAAGGGGTGCCCAATCCCAGGTGCTGCCACCTGGTGGGCGCATGAAGGAGACACAGGGCCCAAGCGTCGCCCCTCTTCTCCTCCCAGGAAGGCATAGATGGTGCGGTCCCGCCCCCTAAAGGGAGAGCATAGGTGACAGGGGGGAAAACAACCAGAGACATAGAAAAAGGCAATAATACTGAACACACACATTATCAGATGACCATTAGAGGAATATAACCGCATTGGCCTTCCTCAGACATTAACAGCGTGCTTACATAGGATCTACTTAACCCCTTATTGAGCATAATCTATGCCTTATACTGTACAGTGCCATTCTCATCTTACAGGTGGTCCTGTGACTTATGGTGGCATCATCCGTTATACTTACAGAGTAAAACAACAAATCATACAAAAAGATTTGCATAATAACAAAATATACATAGAAATTATACACAAAAGAAACTATGAACTGCTTTTCAAGGCAATGTCCCTCTGAGAATGGGAGACTCACGAAAACAAATCCTACTTTTGTACTTTACACTTTGTGGTTTACACTTTGTGGCAAAGAGTTGCATCACACAATGCAAAGTGTTAGAGATGATCTTATTAAGAATACTTATCGCAGGGAAAAAACAGGCAGGAATGGACCAAATGATGGAAATTCTGGTTTTATATGTTTACAACAGGCCGTCCCCAGAGCTAGAATAGGGGGGGGGTAGGGGGAAAAAGGGGGGGAAGGGAAAAGAGTGGGAACAGAGATTCTCTTATCCCATATATTCACTGTGTCTTGCCAGATGAAAACCCATGCAGGAAGGGGGCATACGAGATCGATTCATTGAGGCCTGGTGGAAAGGTGGCCTGTAACTTGAATATCCATCTCTGCTCTTTTTGTAACAAAGACTTATTCCAATCGCCACCTCTGGTTGGAATATGCATTCTACAAAGGGCCACAAAGGTGACTCTTGGAACCCTGTAGTTGTGTGTAGAAATAATGTGCCTCCCAATGGAAAGATATGGGTTCCCCACCTGCATGCTATATACATGTTGGGAAACGCGTTTCCAAAATTCCTGGTTTTCCCCACGTAGTAAGTGCCACATTCGCATTCCATCAAGTATACTATTCTGCATGTGTGGCAGTTCACAAATTGTGTGGGAGTAAAAGTGCTTCCGTTAGGAAGGACAAAGGTTTTCTCCTTTTTAATAAATGAACAGTAGGAGCAATGTCCACAGGGGAAGGAGCCCACTGTGGAACGATGTTTCAATCTCCCATTCTCATTGGTGTATTCGCTCTGGATGAGCTTGTCCCGTAATGACATAGCTCTTTTGTATGTTATGGTAGGTTGTCCTTGAACAAATTCACGTAGTTTGGGGTCATCCGTAAGGATGCTCCAATGACGCTTTATGATTTTTTTGATGGCTGTGTGTTGTCGAGTGTAGCGCATAATGATCCGGGTGAGATTACACTCAGGGCTCTTGGAGGGCTTAGATCTAAAAAGCAGCTGGGATCTAGATTGTCCTATAGCTTGATTATACGCTTTTTTAAGGCAAGATCGACTGTAACCCCTAGCTAGCAATCGGGTCTGAAGCCCCTCGGCTTCTTTTTTAAAAAGAGCATCGTTCGAATAGTTGCGACGAAGGCGCAAATATTGTCCGTAGGGGATTGAATTCTTGAGTGGTGTCGGATGAAAACTATCCAAGTGGAGGACCGTATTGCCAGCAGTAGTCTTTCGGCATAAAGTGCTGGATAGGTTTCTTTCAGCAGTGACGGAGATGGAGACATCTAAGAAGGTGACATTGTGGGGGTCATGGGTCATCGTGAATCTTAGATTACGATCGTTTACATTGATCCACTTGAAAACGTCGTCGATATACCTCAGCCATTTAGTTATATGGCTGGTGTATACGACAAGGCCCTTGTCCTCCAAGAGAGACTTCTCCCACTCCCCCAGGTACAGGTTGGCATAGGAGGGGGCACAGCAGGTCCCCATAGCCACACCCTGTACCTGGAGGTAGTGGGAGTTGTCAAAACAGAAATGGTTGTGGTGCAGTATATAATGCAGACCGTTCAAGATAAAACTGATCAATGCCGGATCATATTGAGAGTGCTGTTGCAAAGCCCTTTGCACAGCAACCAAACCCCGGGAATGGGGAATGCTGCTGTACAGCGCCTCAACATCGATAGTTACCAGAAAGGCGTTATCTGGTATCTTAAGATCATTAATAAGTTGTAGAAATTGTATTGTGTCCCTAACAAATGAGGGCAAAGCCAGAAGGAGGGGTTGCAAATGAGCATCTATGGCACGGCTTAGATTTTCTGATATGGCCCCATTGCCAGAGACAATAGGACGGCCTGTGAGTGTGGTAGAATTTTTATGAATCTTAGGCAGACTGTAAAATGTGGCTACCTTAGAATGTGGGGTCCTGATGAATTCATAGATATTTTTAGTGATTGCTCCTATGTGGAATGCACGATCGACCATACTATAAAAGCTGGAGTTATATTGGTTGATACTAAGGGCCGAAATAGGTTTGTACCATTCCTTGTTCTTTAAGATGTTCAAACACATTGAAACGTAGTCATCATTATTCATGATGACCACATTGCCCCCTTTGTCCGAGGGTTTTATTACAATTTTGGAATTTTTTGTAAGGCGCTGAAGGGCCTGATTTTCATCATGTGAAAGATTTGCCGGCTTGAGTTTGGTTTGTGGTATTTTGCATATATCTCGAATTGTCTGCCTTAAAAACACTGCTACATTGGGATTGATGGTTGAGGAGGGGAATGTTGTAGAAGCCTTTTTAAACATTAATAGGGGATTTGGGATCGATTTGTCCACCTCCTGCAGTAAGGTGTCCAAATCGATTTGGTCTATTAGATCCACTGTATTGTTTTCTTGATAAAGGAGAGTTAAGTCTCGTAGGGCCCTGCATTTCTTCATGCTGTACAAAGACCCATCTGCAGCGTCAGCGTCAGAGTCATCCTTAGCATGCAGGTATTTTAATAGTAACCTGCGTGCAAAAAGTTGTAAATCGATGATAGTATCAAAAACATCGAAGTTTTGTTCGGGGCAAAAGGTTAGTCCACGGGATAGGAGTTGTATCTCAATTGGTGACAAATCGATGGAAGATAGATTGATCACACTTAGATGGTTGGTTGGATCCTTACCACAAAGGGATCCAGAACTTTGCCTGTTTTGTTGGTTTGTGGGGACCCCAGTCCCCGAACCAAGTTTAAATCTTTTTGTGGGGCTGCTTTAGTTGGGCCTACAGAGGAATTGGAATGGTTTAGGGAATACTGTGATGGTGAAATGTTGGTATTGGACTCAGGTGCTGTTGTCCTACCCACATCAGCAGGATGTTCTTTCATTCCTGTATGGTTGGATTGGGCATTATAAGATGCCGACGCAGAAGCAGTGTCCGTCGCTCATTTTTTAGGATCGTGTTCAGGAGAATTACTGAAGCTGCAATCTCTTTTTTGTTGTGATTTATTGTGTGATTGACTGCGTTGAGAGGAATTTTTACGTTCAGATTCGGAGTCTGAAAATGTCCGATGTTTTGGAATTTGGATGTTGTTTTTATTCTTAGGTTCCCGATGCGGGTGGTTAGTTGGTGGGGACCCAAGATTTTTCCATCTATAGGCACGTCCCTCCGAGAAGGCGTGTTTGTCTATCCAGAATTGCGTTTCCTTATTGTGTAAAATATTTTTGTTAAAGGCTGATAGATTCTCTTCCAAGAGGGTCTGAGATTCAGAAAACAGGGGGTGTTGGGCATATTGAATCAATGCTTGTTCCAGTTTGTTAATGACACCATCAAGGAGGCCAATTTGTTTGTTGTATTCCCTGGACAAGATGGACATCATCTCTCGGGAGCACAATTTAAGATTGGCCTCCCATTCGGCTTTGCATTCCTCACTTATTAGGTCAACATTGGGAAAAATCTGGACACGTAGTCCAAAAGGATTGATCTGCTCTTCAAGGTATCTGCCAAAAGTTTTGACCTGACAGAAAAGGGCAGACTTTCTCTCAAGTACCTTGGTTAGTTTTTGAAATAGTGATGCAATGGAAAGGGTTTTTTGATCTCCCTGTTCGAAAGAGTTCTCATATTGGGTCATTAAATTAGCCCAATCTACCCCTGTGAATTTGCTCATCCTGGATAAGAGATCACAGTCTGCCTGTAGCCAAAGATGAATATAAATAGAAAAAAAGAGAAAAGACCATATGCCAGAGTCATATACAACACCTTGGAACCAGTTCACAGTTCATGTCTTGACTCAAGTGTCCAAAACAGCGGGGGAGGGGTGTTTAACCACCCAGTAATACAAAAATGGCCAACCAGAGACACTCACATGAGTACAGACATCTAGGCTGCGCATCCCACAAGATGCGTGAAAAATACTACGAAGAACCCCCTAACGGGGCTTTAAAGCAGCCAATAAAAATACAATGTAGATAATCAAAAAGTTAATTTTATTGGTGCAAAAAAAAGCTTATAATCCAGCTATAGGACAATCTAGATCCCAGCTGCTTTTTAGATCTAAGCCCTCCAAGAGCCCTGAGTGTAATCTCACCCGGATCATTATGCGCTACACTCGACAACACACAGCCATCAAAAAAAATCATAAAGCGTCATTGGAGCATCCTTACGGATGACCCCAAACTACTTGAATTTGTTCAAGAACAACCAACCATAACATACAAAAGAGCTATGTCATTACGGGACAAGCTCGTCCAGAGCAAATACACCAATGAGAATGGGAGATTGAAACATTGTTCCACAGTGGGCTCCTTCCCCTGTGGACATTGCTCCTACTGTTCATTTATTAAAAAGGACAAAACCTTTGTCCTTCCTAACGGAAGCACTTTTACTCCCACACAATTTGTGAACTGCCACACACGCGGAATAGTATACTTGATGGAATGCGAATGTGGTGCTTACTACGTGGGGAAAACCAGGCAGGAATTCTGGAAACGCATTTCCCAACATGTATATAGCATGCAGGTGGGGAACCCATATCTTTCCATTGGGAGGCACATTATTTCTACACACAACTACAGGGTTCCAAGAGTCACCTTTGTGGCCCTTTGTAGAATGCATATTCCAACCAGAGGTGGCGATTGGAATAAGTCTTTGTTAAAAAAAGAGCAGAGATGGATATTCAAGTTACAGGCCACCTTTCCACCAGGCCTCAACGAATCGATCTCGTATGCCCCCCCTTCCTGCATGGGTTTTCATCTGGCAAGACACAGTGAATGTATGGGAGAAGAGAATCTCTGTTCCCCCCCTCCCCCCCCCCTTTCCCCCCCTCCCGCCCCTATTCTAGCTCTGGGGACAGGATTTGTTTTCGTGAGTCTCCCATTCTCAGAGGGACATAGCCTTGAAAAGCAGTTCATAGTTTCTTTTGTGTATAATTTCTATGTATATTTTGTTATTATGCAAATCTTTTTGTATGATTTGTTGTTTTACTCTGTAAGTATAACGGATGATGCCACCATAAGTCACAGGACCACCTGTAAGATGAGAATGGCACTGTACAGTATAAGGCATAGATTATGCTCAATAAGGGGTTAAGTAGATCATATGTAAGCATGCTGTTAATGTCTGAGAAGGCCAATGCGGTTATATTCCTCTAATGGTCATCTGATAATGTGTGTGTTCAGTATTGTTGCCTTTTTCTATGTCTCTGGTTGTTTTCCCCCCTGTCACCTATGCTCTCCCTTTAGGGGGCGGGACCGCACCATCTATGCCTTCCTGGGAGGAGAAGAGGGGTGACGCTTGGGCCCTGCGTCTCCTTCATGCACCCACCAGGTGGCAGCACCTGGGATTGGGCGCCTCTTCTCTGCCAGCGGCATCCCGGATCCCTTCCGGATGCCATGCTCATGCGCGCGACCTAGTGCGCGTGACGTCACGGCACCTGTGCAGTTGCGGCGGGAGCGACGGGGGACCCGAGAGATCAGTCTCTTCCGGAACGCTGGGGGGGTCACGTAGCGAGCGCACAGCTGTGTCGCTCTTTCCCCCGAGTGGAGGGAAGGGAGCGATTTGGCATCCGCACCTGTTGGGGTTTGGGCAATCGACACTTTCTGTTAAATGCACCAAGCTCCAGGGGAGGTTCACTGACTCTCTTCTAACCCCACGACACCTGTGCATGTAACCACTGGTCTGAATGACTGGTAAGTACACTTTAAACATTTTTAATTGTTTTACCTAAGTGTGGTTTATTACCACCGTTTCCCAGTATTCCTTGCTCATAAATCCTACTATCCAGCTATGCCTGATTACAATTTTCTAGAACCCTGGGCATTCGATTTAACCATTGCTATCATTTTGATCGGGTAATTAGCACTGTTGTCACCACACGCACTCCCACATTTTTAGTATCCTGCCACACGCACTGTTTGGTAATATGGTTTGTTGTGTATTGTTGTGTCCCCCTTACCACACCAGTCCTCTCACATCTTTTTCTCTTTCTTTCCCTCCCCACAGTCACTTCTTTTCATTCCCATCACTGCACCTTCCCCCCTCCCCCCCCATCCTTTCTTCCTCCCCTCCCTCCCCCCCTTCCCTCCCCCTTCCAGCTCTGGCTGGTCTTCCTCACTTCGGTGTACGATCAGTGCTTTTTCTCCAACACCTTCATCGTTGCATGGTTTCAATGGGCTGCAGGGTCTTTGTTGTTTGTCTGTTTCTGCAAGTCACCTACCCCTCTCCTATCTCTTGGGGATTCACTGTTCCTTTGGTGTTTCGTTTCTCCTATTTTCCTGTCCCCCCCCCCCCCCACATGCTCCTTCCTTCCCCCCTTCCCTTCCTTTTCCCTTCTTCCCTCCCTTCCCCCCTTTTTTATTTATTTTTTTTTCCCCTCCTACCCTCTCCCCCCTTTTTTCCTGTTTCTCTTCCTCTCTGTTGCATTTTTCGCTCCCTGCTGACCCATGAACCTATGCTTTATTATGACCAAATTGCCCTCAAAAGTTTCTTTAGGGGAACTAATTGATCCCTCACTCTTAATCTTGTTTTCAGCATCATCGTCACTCCATCTTGGGTGTAGTGTACGCCACTTGCTGCCTGCTCTTTTCCCCCCTTTTCCCCCATGTGGGGGGCAGTATATGCGTGATTCCTTGCAAGGCATATCTGGTCGATCACCCGCTCTCCGGGGAGCTGGTCTGACAGTGGGGAGACAAAGGAACATAGGAGGGATCACATCATTTGGAATATCCTGAATTATTGGGAACTCTGTGACGGGTAACTATACATATTATGCAGATACACTGCGTTGTATGTACATGAGTTTACCACTGTTGAGTTTTACGCCATGCCTGACACATGCTTACATCCCTACAGTTGACAACTATCCTCTGAAGATGACCCAGTGAGGGTCGAAACGCGTCAGTACTCTAAGTTTTATGATCTTGTTGTCTTAAATACACTGTACTGTACATGGTTCCCAATCACGGGCATTGTCCGCTGTGACTTTTTATATATTGTACTCCAGTTCATGTCCTGACTTGAAGGTCAGAACCCACCTGTTTTATACCATTTTTTGTGCCAATAAAATTAACTTTTTGATTATCTACATTGCATTTTTATTGGCTGCTTTAAAGCCCCGTTAGGGGGTTCTTCGCACTACACTAACTTTTAGCTTTAGCTGAACACTGTTCAGAGGACACACTACACTGACTTGTAGCTTTAGCTGAGCACTGTGCAGAGGTCGCACTACACTAACTTGTAGCTTTAGCTGAACACTGTGAGGAGGACGCACTACAGTAACTTGTAGCTTTAGCTGAACACTATGAGGAGGACGCACTACACTAACTTGTAGCTTTAGCTGAACACTGTGAGGAGGATGCACTACACTAACTTGTAGCTTTAGCTGAACACTGTGAGGAGGACGCACTACACTAACTTGTAGCTTTAGCTGAACACTGTGCACTACACTAACTTGTAGCTTTAGCTGAACACTGTTCAGAGAATGCACTACATTAACTTGTAGCTTTAGCTGAACACTGTGCAGAGGTCGCACTACACTAACTTGTAGCTTTAGCTGAACACTGTGCACTACACTAACTTGTAGCTTTAGCTGAACACTGTTCAGAGGACACACTACACTAACTTGTAGCTTTAGCTGAACACTGTGCAGAGGTCGCACTACACTAACTTGTAGCTTTAGCTGAACACTGTGAATAGGATGCAATACACTAACTTGTAGCTTTAGCTGAACACTGTGAGAAGGACGCACTACACTAACTTGTAGCTTTAGCTGAACACTGTGCAGAGGTCGCACTACACTAACTTGTAGCTTTAGCTGAACACTGTGAGGAGGACGCACTACACTAACTTGTAGCTTTAGCTGAACACTGTGCACTACACGAACTTGTAGCTTTAGCTGAACACTGCTCAGAGGACACACTACATTAACTTGTAGCTTTAGCTGAACACTGTGCAAAGGTCACAATTGGGGATGAGCTTCGAGTTTGAGTTGAACTCATGTTCGACTCGAACATTAGCTGTTCGCAAGTTCACCGAACAGCGAACAATTTGGGGTGTTCGCGGCAAACTCGAATGCCGCAGAACACCATTTAAAAGTCTATGGGAGAAATCAAAAGTGCTAATTTTAAAGGCTTATATGCAAGTTATTGTCATAAAAAGTGTTTGGGGACCCGGGTCCTGTCCCAGGGGACATGGATCAATGCAAAAAAAAGTTTTAAAAACGGCCGTTTTTTCAGGAGCAGTGATTTTAATAATGCTTAAAGTCA
This sequence comes from Aquarana catesbeiana, assembly GCF_042186555.1. Lineage (NCBI taxonomy): Eukaryota > Metazoa > Chordata > Amphibia > Anura > Ranidae > Aquarana > Aquarana catesbeiana. Next base: position 280,436,791 of record NC_133328.1, read on the forward strand.
AACAATAAAAGTGTAATATCCCTTTAAATTTCGTACCTGGGGGGTGTCTATAGTATGCCTGTAAAGGGGCACATGTTTCCCGTGTTTAGAACAGTCTGACAGCAAAATGACATTTGGAAGGAAAAAACCCATTTAAAACTACCCGCGGCTATTGCATTGCCGACAATACACATAGAAGTTCATTGATAAAAACGGCATGGAAATTCCCCACAGGGAAACCCCAAACCAAAATTTAAAAAAAAAAATGACGTGGGAGTCCCCCTAAATTCCATACCAGGCCCTTCAGGTCTAGTATGGATATTAAGGGGAACCCCGGCCAAAATTAAAAAAAAAAATGATGTGGGGTTCCCCCTAAATTCCACACCAGACCCTTCAGGTCTGGTATGGATTTTAAGGGGAACCCCGCACCAAAAAAACAAAAAAAACGGCGTGGGGTCCCCCCAAAAATCCATACCAGACCCTTATCCGAGCACGCAACCTGGCAGGCCGCAGGAAAAGAGGGGGGGATGAGAGTGCGGCCCCCCCCCTCCTGAACCGTACCAGGCCACATGCCCTCAACATTGGGAGGGTGCTTTGGGGTAGCCCCCCAAAACACCTTGTCCCCATGTTGATGAGGACAAGAGCCTCATCCCCACAACCCTGGCCGGTGGTTGTGGGGGTCTGCGGGCGGGGGGCTTATCGGAATCTGGAAGCCCCCTTTAACAAGGGGACCCCCAGATCCCCCCCCTGTGTGAAATAGTAAGGGGGTACTTACCCCTACCAGTTCACTAAAAAACTGTCAAAAATGTTAAAAATGACAAGAGACAGTTTTTGACAATTCCTTTATTTATATGCTTCTTCTTTCTTCTATCTTCCTTCATCTTCTTCTTCTTCTGGTTCTTCTGGCTCTTCTAGTTCTTCCTCCGGGGTTCTCGTCCAGCATCTCCTCTGCGGCGTCTTCTATCTTCTTCTCCTCGGGCCGCTCCGCACCCATGGCATGGGGGGAGGCTCCCGCTCTTCTCTTCATCTTCTTCTTCATCCTCTTCTCTTCTTCCTTCTTCTCTTCTTCTCTCCTTCATTTTCTTCTCCGGGCCGCTCCGCACCCATGCTGGCATGGAGGGAGGCTCCTGCTGTGTGACGGCATCTCCTTGTCTGACGGTTCTTAAATAACGGGGGTGGGGCCACCCGGTGACCCCGCCCCCTCTGACGCACGGGACATGACGGGACTTCCCTGTGGCATTCCCCGTGACGTCACAGGGAAGTCCCGTCAAGTCACTGTGCGTCAGAGGGGGGCGGGGTCACCGGGGGAGCCCCGCCTCCCGTTATTTAAGAACCGTCAGACGAGGAGACGCCGTCACACAGCAGGAGCCTCCCTCCATGCCAGCATGGGTGAGGAGCGGCCCGGAGAAGAAAATGAAGAAGAGAAGAAGAGAAGAAGGAAGAAGAGAAGAGGATGAAGAAGAAGATGAAGAGAAGAGCGGGAGCCTCCCCCCATGCCATGGGTGCGGAGCGGCCCAAGGTGAAGAAGATAGAAGACGCCGCGGACGGATCGGACCGGCAATGCATTAATAGCCGCGAGTAGTGTTAAATTACTTTTTTTCCTTTGAAATGTCATTTTGCTGTCAGACTGTTCTAAACACGGGAAACATGCGTCCCTTTACAGGCATACTATAGACACCCCCCAGGTGTGAAATTTAAAGGGATATTACACTTTTATTGTTTGACTTTAAGCATTATTAAAATCACTGCTCCTGAAAAAACGGCCGTTTTTAAAACTTTTTTTGCATTGATCCATGTCCCCTGGGGCAGGACCCGGGTCCCCAAACACTTTTTATGACAATAACTTGCATATAATCCTTTAAAATTAGCACTTTTGATTATTCATGTTCGTGTCCCATAGACTTTAACGGTGTTCGCGTGTTCGAGCGAACTTTTTTCCTGTTTGCATGTTCTGGTGCGAACCGAACAGGGGGGTGTTCGGCTCATCCCTAGTCACAATACACTAACTTGTAGCTTTAGCTGAACACTGTGAGGTGGACGCACTACTCTATCTGTAAATAGTCTAGCTGCCTGACTGTGGTACTAATAGGATCAGAAGAACACCAGCAATTTTCTTCATGTAGCTGTAAATACTGTAACAACACAAGCCTGCCTGTCAGTAGGAAGATAATAACAGGAACGGATCTAGCTAAACTGAATACAGTGTATATATATATATATATATATATATATATATATATATATATACAACACCTGGGATGCATATATATACACAATACACTGTAAGTGCAGCTAACTGACTGACTGTCCTGCCTAATCTAACTTAAATCAAATGACACTGTCTCTCTGTCTCTCAACGCTGGAACACACTACACAGGGCCGCCCTGCAGGCGGCCTTATATAGTGTGGGGCGTGTACTAACCCCCCTGAGCCATAATTGGCCAAAGCCACCCTGGCTTTGGCCAATTACAGCTCTCTCTACAGACGGCGCTGTGATTGGCCAAGCATGCGGGTCATAGTGCATGCTTGGCCAATCATCAGCCAGCAATGCACTGCGATACCACAGTGAATTATGGGCCGTGACGCGCCACATGAATTTTCAATTCAGCGAACGGGCGAACAGATGATGTTCGAGTCGAACATGGGTTCGACTCGAACTCGAAGCTCATCCCTACTCTCATCCCTACAGAACCATTTCCCATTCATGCAAAGAAAAGCAACTTAAAAACATAGGGCTACCCCACCATGCTACCTTGCAGGAATAGTATTTTCAGGATGATGAGCATTATTGGCTTTCCAACACATTCTTGTTTTGTACTTAAACCAAACAGTTCACTTTTGTCTCCTCACACCATAGAAACTATTTTCTACATGTTTGCTGCATCTATTGTATGACTTTTGGAAAACTCCCAATGGCATTTAATTAGTTTTTATACTGCCTTTCTTCTCAGCACTCTTCCATAAAGCCTAGAATTATAGTTTGTTTATTTACTAGTTGCTGACCACCCTATAGCACTTTTATGCCGCGTACACACGGTCAGACTTTCTGACGTAAAATGTGTGATCGGAGCTTGTTGCCGGAAATTCCAACCATGTGTATTCTCCATCGGACAGTTTCCATCGGAATTTCCGTCGCACAAAATTTGAGATCTGGTTCTCAAATTTTCCATCAACAAAATCCGTTTGCGTAAATTCCGAACGTGTGTACACATTTCCGACGTACAAAGTGCCACGCATGCTCAGAATAAATTACGAGACGGAGGCGCTCGGTCTGGTAAAACTAGCGTTTGTAATGGACATAGCACATTCGTCACGCTGCAAATTTTGAAATCTCTTAATGCAGTGCATTCTTTTCTTCTTTAGAATGCTTTTTCAAACACAGGAAAGTCTCAGCCAGGAAGAGGCCACTTTTCATGACCTCTTCCTGGCTGAGACTTTCCTGTGTTTGAAAAAGGGACATAGTTTTAGTTTTTGGCTCATCAATCACACACAGTTTCCAGCTCATGACTGTTGCAAATTGAATTTAATAAATAGAAAAGACTATCATTCTGACCCCAGCATTTTTCATTCTTGTCACAATCATTTGTGGCCACTACTGTCTATTGATATGTAAAACACTGTGGCAAATCAGAATTTAGTTATCAAAACTAACATATATTTAACATTATTAATTTGACAACCGGAAATATTTTGATGAATGCTATACCTGACTTAAGCTGGGCTCCTCCACATGTGGCTGCCTGGAAGGCCCAGGTTGTGTGTGTAGTGCACAGTGTTCAGCTAAAGCTACAAGTTAGGGTAGTGTGTCCTCCTCACAGTGTTCAGCTAAAGCTACAAGTTAGTGTAGTGCGTCCTCCTCACAGTGTTCAGCTAAAACTACAAGTTAGTGTAGTGCAACCTCTGCACAGTGTTCAGCTAAAGCTACAAGTTAGTGAAGTGCGTCCTCCTCACAGTGTTCAGCTAAAACTACAAGTTAGTGTAGTGCGACCTCTGCACAGTGTTCAGCTAAAGCTACAAGTTAGTGTAGTGCGTCCTCCTAACAGTGTTCAGCTAAAACTACAAGTTAGTGTAGTGCGACCTCTGCACAGTGTTCAGCTAAATAAGCTACAAGTTAGTGTAGTGCGTCCTCCTCACAGTGTTCAGCTAAAACTACAAGTTAGTGTAGTGCGACCTCTGCACAGTGTTCAGCTAAAGCTACAAGTTAGTGTAGTGCGTCCTCCTCAGAGTGTTCAGCTAAAGCTACAAGTTAGTGTAGTGCACAGTGTTCAGCTAAAGCTACAAGTTAGTGTAGTGCGTCCTCTGAACAGTGTTCAGCTAAAGCTACAAGTTAGTGTAGTGCGTCCTCCTCACAGTGTTCAGCTAAAACTACAAGTTAGTGTAGTGCGACCTCTGCACAGTGTTCAGCTAAAGCTACCTGTAGAAGGTTGGTGGTGTTTTCCTGATCCTATTACTACCGCAGGAAGCTAAATAAGCTACAAGTTAGTTTTTTGCGAGCTCTGCACAGTGTTCAGCTAAAGCTACCTGTAGAAGGTTGGTGGTGTTTTCCTGATCCTATCACTACCGCAGGCAGCTAAATAAGCTACAAGTTAGTTTTTTGCGAGCTCTGCACAGTGTTCAGCTAAAGCTACCTGTAGAAGTTTGGTGGTTGGTTTTCCTGATCCTATCACTACTGCAGGCAGCAAAATAAGCTACAAGTTAGTTTTTTGCAACCTCTGCACAGTGTTCAGCTTAGGCTACCTGTAAAAGGTTGGTGATGTTTTCCTGATCCTATCACTACCGCAGGCAGCTAAATAAGCTACAAGTTAGTTTTTTGAGACCTCTGCACAGTGTTCATCTAAAGCTACCTGTAGAAGGTTGGTGGGGTTTTCCTGATCCTATCACTATCGCAGGCAGCTAAATTATTTACACGTTAGTGTAGTGCGACCTCTGCACAGTGTTCAGCTAAAGCTACCTGTAGAAGGTTGGTGGTGTTCTCATACTACAGGCAGGCAGTTGATTTTGCTAGCTGCAGTATCAGTATATATATATATATATATATATTTTTTTTATTTATTTATATATATATATATATATATATATATATATATATATATATATATATATATATATATATATATCCCAGCTTAGTGCAGCTACAGGCCATTAGTATGTCTGGAAGGCAGACAGTCACAAGCCAATAAAAGAGGGCAAGCAGGCTCTGTCTAGAGGCAACAGTGCTGGTCATGGAGACGGTGCATCCTCATCCCCACGCCAGTGGGCCATGATCAGAGATGCATGCACTGTCCTGTTACCATTTGAGGAGGCCATGAGGATGGTGAGCAGTGACAGTGCATGCATCAGTGACACTGTCCCCCTTGTCCACCTGTTGGAGCACACACTGCGTGGAATAATGGACAGGGCACTTGAGGCAGAACAGAGGCAGGAAGAGGAGGACTTCCTTAGCTCTCAAGGCCCCCTTTATCCAGACAGTGTTCCTGCGTGCCTGCCGATCACACAGGAAGAGGAGGAGGATTATGTCAGTATGGAGGTGGAGCCTGGCTCTCAGCATCAGCAGCAGTCTTTAAGGGATCAGTCCCAAGAAACACATGGACTTGTACGTGGCTGGGAGGAGGTGGCCTGCGGACCATGTCATCCTTAGTGACCCAGAGAACTCTGGACCGAATGCCTCAGCAAACCTACGCTGCATGGCCTCCCTGATCTTGCAAAGCCTGCGTAAGGATCCTCATATTCGTGGTATCAAAGAGAAGGACCAATACTGGCTGGCAACCCTCCTTGATCCACGTTACAAGGGTAAGGTTGCTGACCTTATCTTGCCGTCGCAGAGGGAGCAGAGGATGAAACATCTTCAGGAGGCCTTGCATAAAGGTCTGTGCAATGCGTTCCCAGAGACTGGGAGGTTACAAACTCCTGTTTCTGGACAACGTGTTGCTGAGGCTTCGGTCAGTCAAAGAAGGAGTGGTGGAGAAGGTGGCCGTCTGACCGATGCGTTCAGACAATTTTTTGGTCCGCAGCCCCAAGGTATGATTGGTTCCAGCAACCATCGCCAGCGTCTGTTTTACATGGTGCAGGAATACCTAGGGGCAAGATCTGACTTGGACACCTTTCCCACCGAAAATCCTCTGGGTTACTGGGTCTTTAGGATGGATCACTGGCCAGAGCTTGCACGGTATGCAATTGAGCTACTGGCTTGTCCTGCATCCAGCGATCTTTCGGAACGCACATTCAGTGCTGCTGGAGGCTTTGTAACCAATCACAAGGTGCGTCTGTCCACCGACTTAGTCGATCGACTGACCTTCATAAAAATGAATCAGTCTTGGATCATCACCAGCTACCAAGCACCTGATGCTGATGTAACCGAATAATTTTTTTTGAAATGTCAGATCCCTTCAAAGACTGCCTATGCTGATGCTGAGTGACTATCCTGTTATGCTGAGTAATTATCCTCTTCCTCCTCAATGATCATGCTGATAGCTTGTAAGAACATTTTTGGTTCTGGGCGCTGCCACCAGTGGCTAAGGCCCAATTTTTCTGCCCCTGTTTAACAGGGGCATGTAATTACAATTTTTGATGCAATTCTTTGCAGCAGGGCTAGTTCCTGCACTCCAACTAGAGTATCTGTGAGGGGTTGCAGTGTTGTGGCACCAGCACCAGTGCCTAAGGCCCAATTTTTCATGTAATTACAATTTTTGATGCAATATTTTGCAGCAGGGCTCGTTCCTGCATTCCAACTAGAGTATCTGTGAGGGGTTGCAGTGTTGTGGCACCAGCACCAGTGCCTAAGGCCCAATTTTTCAGCCCCTGTTTAACAGGGCATGTAATTAAAATTCTTGATCTAATATTTCACAGCAGGGCCCGTTTCTGCACCCACCAAGATTAACTGTGAGCAGGGATGAGCTTCGAGTTTGAGTCGAACTCATGCTCGACTCGAATATCGGCTGTTCGCAAGTTCACCGAACAGTGAACAATTTAGGGTGTTCGCGGCAAATTCGAATGCCACGGAACACCCTTTAAAAGTCTATGGGAGAAGTCAAAAGTGCTAACTTTAAAGGCTTATATTCATGGTATTGTCATAAAAAGTGTTTGGGGACCTGGGTCCTTCCCCAGGGGACATGGATCAATGCAAAAAAAGTTTTAAAAACGGACGTTTTTTCGGGAGCAGTGATTTTAATCATGCTTAAAGTGAAACAAAAAAAGTGTAATATCCCTTTAAATTTTGTACCCGGGGGGTGTCTATAGTATGCCTGTAAAGGGGCACATGTTTCCCATGTTTAGAACAGTCTGACAGCAAAATGACATTTCAAAGGAAAAAAAGTAATTTAAAACTACTCGCGGCTATTAATGCATTGCCGGTCCGACAATACACATAGAAGTTCATTGATAAAAACGGCATGGGAATTCCCCACAGGGGAACCCCGAACCAAAATTTTAAAAAAAAATGACATGGGGGATCCCCCTAAATTCCATACCAGGCCCTTCAGGTCTGGTATGCATATTAAGGAGAATCCCGGCCAATATTTAAAAAAAAAAATGATGTGGGGGGTCCCCCTAAATTCCATACCAGGCCCTTCAGGTCTGGTATGGATATTAAGGGGAACCCCAGTCAAAATTAAAAAAAAAATAGCATGGGGTCCCCCTCAAAATCTATACCAATACCATGAAAATTAGCCTTTAAAATGAGCACTTTTGATTTCGAACGTTCGAGTCCCATAGACATCAATGGGGTTCTAACATTCGTGCGAATTTTCGGTCCGTTCGCAGGTTCTGGTGCGAACCGAACCGGGGTTGTTCGGCTCATCCCTACACAGGACAACTAATTTGTCAAAATGAATGAACAGTCTCCAAGAACAATGCTGGATGAAAAAGGAGTAGCATGTGGAGGAAGACCTTGGTAGATCCTGCCAATAAGGGGAACAGTATTGGATAAAAAAATCACTGGGAACAAGGGAGATCAGAAGTCATGTGGAAGACTAAATCCTTTGAAAAGATACACATTTAAACAGTCCTGTATCCTGCCGCACTTACAAAAAAATGTGATTGTCAATTAGATCTGTCTAGAAAGCGTCATGTTCAAAACACATGACGTGCAACCAAACACATACCTTCCTTCCTCTACCCCCTATGCGATACTGTGTATGGAGGGGGGAGGATAAACAGCTGGTCTCAGGATGCATGCAGAAGCAGTCAGAGTGAAGATAGGAGAACAACCCCCTCTCTCGATGAGTGACAGACCCCAAAACAGTTGGTGGGGTGGGGGGGAGGAGTGGTATTAAATGTCCAGATGATTCCTCTATGTGTGGGAGCTACCACGTCCAAATCCAAGGATCCTCGGCAGTCTGGCACAGGAGGAAAAAATATCACTGTACTCCCACTTGCAGTTCTTAAAGTGCTTCCTTGTTGACGCCAGGCCCCGCTGCCGTACAGTGTTGGAAGTAGGACTTGTCACTGAAGGCTCTCAGCAGGGATGGGACGCTCTGTAATCCAGTTCAACACAATGTGCTGGTGAGGAGATAGATCAAAGTCTGATGAGATCACAGCTGTGAAAGGCGTGTTAGATCAGAGAAAGCAAAGGATTCCCAGTGTGTGTATCCATCCTTAAAACAGCATGAACTTGGCGGGAAATGAAGGAACCATGAATTGTAAAGGGGATAAAGAAGTCATTCCAGGTGGTGGCTGTTAAAAGTTGGGGCATCTAGCTGACGTTAAAAGTTGGGGCATCTAGCTGACGCATTTCAAGTGGCTGACCGATTTTCTTCGAACCTCACGATCCCTGAGGAGATTGAAGGCTTCAATTATGGCCTTTATAGAGATGTGGAGACGGTGGACATCTTCAAGAGGGCTGACTATGATGGGAAGTATGGACCTTACCCAAACCCAAAAAGTGAGAAAGGCCAAGATCATGCCTAAAGTTGTGAAGAGTCTGCACAGGAATTTTGGGGTACTGCGATCCAAGGATCAACTGAGGAAGCGATGGTCAGACCTCAAATTGAGGGAGCAGGATCAGTACAGAAGAATCAAGAGAGTGCTGCAAAAAAGTAAGTATTTTGTCTTGTGTTCCTAGTGTTCTTCTTAATGTTCGTGCTGCTCCATGTGCTTTTCTTTACTGTTGTACATTTTAAAATGGCAACTTTCAAGTTCATGGGCATAGTAATCGGTCTTAGGAAACATTGTTCGTTCGCCCACTTATAAGATGTTTTAGTCAGAGACAGATTAACTACATGTGTTCATGCCCATTTGTATTAAAATAAGTTTGTTGTTTAGATGGGTTTGTAACTAGAATGAAATGCAAACTTGATTCAGTGTAAGAAGAGGACACTCAGCAGCTGTTTACACATCTGGAAGCAGGAGCACTAGTGTGGGACACCAGAATAAAACTTTTTAGGGTGTCCCACACAGGTGCTCCAGTGGGTATTAGGGCTGTCTCCATGTGTGAAACTTGTACAAAAAAGGGAAGTATTCCAGCTTTGGAAATGAAATAAAAATGTCTTCAGCTTGGAACTCTGTCAAAACAGACAATTGTACGACACTTCCAAGCAATGTTTCATATTCCTATTTCTGCTCTCCAATATCTGTGTGCTAAGTATACCTTTTTTTTAATTCACATAGGGGAGAAAAGACTTGGGACATCTGAGGACACCAGGGACCCCCCACCTCCGAAAGAAGGGGAAGTCACCAAAACACAAGCAGAGGATGAGGAGGGAGATGTTTTGGAAGTGTGCAAAATTGTCACCACAACAGGTGAGTGTCTGAGACCACAGCTTCAGAAAATATATCTGTTCCTGCATATTTATAATACATGGTGTGTTTTTTGGTTTTTATTTTAGGTGATGTGGATGTTGTGGAAGAAGACTCTCATTTCACCAGTGAAAGTGCCCAGATCCTCATCGGGGAGAGAATGGGGTGCAATCGCAATTTAGAAAATCTAAAGCAAAACATCAATGATGTTCAACAAAAAATGAAGAACATCATTGATGTTTTAGGGAGAATCTAAAACACACAAAATTTAACCATTTTTATATACACTGCATTCCGGAACCTTTGGCAGCCCTCTCCTTTCCAGCCTGTCATTTAATTCTAATGCCAGTAGAGGAAGTTTTCTGCACAGTGCACTTTCTCTACTGGCTTCTCTGTGCTAGTGCTGTGCATGCAGGGCTGCTGCCCTCGATCACTGGTGAGTGCTTCAGGTCCCAACCTTCAGCTGCTGCAGTGATTTGGGAGGAAGCTTCCATCCCTGCCTGTCGCTACTCAGACTTTGTAGCATGGAGCCAAGGAGCCCTGAAACACCTGCTTGGCTCTGTGCTACAGTAGGGGGAGCTCTCCGGTCCACTGTACTGTACTGTGCTGGAACAAAAAAAACCTCTGCACATACCACACAGAGTGGAGACAGCAGAAGAGGTGAGGGATCTGTCACTGGGAAAAGGAGGCAGAACTTTGCATAGGCTGAGTTCATTCAGAGAGGAGTGCACTGTGAAAGTGTGTGGGGGAGGGGGAATATGTGGAGAGGGGTAAAGTTTGTGTGTGTGTTCATAAGAGGGGAGAGCATTGTACAGAGACGGGAGCTGGGGGGATTTGTACAGAGAGGGGAGCTGGGGGGTTGTACAGAGAGGGGATCTGAGGGGATTTGTATAGAGAGGGAGGCTGGGGGGATTTGTACAGAGAGGAGAGCTGGGGGGTTTGTACAGAGAGGTGAGCTGGGGGTTTGTACAGAGAGGGGAGCTGGGGGGATTTGTACAGAGAGGGAAGCTGGGGGGATTTGTTTATAGAGGAGAGCTGGGGGGATTTATAGAGAGAGGACAGCTGGGGGAATTTGTACAGAGAGGGGAGCTGGGGGATTTGTACATAGAGGGGAGCTGGGGGATTTGTGTAGAGAGGGGGGCTGTGGGATTTGTGCAGAGAGGGGAGCTGGGGGGATTTATACAGAGAGGGGAGCTGGGGGGTTTGTACAGAGAGGGGAGCTGGGGGGATTTGTACAGAGAGGACAGCTGGGGGGATTTGTACAGAGAGGGGAGCTGGGGGGGATTTGTACAGAGAGGGGAGCTGGGGCGGAGGTATGTACAGAGAGGGGAGCTGGGGGGTTTGTAAAGAGAGGGGAGCTGGGGGGGATTTGTACAGAGAGGGGAGCTGGGGGGATTTACACAGAGAGGGGAGCTGGGGGGATTTGTACAGAGAGGGGAGCTGGGGGATTTATACAGAGAGGGGAGCTGGGGGGTTTGTACAGAGGGTGAAGGTGGGGGGATTGTACAGAGAGGGGAGCTGGGGGGTTGTACAGAGAGGGGAGCTTGGTGGGTTTGTACAGAGAGGGGAGATGGGGGGTTGCACAGAGAGGGAAGCTGGGGGGTTGCACAGAGAGGGGAGCTGGGGGGGTTGTACAGAGAGGGGAGCTGGGGGGTTGTACAGAGAGGGGAGCTGGGGGATTTGTACAGAGAGGGGAGCTGGGGAGGTTTGTACACAGAGGAGAGCTGGGAGAGCTGCCGTACAGTGTTGGAAGTAGGACTTGTCACTGAAGGCTCTCAGCAGGGATGGGACGCTCTGTAATCCAGTTCAACACAATGTGCTGGTGAGGAGATAGATCAAAGTCTGATGAGATCACAGCTGTGAAAGGCGTGTTAGATCAGAGAAAGCAAAGGATTCCCAGTGTGTGTATCCATCCTTAAAACAGCATGAACTTGGCGGGAAATGAAGGAACCATGAATTGTAAAGGGGATAAAGAAGTCATTCCAGGTGGTGGCTGTTAAAAGTTGGGGCATCTAGCTGACGTTAAAAGTTGGGGCATCTAGCTGACGCATTTCAAGTGGCTGACCGATTTTCTTCGAACCTCACGATCCCTGAGGAGATTGAAGGCTTCAATTATGGCCTTTATAGAGATGTGGAGACGGTGGACATCTTCAAGAGGGCTGACTATGATGGGAAGTATGGACCTTACCCAAACCCAAAAAGTGAGAAAGGCCAAGATCATGCCTAAAGTTGTGAAGAGTCTGCACAGGAATTTTGGGGTACTGCGATCCAAGGATCAACTGAGGAAGCGATGGTCAGACCTCAAATTGAGGGAGCAGGATCAGTACAGAAGAATCAAGAGAGTGCTGCAAAAAAGTAAGTATTTTGTCTTGTGTTCCTAGTGTTCTTCTTAATGTTCGTGCTGCTCCATGTGCTTTTCTTTACTGTTGTACATTTTAAAATGGCAACTTTCAAGTTCATGGGCATAGTAATCGGTCTTAGGAAACATTGTTCGTTCGCCCACTTATAAGATGTTTTAGTCAGAGACAGATTAACTACATGTGTTCATGCCCATTTGTATTAAAATAAGTTTGTTGTTTAGATGGGTTTGTAACTAGAATGAAATGCAAACTTGATTCAGTGTAAGAAGAGGACACTCAGCAGCTGTTTACACATCTGGAAGCAGGAGCACTAGTGTGGGACACCAGAATAAAACTTTTTAGGGTGTCCCACACAGGTGCTCCAGTGGGTATTAGGGCTGTCTCCATGTGTGAAACTTGTACAAAAAAGGGAAGTATTCCAGCTTTGGAAATGAAATAAAAATGTCTTCAGCTTGGAACTCTGTCAAAACAGACAATTGTACGACACTTCCAAGCAATGTTTCATATTCCTATTTCTGCTCTCCAATATCTGTGTGCTAAGTATACCTTTTTTTTAATTCACATAGGGGAGAAAAGACTTGGGACATCTGAGGACACCAGGGACCCCCCACCTCCGAAAGAAGGGGAAGTCACCAAAACACAAGCAGAGGATGAGGAGGGAGATGTTTTGGAAGTGTGCAAAATTGTCACCACAACAGGTGAGTGTCTGAGACCACAGCTTCAGAAAATATATCTGTTCCTGCATATTTATAATACATGGTGTGTTTTTTGGTTTTTATTTTAGGTGATGTGGATGTTGTGGAAGAAGACTCTCATTTCACCAGTGAAAATGCCCAGATCCTCATCGGGGAGAGAATGGGGTGCAATCGCAATTTAGAAAATCTAAAGCAAAACATCAATGATGTTCAACAAAAAATGAAGAACATCATTGATGTTTTAGGGAGAATCTAAAACACACAAAATTTAACCATTTTTATATACACTGCATTCCGGAACCTTTGGCAGCCCTCTCCTTTCCAGCCTGTCATTTAATTCTAATGCCAGTAGAGGAAGTTTTCTGCACAGTGCACTTTCTCTACTGGCTTCTCTGTGCTAGTGCTGTGCATGCAGGGCTGCTGCCCTCGATCACTGGTGAGTGCTTCAGGTCCCAACCTTCAGCTGCTGCAGTGATTTGGGAGGAAGCTTCCATCCCTGCCTGTCGCTACTCAGACTTTGTAGCATGGAGCCAAGGAGCCCTGAAACACCTGCTTGGCTCTGTGCTACAGTAGGGGGAGCTCTCCGGTCCACTGTACTGTGCTGGAACAAAAAAAACCTCTGCACATACCACACAGAGTGGAGACAGCAGAAGAGGTGAGGGATCTGTCACTGGGAAAAGGAGGCAGAACTTTGCATAGGCTGAGTTCATTCAGAGAGGAGTGCACTGTGAAAGTGTGTGGGGGAGGGGGAATATGTGGAGAGGGGTAAAGTTTGTGTGTGTGTTCATAAGAGGGGAGAGCATTGTACAGAGACGGGAGCTGGGGGGATTTGTACAGAGAGGGGAGCTGGGGGGTTGTACAGAGAGGGGATCTGAGGGGATTTGTATAGAGAGGGAGGCTGGGGGGATTTGTACAGAGAGGAGAGCTGGGGGGTTTGTACAGAGAGGTGAGCTGGGGGTTTGTACAGAGAGGGGAGCTGGGGGGATTTGTACAGAGAGGGAAGCTGGGGGGATTTGTTTATAGAGGAGAGCTGGGGGGATTTATAGAGAGAGGACAGCTGGGGGAATTTGTACAGAGAGGGGAGCTGGGGGATTTGTACATAGAGGGGAGCTGGGGGATTTGTGTAGAGAGGGGGCTGTGGGATTTGTGCAGAGAGGGGAGCTGGGGGGATTTATACAGAGAGGGGAGCTGGGGGGTTTGTACAGAGAGGGGAGCTGGGGGGATTTGTACAGAGAGGACAGCTGGGGGGATTTGTACAGAGAGGGGAGCTGGGGGGGATTTGTACAGAGAGGGGAGCTGGGGCGGAGGTATGTACAGAGAGGGGAGCTGGGGGGTTTGTAAAGAGAGGGGAGCTGGGGGGGATTTGTACAGAGAGGGGAGCTGGGGGGATTTACACAGAGAGGGGAGCTGGGGGGATTTGTACAGAGAGGAGAGCTGGGGGATTTATACAGAGAGGGGAGCTGGGGGGTTTGTACAGGGGGTGAAGCTGGGGGGATTGTACAGAGAGGGGAGCTGGGGGGTTGTACAGAGAGGGGAGCTTGGTGGGTTTGTACAGAGAGGGGAGATGGGGGGTTGCACAGAGAGGGAAGCTGGGGGGTTGCACAGAGAGGGGAGCTGGGGGGGTTGTACAGAGAGGGGAGCTGGGGGGTTGTACAGAGAGGGGAGCTGGGGGATTTGTACAGAGAGGGGAGCTGGGGAGGTTTGTACACAGAGGAGAGCTGGGAGGATTTATACACAGAGGAGAACTGGGGGGATTTGTACACAGAGGAGAGCTGGGGGGATTTATACACAGAGGAGAACTGAGGGGGTTTGTATATAGAGGGGAGCTGGGGGGTTTGTACAGAGAGGGGAGCTGGGGGGGGATTTGTACAGAGAGGGGAGCTGGGGCAGAAGTATGTACAGAGAGGGGAGCTGGGGGGTTTGTAAAGAGAGGAGAGCTGGGGGGATTTGTACAGAGAGGGGCACTGGGGGATTTATACAGAGAGGGGAGCTGGGCAGATTTGTACAGAGAGGGGAGCTGGGGGGATTTGTACATAGAGGGGAGCTGGGGGGGTTTGTACATAGAGGGGAGCTGGGGGGGTCTATACAGAGAGGGGAGCTGGGGGGATTTATACAGAGAGGGGAGCTGGGCGGATTTGTACAGAGAGGGGAGCTGGGGGGATTTGTACAGAGAGGGGTACTGGGGGGATTTATACAGAGAGGGGAGCTAGGTGAATTTGTACAGAGAGGGGAGCTGGGGGGATTTATACAAAGGGGGAGCTGGGGAGGTTTGTACACAGAGGAGAGCTGGGGGGATTTATACACAGAGGAGAACTCGGGAAAATTGTACAGAGGGGGGAGCTGGGGGGTTTGTACAGAGAGGGGAGCTGGGGAGGTTTGTACACAGAGAAGAGCTGGGGGGATTTGTACACAGAGGAGAGCAGGGGAGGTTTGTACACAGAGGAGAGCTGGGAGGATTTATACACAGAGGAGAACTGGGGGATTTGTACACAGAGGAGAGCTGGGGGGATTTATACACAGAGGAGAACTGAGGGGGTTTGTATATAGAGGGGAGCTGGGGGGTTTGTACAGAGAGGGGAGCTGGGGGGGATTTATACACAGAGGGGAGCTGGGGCAGAAGTATGTACAGAGAGGGGAGCTGGGGGGTTTGTAAAGAGAGGAGAGCTGGGGGGATTTGTACAGAGAGGGGCACTGGGGGATTTATACAGAGAGGGGAGCTGGGCAGATTTGTACAGAGAGGGGAGCTCGGGGGATTTGTACATAGAGGGGAGCTGGGAGGGTTTGTACATAGAGGGGAGTTGGGGGGGTCTGTACAGAGAGGGGAGCTGGGGGGATTTATACAGAGAGGGGAGCTGGGCGGATTTGTACAGAGAGGGGAGCTGGGGGGATTTGTACAGAGAGGGGTACTGGGGGGATTTATACAGAGAGGGGAGCTAGGTGAATTTGTACAGAGAGGGGAGCTGGGGGGATTTATACAAAGGGGGAGCTGGGGAGGTTTGTACACAGAGGAGAGCTGGGGGGATTTATACACAGAGGAGAACTCAGGAAAATTGTACAGAGGGGGGAGCTGGGGGGTTTGTACAGAGAGGGGAGCTGGGGAGGTTTGTACACAGAGAAGAGCTGGGGGGGATTTGTACACAGAGGAGAGCAGGGGGGTTTGTACAGAGATGGGAGCTGAGGGGATTTGTACAGACATGAGAGCTGGGGGGTTTTGTACAGAATGGAGAGCTGGGGAGGTTTGTTCACAGAGGAGAGCTGGGGGGATTTATACACAGAGGAGAGCTTAGGGGTTTGTACAAAGAGGGGAGCTGGGGAGGTTTGTACAGAGAGGGGAGCTGGGGGGATTTATACAGAGAGGGGAGCTGGGGAGGTTTGTTCACAGAGAAGAGCTAGGGGATTTGTACACAGAGGAGAGCTGGAGGGATCTGTACAGAGAGGGGAGTTGGGGGATTTTGGGGGATTCGCCTTATCTGATACACAGTTCTAAGCCTTAACTCATTACAATTTTTTGTGCTGCTGTAACTCTCTTCTCTAAGGAAGGTGTGGCTGGGGGCGGGGTTTGGGTGTGGTTGGGGTGGAGAGTTGGACAGAGAGGGAGAGAGGGTGAGTTCCTGCACCTATTCTCTGAAAAAAAAGATATATATATATATATATATATATATATATATATATATATATATATATATATATATATATATATACTGTATATGTGTGTGATCTGTGCTCCCTGTGTGTTCCCCAGCTGTAGGCATGTGCACACGACTGTCAGACTGGCGGTGCTGTGTTTCGATCCAGCGCTGATCAGTTACCTGGTCCAGGCTACTGATTTTTGGCCTGGACCTGCTGATGGTTCTGGTGAATCACGGACCAGCCTGTGCCTCTGTTTACAAAACACAGGCACAGGAAACTATGTAATCTTTTCTTGTGGAGCCCTTTTCGGTTCCAGTGAGAGAAGAGAGAACATCATATTGTGAGCAAAAGCACTACACTGACACACAATCACATAGTTAAATCCCACCGCCGATGGAGGAGAGTGGGCTGTGTCTGTTCTGCATAAGCTGAGCAGACATAGACCAGCCATCCGCCTGCTCAGCGGGGATCGGCGGACAGATTTCCCACTGAACCAGCATGTGGAAGTGGCCTAAGTGTAGATTTAAACATACATCTATATCTCCCTTGCCTCTGAAGCCTGATCCGCATTAAATTCACGTTCTAGCGGCTATTGACAGGTAGTGAGCAAGCTTCCTCACCGCCTGTTTTAACCTAATTTTAGCCGACAAATTCCCCTGCAACCACATGTATTGCACACGATTGCAGGGCATTTGCGGGACTTCCCTATTGACTTGAATGTGTAGTGTTTGGCGGGTGCAAAGCAACTTTGCCGTGGGCGCAAATCAACGCATTGCAGCTGCAGCATATACACAACCCCGCCTGCTGCCTATTGCACTTTAAAGGGGGAAAGTTGGCGGGTTGCAGAACCACAGCTCAACAGCATATTTTTGCCACCCCGCAACAACAAGTCTAAACAAGGCCTAGGGTCTCATTCATGTGGGACAGACTACAACAAGGCTGTGTTTAGCTGCACAGCAATGCCCAAGTGTTCCATGCATCCCCATGCAGGCAGTCACATCTATGTCAATTAGGATACAGCAGCTGCGGGGGAATGTGCAGGTGTTCTGTGCATTCCTGTGTAGGCAATCCCATTCATGTCAATTGAGACACAGCAGATGTATGAACACAGCCACTGCTCCCAACTTGACATCCATGTGGGTGCATGTCCCTGAACTCACACTGTCTGCGTTTGGGGCCATGCACCTACACCCGAACAGATGTCAAATTTGTCCTCCCTGAATCCCAATTGACATAAATGGGACTACCTGCACAGGGATGCACAGAGCACCTGTGCATCCCTGTGCCGGTAAACAAGGCTCTCCATATGGC
The DNA here is from genome assembly GCF_042186555.1 of Aquarana catesbeiana. Lineage (NCBI taxonomy): Eukaryota > Metazoa > Chordata > Amphibia > Anura > Ranidae > Aquarana > Aquarana catesbeiana. Next base: position 280,454,498 of record NC_133328.1, read on the forward strand.
CCTCTATGGGCGTACGCTTTAGCACACCCCATGTAAACAAGGACTTAGTAGGAATTTAGCAGGAATTTAGTAAGTTGTGTTGTGTTTTGTATGCAAATAAGGATTTTAGTGTTTTTTGAGTTAAAGTGTTTGTTAAGGCATCTATACAAGTCTATGCCAGCCCCTCTATTAGAGGCTGGCATACACACTGTGTATATTTTATTTAAAAACAAGCACTGTAAATACTGTATATCGGCTGTCTTCAGGCCGGTCTCATGACTCTCGACCACTTTCCAGCTCTGATAGATGTCTGCTGTGGGAGGGGCCGGGATCTCCCTCTGATGTCAGAGGGAGATCACGAAGTCGCTCGTCTCCTCTGCAGAAGACACCCACCGGAGCTGGAAAGCAGCCGCGACTCACATGAATGGCCTGAAGACAGCTGATATACAGTATTTACAGCGCTTGTTTTTAAATAAAACATACACAGTGTGCTATGCCAGCCTCTATTAGAGAGGCTGGCAGAGACAAAATTTATATTTTAATACAAAAATAATAGTGGCGGGGGGATGGGGCCAGCCTTAAGACAGACAGAGAGGGCGCTGACAAGGAGGAAGGAGGGGGTGAGGGGGAGAAATGAGAGCAGAGAGCAATCAGCCTATCACAGAGGGAGGCACTTTGACCACAGTGATTAGGGCGGAGCTGCTCTGATTATCGTGGTCTGGTTAGAGAGGGCATACAGGAAGTGGTAGGTTTAGTTTTTTTTTTACAGTTTAGAGGGGGCAGATTACATAGCACAAGCGCTGTGCTGTGCAATATGCTTTAAGGGACCAGTATCAACATTTTTTTGGGGGTTAACAAACACTTTAAAACAGCAATTTGATAAACTTTTTAGTAATGCAACTATTGTGCTCCTACAGCAACACTTTCTTTTTATTCTACTGGTCATACACTTTTAGAAGAGACATGTTGGGGGGGTTGGGTCTTTTGCAAACTATGAAAGCTGTAAGTGAAAAATTAAAACCTCCTGATTTTTATAGAAAAATGCTTATTTACAGTTCTGCATACATTCGATTTTCACCATTTCGCAAAAAGCCGCAATTTAAAATTTACAAATATTTGTTATTTATTAACTCAATACAGGTTAAACTTTTATATTTAGCAGGAAATGAGCAGGAATGTTATAACATTTGCCATGTTTGTATCTGCTAGCCACTTGCCGACCGCCTCACGCATATATACGTGAACAGAGCGGCACGGGCAGGCAAAATCACGTACCTGGTACGTGATTGCCTTCCCGCGGGCGGGGGGTCCAATCGGACCCCCCCCGGTGCCAGCGGCGGTCAGCTTTTGTCTGGGAGCGTTCCGTGATGAGGGGGAGGCCATCCGATCATGGCCCCCCCTCGCGATCGCTCCCAGCCAATGAGAAACATCCCCTGCCTGTGTACAGTACACACAGGCAGAGGATGTGATGTCATCTCTCCTCGGCTTGGCAGTTTCCGTTCCAGCGCCGAGGAGAGAAGACATGTAAGTGCACAAAACATACACACACACACAGTAGAACATGCCAGGCATACTATACACCCCCGATCCCCCCCCATCGCCCCCCCGATCACCCCCAAGCACCCCTCCCCCCCCGTCAAACTGACACCAAGCAGTGTTTTTTTTTTTTTTTTTCTGATTACTGCATGGTGTCAGTTTGTGACAGTTAGAAGTGGTAGGGCAGTGAGTATTAGCCCCTGTAGGTCTAGGATACCCCCCTAACCCCCCCTAATAAAGTTTTTACCCCTTGATCACCCCCCGTCACCAGTGTCGCTAAGCGATCATTTTTCTGATCGCTGTATTAGTGTCGCTGGTGACGCTAGTTAGGGACGTAAATATTGAGGTTCACCGTCAGCATTTTATAGCGACAGGGACCCCCATATACTATCTAATAAAGCTTTTAACCCCTTGATTGCCCCCTAGTTAACCCTTTCACCACTGATCACTGTATAAGTGTTACAGTTGACGCTGGTTAGTTCGTTTATTTTTTATAGTGTCAGGGCACCCGCCGTTTATTACCGAATAAAGGTTTAGCCCCCTGATCGCCCGGCGGTGATATGCATCGCCCCAGGCAGCGTCAGATTAGCGCCAGTACTGCTAACACCCACGCATGCAGCATACGCCTCCCTTAGTGGTATAGTATCTGTACGGATCAATATCTGATCCGATCGGATCTATACTAGCGTCCCCAGCAGTTTAGGGTTCCCAAAAACGCAGTGTTAGCGGGATCAGCCCAGATACCTGCTAGCACCTGCGTTTTGCCCCTCCGCCCGGCCCAGCTCAGCCCACCAAAGGGCAGTATCGATCGATCACTGACACTTACAAAACACTAAACGCATAACTGCAGCGTTCGCAGAGTCAGGCCTGATCCCTGCGATCGCTAACAGTTTTTTTGGTAGCGTTTTGCTGAACTGGCCAGCACCAGCCCCAGGCAGGATCAGGTTAGCGCCAGTACCGCTAACACCCACGCACGCAGCATACGCCTCCCTTAGTGGTATAGTATCTGAACGGATCAATATCTGATCAGATCAGATCTATACTGGCGTCCCCAGCAGTTTAGGGTTCCCAAAAATGCAGTGTTAGCGGGATCAGCCCAGATACCTGCTAGCACCTGCGTTTTGCCCCTCCGCCTTGCCCGGCCCAGCCCACCCAAGTGCAGTATCGATCGATCACTGTCACTTACAAAACACTAAACGCATAACTGCAGCGTTCGCAGAGTCAGGCCTGATCCCTGCGATCGCTAACAGATTTTTTGGTAGCGTTTTGGTGAACTGGCAAGCACCAGCCCCAGGCAGCGTCAGGTTAGCGCCAGTACCGCTAACACCCACGCACGCAGCATATGCCTCCCTTAGTGGTATAGTATCTGAACGGATCAATATCTGATCCGATCAGATCTATACTGGCGTCCCCAGCAGTTTAGGGTTCCCAAAAACGCAGTGTTAGCGGGATCAGCCCAGATGCCTGCTAGCACCTGCGTTTTGCCCCTCCGCCTGGCCCGGCCCAGCCCACCCAAGTGCAGTATCAATCGATCACTGTCACTTACAAAACACTAAACGCATAACTGCAGCGTTCGCAGAGTCAGGCCTGATCCCTGCGATCGCTAACAGTTTTTTTGGTAGCGTTTTGGTGAACTGGCAAGCACCAGCGGCCTAGTACACCCCGGTCTTAGTCAAACCAGCACTGCAGTAACACTTGGTGACGTGGCGAGTCCCATAAGTGCAGTTCAAGCTGGTGAGGTGGCAAGCACAAGTAGTGTCCCGCTGCCACCAAAAAGACAAACACAGGCCCGTCGTGCCCATAGTGCCCTTCCTGCTGCATTCGCCAATCCTAATAATTGGGAACCCACCACTTCTGCAGCGCCCGTAATTCCCCCATTCACATCCCCAACCAAATGCAGTCAGCTGCATGAGAGGCATTTTCTTTATGTCCTCCCGAGTACCCCTACCCAACGAACGCCCCCAAAAAAGATGTTGTGTCTGCGGCAAGCGCGGATATAGGCGTGACACCCGGTATTATTGTCCCTCCTGTCCTGACAATCCTGGTCTTTGCATTGGTGAATGTTTTGAACGCTACCATACACTAGTTGAGTATTAGCGTAGGGTACAGCACTGCACAGACTAGGCACACTTTCACAGGGTCTCCCAAGATGCCATCGCATTTTGAGAGACCCGAACCTGGAACCGGTTACAGTTATAAAAGTTAGTTACAAAAAAAAGTGTAAAAAAAAAAAACCACAAACAAAAATATAAAATAAAAAAAAATAGTTGTCGTTTCATTGTTCTCTCTCTCTCTATTGTTCTGCTCTTTTTTACTGTATTCTATTCTGCAATGTTTTATTGTTATTATGTTTTATCATGTTTGCTTTTCAGTTATGCATTTTTTTATACTTTACCGTTTACTGTGCTTTATTGTTAACCATTTTTTGGTCTTCAGGTACGCCATTCACGACTTTGAGTGGTTATACCAGAATGATGCCTGCAGGTTTAGGTATCATCTTGGTATCATTCTTTTCAGGCAGTGGTCGGCTTTCATGTAAAAGCAATCCTAGCGGCTAATTAGCCTCTAGACTGCTTTTACAGGCAGTGGGAGGGAATGCCCCCCCCCCACCATCTTCTGTGTTTTTCTCTGGCTCTCCTGTCTCAACAGGGAACCTGAGAATGCAGCCGGTGATTTAGCCAGCTGACCATAGAGCTGTTCAGAGACCAGAGTGGCTCCAAACATCTCTATGGCCTAAGAAACCGGAAGCTATGAGCATTTTATGACTTAGATTTCACCGGATGTAAACAGTGCCATTTGGAAATTGGGAAAGCATTTTATCACACCGATCTTGGTGTGGTCAGATGCTTTGAGGGCAGAGGAGAAATCTAGGGTCTAATAGACCCCAATTTTTTCAAAAAAGAGTACCTGTCACTACCTATTGCTATCATAGGGGATATTTACATTCCCTGAGATAACAATAAAAATGATTTAAAAAAAATATGAAAGGAACAGTTTAAAAATAAGATAAAAAAGCAAAAAAATAATAAAGAAAAAAAAAAAAAAAAAAAAAAAGCACCCCTATCCCCCCTGCTCTCGCGCTAAGGCGAACACAAGCGTTGGTCTGGCGTCAAATGTAAACAGCAATTGCACCATGCATGTGAGGTATCACCGCGAAGGTCAGATCGAGGGCAGTAATTTTAGCAGTAGACCTCCTCTGTAAATCTAAAGTGGTAACCTGTAAAGGCTTTTAAAGGCTTTTAAACATGTATTTAGTTTGTCGCTACTGCACGTTTGTGCGCAATTTTAAAGCATGTCATGTTTGGTATCCATGTACTCGGCCTAAGATCATCTTTTTTATTTCATCAAACATTTGGGCAATATAGTGTGTTTTATTGCATTAAAATTTTAAAAAGTGTGTTTTTTCCCCAAAAAATGCGTTTGAAAAATCGCTGCGCAAATACTGTTTGAAAAAAAAAAATGAAACACCCACCATTTAAATCTGTAGGGCATTTGCTTTAAAAAAAATATAATGTTTGGGGGTTCAAAGTAATTTTCTTGCAAAAAAAAATAATTTTTTCATGTAATCAAAAAGTGTCAGAAAGGGCTTTGTCTTCAAGTGGTTAGAAGAGTGGGTGATGTGTGACATAAGCTTCTAAATGTTGTGCATAAAATGCCAGGACAGTTCAAAACCCCCCCAAATGACCCCATTTTGGAAAGTAGACACCCCAACCTATTTGCTGAGAGGCATGTCGAGTCCATGGAATATTTTATATTGTGACACAAGTTGCGGGGAAGAGACAATTTCTTTTTTTTTTTTTTTTTTTTCACAAAGTGGTCACTAAATGATATATTGCTCAAACATGCCATGGGAATATGTGAAATTACACCCCAAAATACATTCTGTTGCTTCTCCTGAGTACGGGGATACCACATGTGTGAGACATTTTGGGAGCCTATCCGCGCACGGGACCCCGAAAACCAAGCACCGCCTTCAGGCTTTCTAAGGGGGTAAATTTTTGATTTCACTCTTCACTGCCTATCACAGTTTCGGAGGTCATGGAATGCCCAGGTGGCAAAAAAAAACCCCAAATGACCCCATTTTGGAAAGTAGACACCCCAAGCTATTTGCTGAGAGGTATAGTGAGTATTTTGCAGACCTCACTTTTTGTCACAAAGTTTTGAAAATTGAAAAAAGAAAAAAAAAATTTTTTTTCTTGTTTTTCTTCATTTTCAAAAACAAATGAGAGCTGCAAAATACTCACCATGCCTCTCAGCAAATAGCTTGGGGTGTCTACTTTCCAAAATGGGGTCATTTGGGGGGGGGGTTGTGCCACCTGGGCATTCCATGGCCTCCGAAACTGTGATAGGCAGTGAAGAGTGAAATCAAAAATGTACACCCTTAGAAATCCTGAAGGCGGTGATTGGTTTTCTGGGCCCTGCACGCGGCTAGGCTCCTAAAAAGTCCCACACATGTGGTATCCCCATACTCAGGAGAAGCAGCTAAATGTATTTTGGGGTGCAATTCCACATATTCCCATGGCCTGTGTGAGCAATATATCATTTAGTGACAACTTTGTGCAAAAAAAAAAAAAAATTTGTCACTTTCCCGCAACTTGTGTCAAAATATAAAATATTCCATGGACTCAACATGCCTCAAAGCAAATAGCTTGGGGTGTCTACTTTCCAAAATGGGGTCATTTGGGGGGGTTTTATGCCATCTGGGCATTTTATGGCCTTCAAAACTGTGATAGGTAGTGAGGAGTGAAATCAAAAATTTACGCCCTTAGAAATCCTGAAGGCAGTGATTGGTTTTCGGGGCCCCGTACGCAGCTAGGCTCCCAAAAAGTCCCACACATGTGGTATCCCCATACTCAGGAGAAGCAGCTAAATGTATTTTGGGGTGCAATTCCACATAGGCCCATGGCCTGTGTGAGCAATATATCATTTAATGACAACTTTTTGTAATTTTTTTTTTTTTATTTTTGTCATTATTCAATCACTTGGGACAAAAAAAAATAATATTCAATGGGCTCAACATGCCTCTCAGCAATTTCCTTGGGGTGTCTACTTTCCAAAATGGGGTCACTTGTGGGGGTTTTGTACTGCCCTGCCATTTTAGCACCTCAAGAAACGACATAGGCAGTCATAAATTAAAGGCTGTGTAAATTCCAGAAAATGTACTCTAGTTTGTAGGCGCTATAACTTTTGCGCAAACCAATAAATATACACTTATTGACATTTTTTTTACCAAAGACATGTGGCCAAATACATTTTGGCCTAAATGTATGACTAAAATTGAGTTTATTGGATTTTTTTTAGAACAAAAAGTAGAAAATATAATTTTTTTTCAAAATTTTCGGTCTTTTTCCGTGTATAGCGCAAAAAATAAAACCGGCAGAGGTGATCAAATACCATCAAAAGAAAGCTCTATTTGTGGGAAGAAAAGGACGCAAATTTCATTTGGGTACTGCATTGCATGGCCACGCAATTAGCAGTTAAAGCGACGCAGTGCCAAATTGTAAAAAGTGCTCTGGTCAGGAAGGGGGTAAATCCTTCCGGGGCTGAAGTGGCTAGTAATGATTTTAGTGTAGTTTTAGTGAAAATATTGGTTTGAGAAACATTTGCGCAAATACCATGGGGCCCTAAAAATCTGTAGCACCTTATTTTTATTCTACTGGTCATGTGCTTTCAGAAAATATATGGTTGTGGGGGTCTTTTACAATCTCTGAAAGCTGCAAGTGAAAAATGATTAATTTTTACTGAGTTTTAAGAAAAGGCAAAAAGCAAGAGACATAGTTGCGGACGCAGACGCTGTAATAACAACAAACAGTGAACAGAATCCCGCTAACGTATTTGTAAAGTATAGTATGACACACACAATAGTACTAGTGTCATACATCTGGTAATCCTGTTGCAAAGCATTGAACAGGCTGAGTACAAGCAAACCAAAACAAAATAAAGTAAAGTGAAATATGAAGAGATGTCCCTTGTTCCAAGGCCCATAGTGTAGCATGCATATCAGACTTTTCATAAATGGGGGTCTTTGGGCCTAAAGTAAGACACTCATGGCTCCTTTGTAGGTTTAGATTGAACACGTAGAAGGGAAGAGGAAAAGGAGAAAAAAAAAAAGAATTGAGGTATTAGTGAGGAAATAGGGGGTGAGATGGGGGCATGGGTGTCATAAGTGGCCTTTGAAGGTAAGGGTAAGAAAGGGAGGCACTAATTCGCATCTTCTCTCTCACCCAAGGTGTGAGTGGACAGCTATGCTAGGTTCCTCTTGTAGTCATCTGTCGTGATGAAATGTATCCAACAGGACCACATGTCCAAGAATTTAGAGGGGCTATCTTTCGCTCCTCCATTTCTGCGATTTTTGTGATTTGTTGAAACCAGTCGGCAATGGTCGGGGGATCCAATGAACACCATCGGGCTGGGATGCATAACCTGGCTGCATTCACAAGATGCGTGGCTAAAGAGCGTAGGAATGTCTTTTTTGGCATTGTGGAGTAGTGCAGCAGAAATTGTGCAGGTGAGTACTCTAAAGCAAAAGTAATGATTTGACTTGTGAGACGGTGAACTTCTGTCCAGAATGGTTGGATTTAAGGGTAGGACCACCAGATGTGCAAAAGTGATCCCAACTCTTCACCACAACGCAAGCACTGGGGGGGGGGGGGGAGATTGTAGGTGAGATCTTATGTAGCTTAAGGGGATTCCTATACCATCTGAAAAAAAATTTGAATCAGTTTTCTTGCGTGTGGACATTTACTGTCCCCTTGTGAATATATGTGTAGATATTTTCCCACTCCGATTTGGAGAGATCTAAGGATAGTTCTTGTTCCCACCTGTGGCTTGCTGCATTTGATTTAGGGTCATGATCGCCAAAGAGCATAGCATATATGTCAGAGATTAGGTGTCTTTGGGGTTCTTGTCTTAAACATATTGACTCGAATGGTGTAAGCTGTCGGGGCCATCTGATTTCTTATATAATAATAAAGCTTAGACACAAATTATTACAACATAAAATATATTTTTCAATGCAAGTATTTAACTGGTATTTGACCTGATATCATATTCTTGCAATCCAGAGCTGATATTGGAAGAGGAAAAGGCAGCACAAGTAGCCAGTCAGTTGTGCTGGAGTGTTCATGCCCTAACAAGCATGCTGGTAGAAAAAAGAAACTAGTAACAGAGATAAACCCATCAGTGGGTTGCTTCTCCTTTCACTATTTTGTCACAGACTGGGGAGGAACAAATGTTCCCCAACTGCAGCAGAGGAAAATTATCTCTGCTGCCCTGTCAGACAGAGCTCTGTAAATTTCAGGACTGGATGTACAGAAATATAAATTGTTTGGCAAATAAAACAGCCCCCTTAAATATATTTTATCTGTGTATTTAGCTTTCTTTCCTGGAGTGTATCTTTAAATATGGATTTCAAACTTGCATTTCATACTTGCCTTCAGATGCTAAAAATTAAATTTGTGAAGAGGAATCATGTTACCCTGTTATAGATCATTTGCAAAGTTTATAAGATAACTAAGGAATCCTGAGAATTAGTTATTCAAAGGAGTGACAGGCAAAGAAAACTAGGTTACAAGTTATTAAAAAAATATTTATATTTATATATGTGATTTTGTTGTCTTCCTTTATGTGGGGCTTCATTTAATTTTTTTTATACACAAATGTTTTGTTAAAACAGTGCTGAAATTGTTCCAGGGCATTGTTCCAGGGCAAATTTAGATCTGTAATGTATAAGGCTTCATGTTTGTGTGACAGTGTGACAGTGACAGTGTGTTTGTGTTCTTTCCTATCCACTTCAATACTGGACACTTTTACCCCCTTCCTGCCCAGGACAATTTTGGAATTTGGATTGACAACTGTGCTGTCATGCAACACTGTACCCAAACTAAATTTTTATCATTTTGTTTACACAAATAGAGCTTTCTTTTGGTGGTATTTATTCACCACTAGGTTTTTTATTTTTTGCTAAAAAAAAAGAAAAAAGAACGAAAATTTTGAAAAAACAAAAACACCTTTTTCTTTGTTTCTGTAATAAAATTTTGCAAATAAATAATCTTTCTTCAAGAATTTAGGTCAACATGTATTATGCTACATTTCTTTGTGGAAAATAGCCCAAATCAGTATATATGGTATATTTAGTCTGTAGGAAAGTTATACAGTACACAAACTATGGTACATATTGGTAAATTGAGCAATCCTGATGTACTGAGGGCTGATGGTTCATTTCTTGAGGCCCAAAAATGTCAGGATAGTACAGATATCCCCCAAATGACCCATTTTTGGAATTTAGACATTCCAAGGTATTTGGTAAAAGGCATAGCGTTTTTTTTAAAATGGTCATTTTAATTTTTTGTCATCATTTTTTGGAAAATGAAGAAATATTTTTTTACATTTTTTTTACATACTCTCATCAGTGCAGTACAGCATCACCATTTAATGGGTGTGGTAGTGATCAGGGACACTGACTGGTGACAGTATGAAAAAAAAAAAATCTTTTTCAATTTTGTTTCTATTTTTTAATATATACTGTATATATATATATATATATATATATATATATATATATATATATATATATATTTTTTTTTTTTTTTTTTTGTTTTTTTCAACACACTTTGATAAGAACAATACAATGTCACTGAATGGAATTGATTCATTCAGTTTGTTTTGTTGTAGCTTTGATTGGCCACAGCAGATCAACCACATAGCACAGATAGGCCATGATTGGCCTAGTCTGTACCATGTGATCACCATGACAAATCACAGCTAGCAACATCATTGTATGCAATATATGGCTTGAAAGGAAGCCATCCATTGTTTGCAACTATCATGTGACCTGCTGTGATTGGTTACAGCGGTCACATGGTACCAGCAGTGGGCCAGTACAGTGATCAGTCATCAGCTGTGTCCGGTGGATACAGCTGGTGACCGATCGTGCCACTGTGTGGTCCCGCAGCCGGACGGGAACAGGCTATTTAATGTCTATAGTTAGCTTTAGTAAGTGTAAGTGAGATGGACATTTTAAGCTTTAGATTGAGTGGTGAAGGGTTAAAACCTCTATCAGGTTTATGTTGCTTCCTGTGTACATGAGGGAAAATAAATTTACCCTCTGTATTTATACTGGAGTCCACTGTCTTTGGGAGAAAAAAGAAAGGGGATTTAAAAAATGACCCCCAAAGCAGAGTAAAGTGATATCTCTTGATGAGTTTACTAAATAATTCTGCTTACTTCCTGTTTTGTCTGAGGACAAGAAGTGAGAGCCAATCTCATTGATTGGGGCGTAGACAGCAATGAAAACCTAGCAGAGATTCTAACCTCTTCTTTCCAAAACTGAAACTAGATTATATTATACTTTTCAAATTATTTGTTTTATTTATATTATACAAATTCACACTAGGGCTGCTTCAGCAAAAAAAAAAAAAAAGTATCAAGTTACCTATTGATATATGAAAAAAATACAGATTATAGTTGGTCACCATGCCATTAGCTGCATTTTTTACTCAGTTGTTTCATCTAATTTTAATTAATCGGGTCTGCACTAATAGAATGACACAAATGGTCTGGAGTTCAGAAATGTATACTGCATTTTATTATGGCATTAAGTAAAGTATTTTCTTGGGGGTTTGCTCTTCAAAACATTTTCATCAACTCAACAAATTTGTGAGGTGCAAAGAGACAAAAACTAATGTCTCACTGGTCCATTGTAACTAATTTATCTTTGTCTTCTAACTGCCATGCAGAAATAATGAATTAGTAGTTTAAGCACAAATCTCTTTACCATGAAACATGCCAGCACATTATTTAATTGCACAATAGAATAACTAAGACATTCCCCTTGGTAATGGAGAATGGTAAAGAAATAAAGGTCTCTTTATTTAAATAACTGCAACAGTAGTGAAAAGCAATGCATTGGAGACCAATAAGGAAATTAGCCTACATTTAAAACCTAAAACAACAAATGATCTCCCATTGGATGTAAAGCTGTCTCCGTTGATCCTTAAAATAGCAGTGTTCCAGAATAAAAAAAAAATCTGCTGCTTTAATTACATAACTAATAGTAATGACTTAGTACAAATGCTAGGATATTACATTTTTGTTTTATGCTTGACATGTGTTTTTCCTTCTTTGCAAGATAAAGTGCTTACAAATAATATACCATGTCTGAATTACGGTATACATGTGTTGCCTAATACGATCATTTAGCTAACAAGAAAGCTACACAAAATAAAAATAATTAAACTAGTTTTAATACTTTAATGTGACATATCCCATTAAAATGGGATTTATGAAAGTTCTGTTCCAGTTTTCCTAGTCCTCTTAATGTATTTTACTTAAGTTCATTAAAATAAAATAATAGGAATGTCTAATTCCGTATTACAATGGTGATTTAAATAAATGCTTTTTAAGTATTACACTGGAGGAGGGAATGCAAAACCAGCATTTGTGCATTGTGTTGTTGGTTGACATACATTAATGACCCAGGCAAAGGGCCAAGAATTATAATTCCCTTGATTTTTCTGTAGACAAATGACTACTAGTCTTTGCTTGTAAAGACATAGGAAGTTGTAATCCTCAAGACAGCAAGTCATTAAGCAGACATTTCCTACTTGATAAATAAGTTTAACAGCAGTCACTCAACAGTTTTCTAAGCTTTTTCCTAGACATTATGTCTACACAAGGAAGGATAATAGCAACAAAAACACAGCTTCAAGTGTTTTAAATAAAAGACAAGCATATAATAAAATAACACCAACAGAACTAAATCATTTAAAAAAAATGGGAACGTGTAAGAATATAGTTGTCTCATAATATGAGCAGTCATATTATAATCCATACATGCTTATAAGTATGGATTATATGAATCAAACAGTCAGCCAAGCTCCAACACAGGATGGAACTGTGGGAGCTTAAGATAGCGCAGTGCCACGTCTTAAACGATAATGGTTAAATAGAGAAATGTAAAAATTTACTTTCCAGGCACCAATTATAGAAAATATAAAGTAAATTTTATTAAACAATTAATACATAAAAGACATTTAAAATACTGCCATATGCAGTAGAGTGAACCTCTCTCCAATATGGATCATGAGTGTCAAGAACATGAAATGATAGATATGTGTGACTAATACTACATTATAACATACAAAGCTCTACATGTTTCGCGAAAATCGCTTCTTTGGGAGCTTGAAAATATTCTAGGGAGAGAAAGAGGCAGTCAATAGCAATTATAGTAATGTATAATAAAGATAAAAAGTTTCAAGAAGTGCAGGGAACACCAAAATGGCAAACAAAAGAGGCCAAAGACAGGGCATGCAAAGGATGCAGTGGGTGACATGTGGGGATGTGCCAGTTAGAACAATGTAGCCATATATAAATATAAATGCACCAGAAATATAGTAAGGGTGCATAGCCTAAAAAGCTCCCACCTCAAGTAAAAGATTATAGCTATATAACATCTATCTAGTTTGTTGCTACTTATACTTTTTAACAAGGTAGGTCCTGTTAGGATCTCTATACCTGACTACATACTATTACTTCCTTATGATGTGAGTTGTCCTATTACTTATATCTATGCTCTTCTTCATTTTTTTCCTATTTCTTTTTAGGCTATGCACCTTTACTATATTTCTGGTGCATGATCCATATTGGAGAGGTTCAGTTGTCAACTGCGTTTGGCAGTATTTTAAATGTCTTTTGTATTAATTGTTTAATAAAATTTACTTTATATTTTCTATAGTTGGTGCCTGGAAAGTCAATTTTTCCATTTCTCTATTTAAAAAGTATGAATTATAATAAATAAAACAGAATTTCTTGAATCATTGATAGGTTGCCCAGTTGTGTCAGATTCCAATTGTTCCCTGATGAAAGAGATAAGATAGTGCTTCAGCTTACCACTATATGGGAACCAGAATTAAAACAGTTCATTCACCATGCACCATTTGGTGGAGGTACAAGTAGGTTAAGAACAGGATCTTGGAAGTAGGGATGAGTGAACCTGGCTGGGTTGGATTCGCCGTGGGTTCAGAGAATCCTGCTTAAAATTTCCAAAACCCAAACTTAGTGTTAAATCCTATTAGAAAATTCTGTAAATTTTTCTGGGCTAATTGGCAAGCTACTTAAAAAATAAAAACTGGCATGGGAAACATAGAACTGCCATGAGGGACTTGTACCAAAGACAGGAGGGAGGGGGGTTCTTTACATGTGGCTTTGAGTGCAACATACAACATAGAAAAAGCCCAAATCCTTTAGGTTCCTTTCGCATTGGTGTGCTCCTCTCCATTCAGAAGGTGATTCATGAACATTTGCCTGCTCATAGATTTACATTTAACTTCTAATCAGGTCCACCTGAAAAACTGACAGGAAGACCTGATCGGAAATCCAGTGTGAAATTGCCCTTAAATTACTAATGAGATGCCATGAAGCTGTACAGGATGTTACTGAACAGTACAATTTTCAAGGACAGCCTCAGCGATAGTGTCAGGGAAATCATATCATGGTTGTGCGCGAAGATGTGAAGAGAAAACAGGAAATAGGTGCCTCTAAGTAAGACTGTTATGTTTCATAGACAAAATGTATTAAAAACTACTGTGCAATGAAACCACACAATCTCTGTCTCAGCTGTCAGCAGTGATCTTGTCGTGTTGATCTGTGTGGAGCCAGGGTCCTGGCCAGCAGTAGTCTCTCAGCACTCAGGCAGGATCCAGAATGAGGTCTGGAATGCAGCTGATGGATCACAGGAGGGGGCTGGAACGCAGTGTATGGCGGGATGGCATCATGGACGTTATCGCAACGTGTTTCAGAGCGTGCACACTGGGGAGATGTTTGCAGTGCATGCTCCTTTGTGAAATGCTGTGAACAGCCTCTTTATGTGCCTTGGTGGTGCTTCCACCCAGTGGGGAAAAATTGTAACTGCACTCCATACATACAAATAGAGGCTTACAAAATAAATAAAATTGAATAGAGTAAAAAAAAGGGGATATATAAATACATATCTCTCTACATACTTCAATGCACATCCCTTTCATGACTAAGCCTATTTTTGAAATTTGGTGTTTACAAGTTAAAATCCGTATTTTTTGCTAGAAAATGACTTAGAACCCCCAAACATTATATATATTTTTTTAGCAGAGAATCTAGAGAATAAAATGGCGATTGTTGCAATATTTTTTATCACACGGTATTTGTGCAGCGGTGTTTTAAACGCAAATTTTTGGAAAAGTGACACTTTCATGAATTTTAAAAAATCCAAACAGTAAAGTTACCCCAATTTTTTTGTATAATGTGAAAGATGATGTTACGCCGAGTAAATAGATACCAAACATGTCACCCTTTATAATTGCACGCACTCGTGGAATGGCGACGAACTATGGTACCTTTGAATTTCCATAGGCGACGATTTAAAAATTTTTTACGGTTACCAGGTTTGAGCTAAAGAGGAGGTCTAGGGCTAGAATTATTGCTCTCGCTCTGACGATCGCGGCGATACCTCACATGTGTGGTTTGAACACCGTTTACATATGCGGGCGCGACTTCCGTATGCATTTTCTTCGCTGCGCGAGCTCGCAGGGACAGGGGCACTTAAAATTTTTTTTTTTTATTTTGTATTTAATTTATTTATTTTTGTACTTTATAAATTGTGTTTAAATTTTTTTTTTTTTTTTTTTTTACTTTTATTGCTGTCACAAGCAATGTAAACATCCCTTGTGACAGTAATATGTGGTGACAGGTACTCTTTATGGAGGGATGGGGGGTCTAAAAGACCCCCCATCCCTCCTTTACACTTCAAAGTATTCAGATCGCGGAAAACGGCGATTCTGAATACTGTGTACTTTTTTAAATTCGGCGCCATTGGCAGTCGAGTAAACGGGAAGTGACGTCATGACGTCGCTTCCGCATTTACAAGAAGAAGGCTGGAACGAAGCTGCTCGCAGCTTCGTTCCAGCCCGCCCCCAGCCGCCGAAGGCAGCCAAACAGACACCGGGCCTCCCGATCGCACGGGAGGCCCGGTAACAGCGGCGGGAGGCGGCAGGAGGGGGGATGTCCCCTCCCGCTCCTCCGGTATAACAGCCGAGCGGCTTTTAGCCGCATCGGTTGTTATACTCGGGTAGCCGATCGCCCGCTGAAAACAACGGTACCGGGATGATGCCTGCAGCTGCGGGCATCATCCCGGTATAACCCCGGAAAGCCGAGTACGCATATGTGCGTTCGGTCGGCGGGAAGGGGTTAATATAAAACATTAGAAATGAATCAACAATACAAAGATAATATGTAAATTGTGTATACACTTTAAAAACAAACAGACAAACATTCACATAATCTGTGGAATCTATCAGCCTCAGAGATATTTTTAGGGATTTATTCTATGATCCAGACTTCCAAGCCCTCTGTGGACGTGTTATGAGCAAAATGGCGGGGGACACTGTGTTTGTCCTTGCCCACCTCTATTTTTCTTCGGTGTTCGCTAAATCTCTGGCGGAGTGGTCGCGTGGTGCGCTCCACATACAATAGATGGCAAGGACAAACAAGGCCGTAAACTACAAAATCTGAACCACAATTGTAGAAATCTCCTAAAGTATAGGTCTTTCCTTTTTTGGTGAATTGTTTTTTTACCATGTTTAATGAAAGAACATGTCTTACATTAAGGCTTTCTACATTGGAACATACCTTTTAAAGGAATTAAACAGGTATTTGGAGAAAAAGTTTTTTGTAGTGGTTTTAATTTACTAGATGCGGTTTTGTTCTTTAGGTTTGGTGCCTTTCTATAAGTTACCCTGGGGATATCTGGTAAAAGGGGTTTGAGGTGAGGGTCCTCCAGTAGTATCTGCAATGTTTTTAAAAATTGTCTCCATTTTTTTGGAGTCAGTATGAAATTTGGTAATAAAACGATTGGACTGGTCAAAACTTTTTTTTTATTGTAGGGGGTCATGTTGTAAGTAATATTTGTATGCTCGGTTGACTAGACTCTGGGTAGCCTTTATCTTGAAGTTTGTTTTTGAGTATGAGGCTTTGTTCGGTGTAATCTCAATCGACAAAATTGACCTTTGGGAATATTATTAGTCCATTTGCGATAGTGACAACTCTTGTAATGAACCAAAGAGTTGCCAGCCGTGGGTTTGAAATAATTTTTTGCATGTATCTCCTCATTTATATGGTACAGATCTAGATCAAGAAACAAAAGTTAAAATCTTTAATCTGTCCCAACACACCCCATCCTCCGCAGAGACATCCTTGTTGAGCCGTGGCCTTAATTTTGCCCCATCCAATAAACCTGATCCATTTGTATTATTCAAGGATTTAAATAGATACGTTAGAAACCTCACCTTAGAATGGTTCTTCCAGATGAAAAGTAGAAAAAAGGTGCTCCCAACACAGACAGTATGGAAAAGCCAACGACACTTGAGCCTTCATTGGAGTCGCATGAATCTGATTTTGATACTGACATGATTGAGATGCTAAAGCAACTCTATCATGATGATTCATATACTGGACTTGATCTATACACACAGCATCTACACGTTTCTCCACCAGTGATATGTTCCACACTAAAACCTAAATCCATATTTTACCCGTACCAATCAAAAGGCCCACATCACACCACTATAATATGGTATTTTCAGATATCAAAAAATGTGCTCTCACACAACACCACAGACCACAGATCTTGGTTGTCTCAACCCCCAAGAAAATGTAGCCTTAAACTTTTGAATCAAAAACGACAAATTAATTATCAAAATCGCTGATAAAGGTGGCAGAATTGTTATCCAAAATCAAACCAATTACATCAAGGAAGCCAACCGCTTACTCACGGATTGCCTGACTTATTGTAAATTATGTACTAATCCATTGCCTGAATATGAGATAGAAATCAACTAATTGATCTTGCTATCCAACAAAAAATTATTAACAAAGGTGAGGCCTCCTTTTTACGTATAGACTACCTTATTTCTACCATATTCCAAAAATACATAAAAGCCAGACAGATCCTCCAGGTAGATCTATTATTGCTGAAATGGTTAGTATCACTTCCGGTTTATCCAAATATGTTGATCGTCACTTACAAACTTTGGCCCAGGGCCTACAGTCCTATATCTGTGATGGAACTCAGCTGTTGGATCTATTAAAGCCACATAGGTGGGAAAGTGAGTACATTTGGACACTACATTACACCCTGGATCACTTTCTTTCTGAAGATCCTTACGTGAGTCATGGACAAGCTGAATTTGTCTTAGACTGCACCAGATTCTGTTTGACTCATAACTATTTTTGTTTTGACAACCAGTACTATTTATAAATACAAGGGGCAGCAATGGGTCCAATTTTGCACCATCTTATGCAAAGCTGGCAATGGGCCTATGGGAAAACAAACCCATCTGCCAAAATAATGCTTATTTAAAACATCTCATATTTTATGGGAGGCACATCAATGACATCATCATCATCTGGGATGGTGCTGGTGGTGTCATCGATGATTTTGTCTCCCATTGTAATAATAACCCATGTGGCCTTTCCTTTACTTATGTTGCGGACCAAGAGAAACTTGCATTTCTTGATCTAGATATGTACCATATATTGGAGCAAAAGATAATGTTTAGGGACTATGAGTGAACATATGGCCTGGTAAGGCCGATGTTCCATCCCTTGGGACTTTAATTGAAATTGTGGCCTGGTAAGGTCACACATTTCCATCCCTGTCATATATCGAAAGAGGAGGGGAGAACAAGAGGGTGAGAGTTTAAATGAAGCCCGTAATAGCAATGAAGTAAATTGGTAGAACTGTTTGGAGGATTTTATTGATTGCCATAGGGTACAGCCAAATATAGCAAATATAAAATACATAACAATAGTAACATGGTGGTACAGTACATAAAGTGTTATAAGCTCATTATCACATGATATAGCGCACAATAAACTTCCGGGGTTCACCAAAACAATTTAAGATAAAAACAGGTAATGCATAATGATACTTGCAAGGCCTATGACCTCATTCATCCTGAGGAGGGGTATTAAGGGTAAACTTGGTATTGGGTTGTATTAATTGATAACGAAGCGTATGGCAGCTCTACGCATTTTGTGGCTAGAGGGCCACTCATCAGGAGCAGGCACAAGATGTATCGATGGGTAAAAAGAATTGGCTTAGGTGATGAACTATAAGCAAACATGTAAATTGGTGGGGTGGAACCCCCGGACCAAAAAAAATACCTGTTAACTCACTAGGTTTGTATGGTGGTGGTGTGGTACCGGATCATAGCCATCTGCAGAGATGCTCCCTACCGGGAGCCGAGGCGGACATCTCATCCAAAGCGTGCCCACAGGCAGCAACCAGGACAGGCAGAGGAAACCAAGGAGACCTAAGTATGGGTTGGAAAGGGGGTGAAACAAATAAAATGAAGTGAATTGCACAGATAAAGTGTGTGGGGAGGTGGGTGAGGAAAGGCATGCTGTGAAATGGGGTGATAAGTGAAACAGACAGCTACCATAAGTGAAACAGTTCTACCAATTTACTTCATTGCTATTACGGGCTTCATATAAAGTCCCACCATCTTGTTCTCCCTTCCTCTTTCGATATATGACAGGGATGGAAATGTGTGAACTTACCAGGCCACAATTTCAATTAAAGTCCCAAGGGATACCAGGCCATATGTTCACTCAAAGTCCCTAAACCTTATCTTTTGCTCCAATGAGCAAATTTAGATTTAGGGATGAAAGCACGTTATTTGCTCCAACACATTTAATGTTTTTCCTTCCTTGCAATTCTTGATCCTATGATAATCTCCCTTGATCCATTTATATTTCTTAATTTTTTATTATAGCTACTTGATAATTCATTTACTTATTGTTTTCTTTTATTGTTAATTTTTCTGTACCATACACCTCCTATTACAAATATTACCATGTCCTGGTTTGTTTTGGTTGTGAACTGGGCCGGGTCACTCGCCGTCCGGGTTTCCTCCCTTCCGGGAGCTGTGACGTGCCTGGCGGGCGTCCTCCCACCCCTGGCCTCCCTGACACCTGGGAGGGCTTCGGCGCTGCCATTGCACGTCAGCGTCACGCATCCCATGCTGGACGTTCGGTGCCCTGTGGGCGCCTCTGTGCCCAAGCATGCGGTAGCCACGCTCGCAAGCAGATCAGGGGACTTTCGGTTGTGATGGGTCGAGCGGTCATTGCCCGTTCCGCCCCCTCTTCCTCTCTATTCTGTTATGCTGGCGTGATGTCAGTGGTGTCCCTGCCGCGGTGCCTACATAGACGTCTTCTGGGTGGGTTCTGGCACTCAGGGCTCCCATCACACCGGTCTGCATGTTAGCTCTGGTTTATTCTTTTTGCCACCAGTCATTTTACTACAGGTAACCATCCATTTTCACTACCTTCCCTGGTCTTCACTCTCACTCCTCCTGCTCCCACTGGGGGTTTGTCTGGCTGCATTTCCTTCAACCATTACCTCACCTTCGCTTCAGCATGTCAGCTGTCTGTTTCACTTATCACCCCATTTCACAGCATGCCTTTCCTCACCCACCTCCCCACAACCTTTCCCCGTGCAATTCCCTTCATTTCATTTGTTTCACCCCCTTTCCAACCCACACTTAGGTCACCCTGTGTTCCTCTGCCTGTCCTGGTTGCTGTCTGTGGGGACACTTCAGATGAGATGTCCTGGTAGGGAGCATCTTTGCGGATGGCTATGATACCTGGTACCACACCACCACCATGCGAACCTAGTGCGTTAACAAGTTTTTGGTCCGGGGGTTCCACCCCACCAATTGACATGTTTGCTTATAGTTCATCACCTAAGCCAATTCTTTTTACCCATAGATACATCTTGTGCCCACTCCTGACGAGCGGCCCTCTAGCCACGAAATGCGTAGAGCTGCCATACGCTTCATTATCAATTAATATAACCCGATACCAAGTTTACCCTTAATACCCCTCCTCAGGATCAATGAGATCATAGGCCTTGCAAGTATCATTATGCATTACCTGTTTTTATCTTAAATTGTTTTGGTGAACCCCGGAAGTTTATTGCTTGCTATATCATGTGATAATGAGCTTAAAATCCTCCAAACAGTTCTACCAATTTACTTCATTGCTATTACAGGCTTCATATAAAGTCCCACCCTCTTGTTTTCCCCACCTCTTTCGATGTCTGTACCATATAAATGAGGAGATACATGCGAAAAATTATTTCAAACCCACGGCTGGCAACTCTTTGCTTCATTACAAGAGTTGCCACTATCACAAATGGACTAATAAAATTCCCAAAGGTAAATTTTGTCGATTGAGACGCAATTGTACAAAAATATCAGATTACACCGAACAAAGCCTCATACTCATACTCAAAAACAAACTTCAAAATAAAGGCTACCCGTAGTCTTTAGTCGACCAAGCATACAAATATTACTTACAACATTACTCCCCTACAACCAAAAAAGAAAGTTTTGACCAGTCCGCTTGTTTTATTACCAAATTTCATACTGACTCAAAAAAAATGGAGATGATTTTTTAAAAACATTGGCAGATACTTCTGGAGGACCCTCACCTCAAACCCCTTTTACCATATATCCCCAGGGTAACTTATACAAAGGCACCAAACCTAAAGTACAAAATCGCACCTAGTAAGTTAACCCCTTCAGATCCGCGCTATAGCCGAATGATGGCTACAGCGCGAATCTGCTTTGCCGGGAGGCCGTCAATAGATGTCCTCCCCTTTGTAGGCTCACCACGCCCCCTGAAGGGGGTGTGTGGCAAGCGCTGTAATCACCCAAGTCAATAAGACTCGGGTGATCACAGATCGGAGTAGGGGGTTGATCCCGACCCCTTACCACGTGATCAGCTGTCAGCCAATGACAGCTGATCATGTGATGTAAACAGAAGATTGGTAATCATTTTTTTTCCTTCTCACGCTGACAGCATAAGGAGAAAAAAAGCCAATCACCGCGGCTTCTGTTGAAGGGACATCAGTCCTGAAGAGGAAGAGGTGAAGCCGCCTCATATGTGCCCACCAGTACCCCCTGCTAGTGCCACCTGCCAGTGCCACGAATCAGTGCCCACAGTGCCCACCAGTACATAAGTGCCAGCAATCAGTGCCACCTATCAATGCCTACAATTGCCACCTATCAATGCCCACCAGTGGTGCCAATCAGTGCCTCACCAGTGCCACCTAGCAGTGCTGCCTATCAGTGTCACCTACCAGTGACGATCAGTGCCCATCAATGCCACCCATCAGTGCCCATCACTGCCACCCATCAGTGCCAGCCATCAGTGCCACCTATCAGTGCCACCTATTAGTGCCCTTCAGTGCTACCTATCAATGCCCTTCAGTGCCATCCACCAGTGCCACCCCTCAGTGACACCTCTCAGTGCCCACCAATGCCACCTATCAGTGCCCACCAGTGCCACCTCATCAGTGCCCACCAGTGCCGCCTATTAGTGCCCATCAGTGCCGCCTTATCAGTGCCCATCAGTGTCGCTTTATCAGTGCCCATCAATGCAGCCTATCGGTGCCCATCAGTGCAGCCTATCAGTGCCCATCAGTGTAGCCTCATCAGCGTACATCAGTTAAGGAGAAAAATTACCTGTTTGCAAAATTTATTAACAAAATATAAAACGGTTTTGTATGTTTTTTTTTGGGTTCAATCTTTTTTAATTTTTCTAACAAAAAATAAAAAACCCAGAGGTGATCAAATACCACCAAAAGTGATGTTCTATATGTTGATTACATACAAAATACTGCTCCATTCTATAGTAAGTAATCCTTAATGCATAAAATTGCCAACCCGTCTTTGATATGACCCTGTATTATTTCTAAATTCCCCCTCCACTTTTCCATATTCCTTACCTTTCCTTTTCTTTTTTCTCTCCCCTCTTTCTCCTTTCCTTTTCCCCCTCCCCCTTTTTCTCTCCTTCTCTTTCCCTTTTCCCCCTCCTCTACGCTTTTTCCCCAGTTTTTTTTTCCCAGTGATATATTAATTACACCCATTTTTTCCTATTGACACTAATTCTAGCACTGCATCCATGGTTTTGTTTTAGCACTGCATTTTCACATTAACCCCCAATAGTCCCCAATAGAAATCCAAATGCAATCACAATGAAAAACTCCCTCAAAAACTGTTGACATGACTACCTGCCGCTACTCCTGCCACTTCTCCCACTGCAAATCCTGTTGCAATTGCATCTCTAATGACAGCTTCCCAGTCAATTGCTGAATTTCATTATGATTTACATTGACTCTACATCACTGGACAATGTGTCTGACATTGAATTTACATTGGGGAAGACGTGAATTTATTTAATACTTTAATAAGGGACCTTTTCTCTGTGTCTGTATTTTTATTTATTATTTTACTTTTTTGTTACTGAGTAACAAGGGGAACTACTGTATTTACTACTTACTAATCTACAATATCTGAGGTCCTCCCATTATAAAATCATCTTATTCTATATATCCTCCCTACCTCATATTCTCACATTCACCTTCCATCAACATGCCATGCAGGGAAAGAGGCTTTGCATCAGCCTGCAAGGTACCCACTTAATGCTGAGAGCACGTGGCCTGGTATGGTTCAGGAGGGGCATATGATTGCTGCAACAAAGAGATAGCCCTGCTTCCACCTATAACTGGCCTTCACGGCAAGAAGCACATGGAAGGGCAAATGCATGAAAGACAAAACCAGGAGAAAAACCCCAGCTCAGCTCACCAACCAGTCTGCTTACCAACCGAATGTACCTGTCCAACAGTATGCATTGAAAACAGGGGTTTAGTTAGCACAATTTGCATAAGCTGCAAGGCCTCTTCACGGCACACTGTATCACTTGCAGTCCTAACCTTCTACATTCATGAGGGTCTCCCCAATGAAAGCACATGCATTCTAATGGATAGATAAGGGGCAGGTGGGCCTGGTAGCCCAAACCTCCTTAAGGTACAGAGGCACATTGGACGCGCAGCACATAGCACAATGGCAGCAAAGATGCCCAGTGTGTCCCCTGACCAAATTAAGCAGACCGGTTGGTGAGTTGAGCTGGGGATTTTCTCCTGGTTTTGTCTTTCATGCGTTTGCCATGTGCTCCTTGCTGTGAAGGCCAGTTATAAGTGGGGGCAGGGGCCAACTCTTTGTTACTGGTGTGAATTTGGTATTTTTTGTGTTTTCCCCCTTATTAAGGATAAGGGACTGTTTTTTGGTCATATGGCACCCCTAGGCTATATACCTGCATAGGGGTCTGGTAAGAATTTTGAGGGGGACCCCAGGCAAAGAAAATAGAAAAAAGAATTGGCTGCAGGTCAGCATGAAGCTGCACGTACACAAAGGAGCATGGATGGTGGTAACATCATTGACCTAATATGGCCACAGGGTCATATTAGGTCAATATTGTAAAAAGCATCCGTGCCCCTTTATGTATGGGCAGCTGATGGGCAAATAATCCCTCACCTGCAGCTGATTGGCCCAGCATTACTAGTTTCCTTCCAGGTTTAGAATAAAACCAAGCTTATTCCTAGGGGTAACTATTTTACTCACTTTTGCTGTTTTTATTTCACAGGCTTTTACAGGGACAGGACGTAACATAAAAGCTTCCCTAATAGAGTCATGAACAGCAATAAAAACTTGACAAAAGCATTTACTCATTACAACTATATCCCATACTCAAAACATAATGGTTGAGTAAAATTCCCCTACACAGTATCAGTATGGGTTCACAAAAGAAGAGATATGTTTATTGAACATTATCCATTTTCTGATAGTTTAAAATGGATTTTGCTCATGCAATGTAAATTTTACATAACCATTGAAAACTGTTCCTTACAACCGGTTATTATATGAACTGACAATACAGACTTCAATTGCTCAGTAAAAATGTAGAAACAAAAAGACCACTGCTTTCTATATTAAAACAGTGGTCTCTCTGACTTGATTTAACATCTCTCTCCTCCACTCCCATCCTGTTTTGTCTGAAGTACAATTTTTTATTCAGTGAGCTTTACTGATTGGAGAGCTGCATTTCTCAATCAGTGAGGGGGCAAGTCACATTACTATACTATTACTATACCGCTGCTACCAAGAGTAACAATCCTTATGTGCACACTGCTGGCTGGAAGAGAAGACGT
The DNA here is from genome assembly GCF_042186555.1 of Aquarana catesbeiana. Taxonomy (NCBI): domain Eukaryota; kingdom Metazoa; phylum Chordata; class Amphibia; order Anura; family Ranidae; genus Aquarana; species Aquarana catesbeiana. The sequence goes on from NC_133328.1 coordinate 280,479,099, forward strand.
TATGCTTTTTCTGCTATGATTGAAAGAAAAAAAATACATGAAAAGATATTACTCTTACTGAAACCTCAATATTTATATTTTGTTTAAATAAAACAACAATTGTGCTTTAAGATACAGAAATAGGACCGAAGAAACGGTGGATGCTAACCGGAAACACAAACACCAGAGTCAAGTGAATATTTTCTTGTTAGTTTGTGATTAGTACATTGATAGCATGAAAAACTGACAGTTCCTGTAGTCCAATGTAATTGGAGATACAGCATCAGATACCACCTATAGCCAAGAGCTGAAAGAGAAAGGAAATTGGAATACCCAGGGAATCTAGTGGTAATTAATCATTTTACTATGAAGCCTGTCAAAACATTTTCTAGCTGTCAATTACAAGTAGCATTTCAACATCTGTAATCATTTAAAACATCACCTAGTGCTGGTATTGATATTTTAAAGATTACACATTTTGTATAACACTTCACTTCACCTGATATCAGTAATATAACATATTGCAACTTAGTAAAGAGTATTTTTTGGAATGGACACATAAGAGAGTTTTAGACACAAGTGATAAAGCACAGAAAAATACATTTTTACTTTATATGTTATTAATCATTCAAGTTTTTAATTAAACCAATGGTTCAGTTGTACTTATGCCCCTTTCAACCATCACCATTTACCATAGGAACATAACAAACTCCTTAAAGTGGTTGTAGAGGCTCAAGAATTTTTACCTTCAGGTAAAAAAAGTCTCTGTGCAGCAGACCCCAGCCCCCCAATACCTGAGCCCCCATCTCAATCTAGCAATGTGCACAAGAGTCTCTGCTCTCCGGGGACTCTCTATCTTCCTGTGTGAATCACAACTAGGGAGCCAATAATGAGAGAGAAGAGTTGGGGTCGAGCTGTGGCTCTGTGTGTGAATGGACACACAGAGCAGTGGGTCAGGAGTGAGCCTGCTTTGATGGCCCCATTGCAAGCTGCTTGCCCTGGGGACACTAGGCAGAAGGGAGGGGCCAGGAGCATCAGCAGGGGACCTGAGAAGAGGAGGATCAGGGCTGCTCTGTGCAAAACCATTGCACAGATCAGGTAAGTATAACATGTTTCTTATTTAAAAATAGAAAATGTACTTTTAATATCACTTTCTGTGCTTATTTTCATGCTTAGAGTTACAGAGGAGGTCTAGTGCTAGAATTATTGCTCTCACTCTGACGATCGCGGCGATACCTCACATGTGTGATTTGAACACCGTTTACATATGCGTGCGCGACTTCCGTATGCGTTATCTTTGCTGCGTGAGCTCGCGGGGACGCTTTAAAATTTTTTTTTTTTCTTATTTATTTTATTTATTTTAAAATTCATAAATTGTGTTAAAAAATGTTTTGATGACTTTTATTGCTGTCACAAGAAATGTAAACATCCCTTGTGACAGTAATAGGTGATGACAGGTACTCTTTATGGAGAGATCGGGGGTCTAAAAGACCCCCCATCCCTCCTTTACACTTCAAAGTATTCAGATCACTGAAAACGGCGATTCTGAATACTGTGTACTTTTTTAAAAACGGCGCCATTGGCAGCCGAGTAAACGGGAAGTGACGTCATGACTTTGCTTCCGCTTTTACAATTTGAAGGCTGGAACGAAGCCACCCACAGCTTTGTTCCAGCCCGCCCCCAGCCGCCGGAGGCATCGGATTGATCGACCGGGAGGCCCGGTAGGAGCGGCAGGAGGCGGCGGGAGGGGGGACGTCCCCTCCCGCTCCTCCGGTACAACAGCCGAGCGGCTTTTAGCCGCATCGGTTGTTATACACGGATAGCCAATCGCTGGCTCTAAACAACGGTACTGGGATGATGCCTGCTGATGCGGGCATCATCCCGGTATAACCCCCGAAAGCCGAGTACACACATCTGCGTACGGTCGGCGGGAAGGGGTTAAATTAGAATAGCACCACAATACACAGGTACAGTAGGAGCCAATGGACCTGTACTGCAGTTGTAGGGAGCTGTAAAAAAAAATACTTTCAGGTCCCATTTTTAGTCTGTAGCTGTAATGTGGCAGCCAATTCAGTGGCAGTAGTAGTGCAAAGCAACAGAAAACAAATATCTGAAAAAGACCAAAAAAGTAACAAAAACAAATATATGGTGTGATTGCAGCATAAAAATAATAACACAAAGGTAAATCCTTAGTATAGTTTATATTTAAAAAAATACAATAGAAAAACAGGTAAGTGAATGGGGGCATGGGCAGCGCGCATACCGGGTGGCAGCATAGGAGCTGAGTTCTGGAGACATCAGGGCTATTAGTGGCACTTGGGGGACTTGACAAGGCCCACATGGCCTCCACACCTGCCTGACTCACACATGAAAGCAACAGCGATGTCCAGGAAACTAAAGGAAGACTAACGCCCTCAAACGCTGATGGCATTCTTCCTTTAGTCAGCACGAGGAGGCCGACAAGATGGCACCGCCGCTCCGGCCACTCCCTCCTCCTCAATGCTCACAGGGCACTTCACAGACCTGCTGGATAATCAGCTCAGGGCTGAGGGAAGCCTTGGGGAGGGTTCCTCTTCATCATCACCTAGCCCACTATGTGCCATCACAGCTAAAGCAAGGATGAGACTGGATGATGGCCTGCAAGAAAATGAGGTGAGCCACACTGACAGTGAGTCCACTCCCCCATAGCCTCATTCCCTGCATCCAAACAGCCAGTGATGGATACATTGCTAAAAGATATACTCTTGCCCCCGCAAAACTCCCTGCATGCTGGCTTTGCCACCCAGACCCACAAGTTATCCTCTGAATTACACTCCTTAGGTGAGAGGGTAAATCACATAGAGCACTCTATAGGGGACATCAGTACTACTGTAAACGACCTAGTTGATGCCTACAATCATCCTGTGATATCCAAGGCAGACAGACACAATAGAACATTGGAATACAGCCCCACCCAAATCGATCACAGCAAATAGTACCCAACAGCATGAGACAACACACACTATATACACACAACATTGTGAAGCAGTCACTATCTATATTATGGCACATATGGGGTTCCCAGAGTTTTGTGTTTTGGGGGGACATGGACTTGAATCCAAAGTAACATTACTTCCAGGGTCCCCAGGCATACAGCTCACAATGAGCACCATTCCCCCAAATTCCAGGGCCCACAATGGGTAGGCAAGAGGCTGGCATTCAGTCCCCTCCAAAAGCCTCTGTCCCGGCTAGGTCTGTCACAGTCATCATCCGATGGAACATGACTACACTTTCTTTTCAGCGACCCATAACTCCTACTCATGCACTACTTTCTACTAGACAAACAGCTTCTCCAACAAAAAAACAGCTTTGTCATTTCCACTATCACCTGGTCAGACCATGCTTCCATATGTATACCTATTAGTATGGACGCCCGCTCTACTATCCCAAAAATTTGGAGAAGCATACCCTTATGCTGAAAACCTTTATAAGCAGCTGGAAGAATTCTTCAAATTTAATGTGGGCTCTGTACAATAATCTACAACCTTGTGGAATGCGCATAAGGCATTTGTTAGTGGTGTACTTATGTAAATTAGCTCTCAAGCCAAAAAAAGGGAGGACGCAGTGTCTTGACCATCTACTCTCTTCCATTAATAGAATTAAGGAATTAAACAAATCCCAACCCCACTCTGACCACAAAAAACACTAAGCTCTGCTAGGAGCTTAGAACTTTGCTGCTGGATTCTTATGATAAATTGCAATGCAAGTTGCGTGCCACTTATTATAACACCAGCACAAAGCAGGCAAAGCTATGGCTGCACGCATACGGGGTGCAAGATGTAAAGCCAAAATCACTTGGCTATTTCACCCTGTGACCAAAACCAAACTCGTAGACCCCCAAAAAATAGCGGATGCCTTCAGCAGTTATTACAATTCATTATATAACTTTAAAGAAGATGCAAATACCCCACAACCTAGCCCAGAACTTATCAATGCCTTTCCAGATAACATCAAATTGCCTTCTTTATCGCCTGAGCAACTGATAACCTTAACCCCCCTGACAGTATTCCCGAGTGTGGCTCGGGGTGAATTTTCAGCACCAAAAGCGGTAACCCTGAGCCACACTCGGGATTGCATCGCAGGATCCAGGTACAGCTTACTTACCTTGTCCCCAGGATACTGCGATGTCTCCCCTGCACTGTGTGTGAGCCGTCTTCCTTCTATCATGGAGCCGAGCTCCGTTCCCTGCGAGCGTTGCGACGCACGGGGACAGAGACTGGCATCAAATTCAAAAAGTAAAACACACAATACATATACAGTAAGCTGTAATCTTACAGATTACATTACTGTATCAATTTATTTCACATCCCTTTTATCCCTAGTGGTCTGTCCAGTGCCCTGCATGCAGTTTTATATTATACAGGCAGGTCCATAAATATTGGGACTTCGACACAATTCTAATCTTTTTGGCGCTATACACTACCACAATGGATTTGAAATGAAACAAACAAGATGTGCTTTAACTGCAGACTTTCAGAATTGTGAATTGTGTCGATGTCCCAATATTTATGGACCTGACTGTAAATACTGTTCTTTCTGCCTGGAAACTGGAGATTGTCCATAGCAACCAAAACCGTCCCTTTACATCAAAAGTGGTTTTAGACCAGCTAGAAAACAGTGATAATAAATTAGAATCACTTGCAGAATTGAGCGATAGTGATTTGTGGGGAAATCTGTCATCAAACACTGAAAGTAATGACAGCGACAATTCTGCAACTGAGCAAATTTTAGTGTTTTTGATTAGATTACATTATTGATTAAGTTATAATTATTATTATATTATTATTTGTTATAATTATTTATTATATTATAATTTATGATTTTGTTTTTTTAGACTCTTGTTTGGACAGATTTAAAGCGGGGGTCCACCCACACCGCCAAAAAAAAAAAAAAATTAAAAGCCAGCAGCTACAAATACTGCAGCTGCTGACTTTTAATACATGGCCACTTACCTATCCCAGGGTCCAGCGATGTCGGCAGGCGACGCCGAGAACCCGCTCGGTTCTCGGCAGCTGCCGCCACCATCCTAGGTGAGGGAATCAGGAAGTGAAGCGTTGCGGCTTCACTTCCCGGTTCCCTACTGCACATGCGCGAGTCGCGCTGCGCGTCCCAAGTGGTCCCCGCTCTCTCCTGGGAGCTGTGTGTTTCCCAGGAGACAGCGCGGTGGGGACGGGAAGAGGCGTAGACTCCCATGGGAGTCTATGCCGGAAGTGGGTGCAAATACCTGTCTTAGACAGGTATCTGCACCCCCCTCCCCCCTGAAAGGTGCCAAATGTGACACCGGAAGGGGGGAAGGTTCCGAAAAGCGGAAGTTCCATTTTTGTGTGGAACTCCGCTTTAAGTGAGTTATTCCTAAGAATTACAGGCCTATAATATAAAACACCAAATTTCCATGCAAAATAATTGTACCGCTTTCAGCATCAAAAATCTGAAATAATCATACTGCCAAGGAGGTTAAATGAGCCCTTCACCCTAGATGAAATTTGTTCCATCGTAGATTCCCTGCCAAACAAAGGCCCCAGTCCTGATGGACTGCCAGGGGAATACTATAAGCAATATAAATCTATCCTGGGGCCAACTCTTTGTACACAATTCAATAATGCTGCCTCCTCTTCTGTATTCCCTGAACATATATTTAGAGCACTGATCATAACTCTACCAAAGCCAGAGAAAGACCCCTCTGTCCCTCAAAATTGCCACCTCATATCCCTTCTTAACTCTGAAGGTTTACACCAAGATTATAGCTTTCAGACTCATGCATATTCTACCTAACTTAATCCACCAAGATCAGGCAGGCTTCATTGCAGGGAGACAGACCTCCAATGCTCCTAGACACGTGATAAATGTCATATATTTTGCAGAGCGCACATGAACACCTTTTTGCTTTTTTCCTTGGCTGCAGAGAAGGCGTTTGATAGAGTACATTGGGCCTACCTGCAGGCTGTTCTCCGGAAATTTGGAAAGATAGGGTACTCTCTGCCATTATGGCTCTATATTCTAAACCCTCAGCTCAAGTTTATGTCTCTAAAATTCTCTCAACCCTCTTTTACATATCTAACTGTACCAAACAAGGGTGTCCATTATGCCCCTACAATGCCTGGCTGAAAGCATTAAACCTTATCCCCAAATTTCTGGGTACCAAATTGGCTCACATGAACACAAAATTAGTCTCTTCACAGATTGTGTTATCCTTATGCTCACTAATCCCCCTACTTCCATGGCTGCAGTACAAGACATACTAGCACAGTATGGTAATCTTTCATATTATAAGGTGAACTCAGCTAAATGCCAAATTCATTCTTGATCTTAATATTGATGGTTCAGTACTTAACTGGTTACAACTAACCCATCCTTATGCATGTAATGACATGGGTATAGGATACCTAGACATCATTTTCACCAAGTCCATCAAGAGGTTGTTCAAGGAAATTTTAATTCCCATTAGATCAAAATTTTCACAGGATCTCAATAAATTAATGCACTTTGAATTCTCCTGGGTGGGCCGCCTAGCAGCATTCAAGATGACCATTCTCCCCCAGCTTTTGTATCTCTTTGGCACCCTTCCAATTCCTGTTCCTAGCTATTACCTCTCCTCTCTACAAAGGCACCGTAATGCTTATGTTTGGAAAGGAAATAAACCTTGTAGTGCACGTAGCAGATTGATTGGTTGACATTAAAGATTATTACCTCTCCACGATTCTAGCACAACTGGGAGGATGGTTTATGTCACCAGCTAACACCCACCGTTGCACCCTTGAACAAGCATCAGTATCGGGGCACAAGCTGATGTTGTGGTAACATAGCACAGGCCCTAGCCTGGTGGAAGTTCTTAGCTTATCGCTGGACACAAACCTCCACAGTTCCACTTAATACACCTACGGCAGTTACACGGCTGTTGATACCAGACATATGTATCCCACCCACATTATTGGCCTCCCACAGATTACTTAGCAACCTTTATATTGGGAACAAACTAAAATCTATGGAGCTGCTCCAATATTTGCAAATCAGCCACTGCCTAGCTAAGTTGCCACATTTTACAAAGGAGATACCTAAAACAGCGTGGCTGTATCTCACGTTCCTCTCCTTGAACAAAAAGGGATTTCTCTTTTTTATAATCTCTTACAGGAAAAACAGGCATTTGTGAAGTCCCCCTATCACTAAATGGGAAAAGGACCTAGGAACGCAATTCACTCATTCTCAGTGGCAACGAGCACTGAAATTGATCTACTGCACCACGCACAGCACCTCCCTCTGAGAACTGACCCAAAACATCTTACAATGATAGTACTTAAAGAGCAAGTAAAGTCTTCCTCTTTAATTGTACCTACAGGTAAGCATACAATAAGGCTTACCTGTAGGTACTGTAAATATCTCCTATACTTGCACCGTTTAGGAGATATTTACTATGTACGCTGCCGCTGACATAGTCGGTGCGTGCGCACTGAAGGAACTGCTGTTTCTTCAGGGCCCATGTCATATCAAAGTGCCGGAGCCCGCAAACCCGGAAGTAATCTGGGAAAGATGTCGGCCCTGTCAGCGGTGTGCCGGTGCTGATTCAGGTTATCGTTCTAAGGTAAGTATTTCATAATGAGCTAGTATGTAATGCATACTAGCTCATTATGCCTTTGTCTTGCAGGTTTTTTTTTTGGGGGGGGGGGGGTTGGGAGGTTTACAACCTCTTTAACCCTGTCATAGATTTTTTCATTCAACACTCATCTTCCCTCACTATGCTGGAGAGGATGTGGAGGAGAAGGGCCCTTATTCCACATCCTATGGAGATACCCTCTACTAAGTAGTTACTGGATGGAAATCTTTAGACTTATTTCAGATGTCGCTCAATCCACAATTCCCTCGACACCAGTCTAGCCCTGCTCAACCTCATTATAGAATCTATCCCCCCACAACTGCACACAGTAGTAACCCACATCCTATTAGCCGCAAGATTATTGATTACCAGGCTTTGGAAATCTACCACTTCCCCCTCCATAGCGAACATGATCCAGTTAATCCACACCCACTACACATACGAAAGAATGCTGTCCTCATCTAGGAAAACATATACCCAATCCTATAAAGCATGTGCCCCATGGCACACACCCCAATTCCCCCCTCCCAAAAGGACTTCTTCCACTTCAGTGGTGGCCTGTTGCTTCATTTTTTGGGGGGGCAGCAAACAAACCCACCTGCCCACCAGCCCCGCACCTACCCCATTCAGGTCAGCTTCCCTGGCTTCTCCTCTCGGTCAATCCAGTCACTTCTCCTCCCAGCCAATCTGGCCTTAGGACCCGCTTCCTGTCCAGATTGGCTGGGAGGAGAAGCAGGAAGACAATGTTGAATCAACATTTGCCAATGTCACAAGCTCTCTGTGCCCCGAGCCCAACCTTTTTGAAGACAATTTAGAGCCTCAGAATCTAATCATGTGCTTCACAAAAAAACCCCATAGAAATCCATGTGTCCATCGCCCCACATGGAGATTAGGGGAGTGGCGCCCCTGTGCCCCTTATGAACCGGCTGCCTCTGTTCCACTTGAACCCGATTGGTGCAATCCTTATATTTCTTGTATGATCACCTTTACTTTATTTCCCTTTCCTACTTATTGAATTGAAAAATAGATAGGTGTCAATAGACTGACTTTTATAAGATCAGTATTAGTTTGACTGCATTGGTTTCTAATCCCTATACAGTATGTGAAATAATTTTGAGAGTCTAAATGCACATGTCCATTTTCTTGCATTAACGTAGATGCAAGTCAAAACTTAACTAAACTTAAATCTACTCCCACCCCCATTCTAAGCCTATTCTATCTACTCTGTAATAAAAAGGAAAGATGCTTATACTTACCTATTAATTTCAAGTAGAATCCCCTTTCCTTTCTGTATGAGTGCTTCACACCTATAAACTGCAATAAAAGTGTTTCTAGAAACAATGCCCAATCCCACTGAGCTCACTGCTACTGTATGTGCACATAGATGTGAATGGGACCCAAAAAATATCAGTTCGGAAGTGACATGAGCCATGTGCTTCACGTGATATGGAGCTTCAAAAATGTGATACAGACCAGCATAGAGCTGCGAGAAAGCACAAAAACATCAACTGGCAGTACATGTAACCATTTTTGGGGGGAACTAAATAAATAATATTTAAATGCCATATGCAATAGAGTACTTTGAAAAAATCAAGCCTTGGAAATATTCCAAATATCCCTATATTTTGTAGCAATGGTGATGTTACATACAGTGTAATATATTATGCATTTCAAAGATAACATATAACTTCTACATGACCAAGCTATGATTTTTAAATAGAAAAAAAAACAACAAAAGACAATATAAAAAGAGAGCCATGCATTTAAATGTATGGTATTCACCCCTATCTTTCATATTATGTCTTTCTGTGGCTTGGTTAAGTAAAAAGAACCAAGAAAAAAATTCTAGTGTGATGAAAGACTTGCAGCCCTCCTGACCTCTCCCAACCCCAAGGATTAGCATGGAAACTATGTGTGACGGAAATTTATTAGAGTAACCATATTTGCATAATGATTTCCCACCTTCCATGGTAAAGCATTGTTATCACTAAGCTCCCAAAGGTCCTTAGGCTTGCTAATAACTATTATAGAGGAGCAATGAAGTGAATCAAGACCAAAGCAAGTTCACCTGAGCCTAAGCTGATTAACCCTTCAATAAGTTCATGTTGCCCACTGCTGAATGTATCCAATGTTCATTAGAGGTTCAAGATACTGTTACTGCGAAAGCAGATGATAAAATATGAACTTTGCCATGCGAAAAATGGACTTCCTAGTCAACACAGAATCAGTAACTACAAAGAATGGCACATTTTATTTAAGTTTAAAAAACATTGTCTCAGAGCTCCTGTATCAATATTGTTGCATAGAACATGATCATACGATTAAAGTTTGTATGGTATTTTTGGACATAATATCCATTGCAATTACAATGGACTAATAAACCCAATAAGACGTAACCTATAATCATTATTTAAAAAACAAATGCAATTTAATCCTATATGAATTACCATGAAAGTATAAGAAAACTAAGAAGAGAAGGTAAAATATACAGTATACAACCAATGATGCAATGATGCCACTCTTATTAAAAATGTATTAGAAGTATACAATTGAATATATATAAAAAATAAAAATAAATATATATATTCCAAGTAGCAGACTGTGCTAGATGAGTAGCATGTATATATATATATATATACATGCTACTCATCTAGCATAGTCTGCTACTGAGGTAGCAGGTAAGGTAGGATGGATATTGGTAATGACTGCTAGACAATGAACTTTCTGGTATGCGAGATTTTTATTCCATTCTTTTAGCTAGTAAGAATGGACACTCCTGGCCCGACTCGTGTCTATCACGCCAAGAAGTGCCCATACAGACAAATTCAGTGTACTTATAACTCTATTACATTACGTCACAAGTGGATAGACAATACATTTCCGTTATAAGACATTTTTAACCTCTTAACCTTTGTAAGCAATTAACCTACTCTTATGGTTGCAAAGCAGTTAGCAAAGCAAATTCCTTTTGTACTCTTGCAGTTTGCAGATTCTTGCCTTTGCGGTTTCCTTATCTTACTTACTAATCAGCTTGACATTTGCTAACTTATAGGAAAGTGTACGTCAGTGTGCTAAACACAGGTGTCTGTGTTAAGGGGGGTGAGAGGGTGAATTCAGTGTCTTTAACCACAGCCTGTAACATATTTTACAGAGCTCATAAACTGTTCTTAGCATAGTATATACAAGAATGGCTTCTTAGCTGAAATTCTAAATCAGCCTTACTGCACATATAACCATGGCCATATAAACTGACCCCCGTT